>NW_019268520.1:4271033-4285702 GCF_002738365.1 Cucurbita moschata
GGGGGGGGGGGGGGTGCCTATATGTAATAGAATTGCTCACATTATTCCAACTTTTATTGTACTATTTTACTAGTGACCAATCTTGGTTATAATGAAACATCTTTATGCTAAGTAATCCTGAGGTTTGATCTTATTGTAATGGTGGGAGTATTCATCTTCACATTTTGCAGGTAGCTGTTGGCGATGTTATATATATAGAAGCAAACAGTGGAGCTGTGAAAAGGGTGGGTAGAAGTGATGCTTTTGCTACAGAGTTTGATCTTGAAGCTGAAGAATATGTTCCACTTCCTAAAGGGGAGGTTCACAAAAAGAAAGAAATAGTCCAGGTTGTCTCCCTATGAAATGTACTTTTATTGTGTAGCATTCCCTCAGTATCGTAATTATAATTTATGCAGTCCAAAATCCTTAGTTTGCCAGCTTAAGAAAACCTACCTAAAATGTGTGTTTTCTTTACTATAATTCTGGTGTTCTTATTTTAACTTTATATGGTTTTTTTTAATCTTATTTATGAAAACTATTAAGTCAGCATGCACATTTAAAACAACATGTAGAATATCTGTAATTTTTTTGTATTGAAAGTTTGTCCAATACTGGTTGACTGGAAACTGTTTAGTGTAGGTTAGTTATTTGTTATGATTTTGAAAAGTCAATTGTTTGATGATATTGTTTTGACTTCTTGTATTTGTGCCCTTAATTGACTCACGCTACTTCATCTTGCACTAAGCTGCAAGAAGCTTATGCACTAGAATGCTTTGCTCCATTATGAACTTTGGGCCTAGCATGTCTCATACAAGTGATTGGAATGTGCATCCATGTGTATGCGTGTTTTTAATAGCGCAATTAAGTTTTTAATTTTCTGGCGTAACATTCTAAAATTTGGGGTTCTGTAGACAAAATACTTCTTTCCTGCATTCTGATTCGGAAGCAATCTTGTTGCCTACATTTTTGTTTATGCTTTTGGACATGCATTTATTGAAACAGCAACAGTTGTATTAATTTATTGCAGTTTCCTTTTCTGCTTGACAGGATGTGACTCTTCACGATCTAGATGCTGCCAATGCACGGCCTCAAGGTGGACAGGATATACTATCTCTAATGGGTCAGATGATGAAGCCAAGGAAAACGGAAATCACAGACAAGTTGCGGCAAGAAATAAATAAGGTAGTTCTTTCTGTTTGAAAGATCTTTTCTGAGTTACATACATTCTTGGTGATTCCCTGAATTGTGGACATTATTGTTGTACTTGATTGGGAATGTGAGTTAATTGTTTTCATTTGTTTTTAATTGTTTCTATTTTGCATGTTCTCAATAGTAACTTGAGATCTGTATTGTTGCCATATTTCATATTCCACACGAGCACATTCTTCCAAAACTGTTCTAAATTTCATGATATTTTTCGATCTTACTGGAGGGTATTCTATTTCAGTAGATTGGAATTTGTAAACTCAAGAAATAGAAGTATAATTATTTGGGGTTGATTTTAATGACAGGTGGTCAACCGATATATTGATGAAGGTATAGCAGAGCTAGTCCCGGGAGTTCTATTCATTGATGAGGTTATTTCTACACTTTCAGCTCTTTCATCATTCTCTGTACTCAAAACTTTTAGCTTGTTTTTGAAGTAAGTAAAATTTCCAGGTGCATATGTTGGATATGGAGTGCTTTTCATACTTAAATCGAGCTTTAGAGAGTTCACTCTCCCCAATAGTGATCTTTGCAACAAACAGAGGAATCTGCAATGTGCGGTAGGAAGCCTTGCCCCTTGTAGATTGTCTTTCAAATTGCTCATTCTTGCACCTTTTTCATGTTTTATATGTTTCCTCCATTTTTTGTGTGGAATTCATATTTAATGTCTCAATGGTTGATAGGTTGTGTTTTTTTTTTTTTTAAAGGAAAATTATTGATAGGTTGCTTGTGTAATTTTTCATCATTGCTAAATCTTAAATAAACGGCATCTTTGACCATGATGTAGCTATTACTAATTACTGTAAACGTGTTAAAAAATTATTGCTGAACAAATCCTTTCTTTCAGAGGGACTGATATGAATAGTCCTCATGGAATACCTGTCGATTTGCTTGACCGGTTGGTGATCATCCGAACACAAACTTATGGCCCTGCTGAGATGATTCAGGTCAGCTTGCATTCTTCTGTTGAAATTTAAATCTTATGCCTTGTATGAAGGTGCCAAACCACTGACAATGCTCTCACTGATACTTTGTCAAGATATTAGCCATTCGGGCACAGGTGGAAGAATTGGTTGTAGATGAAGAAAGCTTAGCTTTCCTTGGGGAGATAGGTCAGAGAACGTCGTTAAGGTACCATACAATAGATTTGTGTTTGGAATGCTTTTAAACCAAGTTTAATAGAGGTAATTTGATTATAAGCGTTCTAATAAAAAGCACATAATAACATCACTTGCTTTCAAGTGCTTACTTTAAATTCGCATAGGTCAAAAGATCTCTGCAACACTTGATTGCCTTTTTGATTCTTATATAAGCGTTTATAAACTACTAAAAGTAATGATGTTGAGTGGGAAGTTAGTACTTTTGAGCAACACAAAAGTTCTTAAGATAATGTCAAATCAGTTGCAAACATATATCCTAATAAGACTGAAACCTTTTGGTGGTTCTGTAGACATGCAGTTCAATTGCTATCGCCTGCTAGCGTTGTGGCAAAAATGAATGGTCGAGACAGCATATGCAAGGTATAGATGGCAAACTCTTGTTTCTTTAGTTGATGGGACGTTATGGACATGTTCGAATTGAACTTTCGAAGTGTTAAAAAATATATATATATTTTGAAGTGTAAAAAAAATTATGTTTAAGCTCTTAGAAAGTCGATCCAAACAACGAAGCTCCATTTATCCGTTTTGGTTGCTTTACATCCACAGGGAGATCTCGAAGAAGTTTGCGCTCTCTATCTGGATGCCAAGTCTTCGGCAAGGCTTCTTCAAGAGCAGCAAGAAAAATACATTTCTTGATTTGTTTCCAAGTGGTACTCCATTTTTAACCATTCCCCACCGGGAGATTATCATGTCTGAGGTAATTTTCTATCTCACTGCGTAAAGATGGAGATAGGGATGAGGATTATTCAGTGGTAAATTTTTGTTATCCGCTAATGTTAGTTGTAAAATTTGAAGTATGAGGGATGTATGGAGAGAGTAAACATTCTGTAGTGTAGATGCACATTCTCTCATATTGATTTGCTATGTATAAACTTGAGTCTGCAACCTGAAGTGAAAATTTGGGTTCATGTTTTGGTTATCATTATGTTTGCAGTTTCATTTCACCAACTCTAATAACCAAACGCGCGCACACACACACACACAAGATTAGAGTTGCCCATTTGAAAGGAGAGCATAATACTTCTTTTTGACGTATACTTAGGATTTAATATGTTACGAGTTTCTTTGACAATCAAATGTCGGAGGTTCAAGTGATTGTCTTGTGAGTTAGTTGAGACGTAGACACTCACTAATACAAGAAAAACAAGTGATTGCCTCGACTAGTGAATGAATCGACCAATTAGAATGAAATTTTTTATTTGTGTTGATTTTTTTTTTGCTAAAATTGGTAATGAATTAATTTACCACCGGTTTGAAAAGCTTATATGTCTTATTCGCCTTTAAAATTCATTTCAATTCATCCACTCTTTATTTTGTGAGTTATTTTGTTGGACGATGAAAGTTTCATATCGACTAATTTAGAGAATGATCATGAGTTTATAATTAAGGAATACTCTCACTATTGTCATGAGGCATTTTCTAGAAGCTCAAAACAAAGCTACGAGAGCTTATGCTCAAAGTGGACAATATTATATTATTATGGAGAATTGTATTCGTCTAACACATGTTAGGAGATTTTAACCTATTAAAAGACAGTGAGAATATTCTAGTTCATTGAATTGTGTCAAGAATATTTTTAGTTTAAAAAGTAGAGTGTTGAAGATTGCTCGATCTTAAATCGTAAATTATAAGTCCGTTTTTTTTTAAGCCCTCAATGTTTTGTAAATACAAAAATTTAATTTGGACTTTTTCTTCAAAGGTTGACAGAAATGGGTCCGAAGGTTGAATAACATGTTTGGACAAAAATTACAAAAGAAAACTCTAATTTTGTAAAAGTTCGGAAATAATTTGACTGCTAGACTATGGGTCGAATCCTTTCAGAGTTCAAAAGTTTCAAAAGTAACATAAATATCCTTAAACTTAAAAAAAAAAACCCACACGATACTATAAACTATATCACAAAAATAAGTTCAATTAATCTTAAAATTCTAAATTTATAAATTAATTACACATTTTCAAAAGTTTAAAACAGCTTATTAAATATTTTGGGATTGAATATACGTTGAAAATTAAATTTGTATTTAAAAAAAAAAAAGTTGGGGTTTAATAATTTGTACGAACCCAGTAGTTGAGTTGAATTAAAGAAGTAATGGAAGTTGTGGATCTATATACCAACCTCTTCTTTAATCTTTATAAGCATACTCCTCAGTCATGGATGCACACACTGAAATACAGAGCTATGCAGGTTCTGACAACAAGGGTCGGCGGCGTAGGGCTGCTGGTGGCTGCGGCGGTGGTTATGCTGACGGCAATGCCGGAAGTTTCGGCGACACGGTGGACTGTCGGTGGCAAGATGGGTTGGACGACCAATGTGAACTACACAATCTGGGCTGAGGGAAAACACTTCTATTACGATGACTGGCTCTGTAAGCACTTCAATTTATAGATCTGATGCGGATTTGTGTAGCTAATGAGTTGGTTTGTGGGTAATTTGGCGGTTGTTTGTGTTAGTTTTTGTGTACGACAGGAACCAAATGAATGTGTTGGAGGTGAACAAAACAGAGTACGAGAATTGCAATTCCGATCAGCCACTCCATAATTTCACCACCGGAGCTGGAAGAGATGTGGTTCATTTGAATGTCACCAGACCTTATTACTTCATTAGCGGTAAAGGGTTTTGCTATGGAGGCATGAAGCTCGCTATCCATGTCCGGCACCTGCCTCCGCCGCCCTCGGCCTCCCCCTTCAACGCTAAGAGCAGTGCTCTAAGATCTTCTTACATCGGCCATACCCCATTCGTCTTGACCGCTGTTTTCGCCATCGCCGCTCTCCGGGAAGCTTTCCGCCGATTCTGGTAGAGACCACTCTTACTGAGTTCACATTCAACTTACTACACTTTTGTCTTGCCAATTTGTGCTCTTTTTTTTTTTTTTTTTTTCCTCGAAGTCGGTTTGGTTTGGTTCGGTTCGATTGGGTTAGATTTGTTTAATTTTAGTTCTCGATTTGAGTATGAATCACCTTTTATATCATTATGTTCTAAGTTTAGTCGGCTCAGCTCGTCCCCAACTGATGGAGAACTCTCTACTCGAGTGGTACCTTTTGTGGTCTCATTTTGGAGATGAGTACCTCTTGAGGACTAGGGTGTTCATGTCTCAACGTATTCAAATATAATTATGATCTGTAACAGTTCAAATTCACTGCTAGTACATATTGTTTGTTTTGACTCATTACTTATTGTTGCCGGCCTTATAGTTTTAAAATGCATCTACTAGAGAGGATCAACACTTCTATAAAGAAAGCTTCATTCCCCTATCCATCTAATGTGGAAGTTTTCCTCTCCATTTAACGTGGGATCTCACAATTCACACCTTGGGGCAGTGTAGCACACCACCCACTCTCCATTTGAAATGGGATCTCACAATCCACTAATTGGAACACAACCATTATAATTGCCCAAGCCCATTACTAATAGATATCGTCACCATTGGAGCACAACCATTGTAATAGTCTAAGCCCATTACTAACAGATGTCGCCATCTTTTAGCCCGTTACGTATCACAGTCAACTTCTCAATGAGAGATCTCAAAATCTCATATCTCACACTATCGTATATTATCTTTTAGAAAAAGACCATAAACAAAGGGTGATCGTCCTACGTTATGGAGCGTAAAAACTTGTTGGTTCTTTATAAGCAAGTATTAGCTGCTCAAGCATGACGATAAACGATTTATAAACAAGTATTAGCTGCTCAAGCATAGGAAATTAGGATAGTGTTTCTTCTCAAACTCAATTCAAACAGTCACCTTTTAACTCAAATGAATAATTATAAATTATGCCTTAAATTTATTAAGATAAAGATCAATACACATACGCACAGGAGTTATAACTGAGAGAAATAACAAAGGAAAGAATGAGAGGTCAATAAGAAAACGAAGAACAATGATCGTTGGGGAATAAAATTGGAAGAAAAGAGATTTGATTATATATTTCCCCCAAAAATTTACAAATATAGTTTGGCAAATGGCTCATCAATCTCAATCAATCCTCCTCCTCGATGGTAACTAATGTTGGGAGCTGTCCTTGATCCACAAAATCAACCTTGTTCAACCTTAAACAGCACAGCACTTGCTCAGGCAATTCCTCTGGCTTCTGTGCCTGATCATTGTTCATACCACAAACAACTATATTCATTATGTCTATCAATTTTTCTTCATCGAAATCCCAAAACAAAGGAGATTCTTTTACCTGGATCGTTAAACCGAGATCGATTATTCCGTTCCTTAGACGGTCTCGGAATGAATCAAGCCCCTTTCTTGATATGTAGCTAAAGCGATGAATATCCAAATCGATCTCGAAATAATTTGAACCCTTTACATCAAAGAAAGGTTACGAACAATAAATTGAAAGTTTAGGTAGATATAAATCTTGAGAAACTCGAAAAGGGTTATGATATTTTACCGTGAAGAAATTGTGCTGAGGGCGTGAGAGGACAGGCTTCTCATTGTAGGCATTTACAAGCTTCTTTTCTGTGGAACTTAGTTGGAGATCCTCAGGGTTAACAAGTCCTGCCATGATCTTTAGCCTCTCTCTAAATGGAAAAACAGATTCTTTTGCAAATCCTCTGCTCCTTTCCATCTCATCGTCGATAAATTTCTATGACACGAATGTGCAAATATCAGTCTCGTACTAACCGTTGGATGAATCTTTATGCTCAACAATAATCAAAGGAGAAGAAGCTACCTTGATATTCTCCTTATAATGATTGGAGATGCTCTCGTTGAAATTATCAGAAACTTTGAAATACAAAACAAGACTCATCCCTTCCCCATCACTATCACCAAGGAACATTGCAGCTGGATAAGTAGGCAGCTGCCACACAAAAAAGCCATTAAAAAAGCTTCCAAGATCTCGAGCTAGATAATGTTGAGGCTTGTTGGGAGAGAGTCCCACGTCAGCTAATTAAAGGGTTGATCATGGGTTTATAAGTAAGAAATATATCTCCATTAGTATGAGGCTTTTTGGGGAAACCAAAAGCAATGCCACGAGAGCTTATGCTCAAAGTGAGCTCAAAGTGGACAATATCATACCATTGTGGAGGTTCGTAATTTCTAACCATCAATATTGCAATATGCTAGTGATAAGGAAGAATGAGTACCTGAATATTAACAATGAGCAACGGAGGCACACCCGTGGTGCTAGCTTCAATGCTCGGAAGCTCGAGGTGCTGTGCAATGTGGTTTATCTTTCTAGGACATATGAACAAGTCGACGCCGATTGGTACGTATGGACTAAAGTTTGAAGCAGGGGACTTCATTCTATCTCTGTTAATCGAAGAAAATGGATCAAGTTCTTGTTTTTGTAGAAAAACCAAGAAATGCAGCTAGAACATACTTGAAATAGTTAGGACCACGGAGCTTAAAAGTTGAGGGTGGAATCTCACACCAACATCCAGGAGTTGGCTTATCTCCTTTGAACCGTGGAATGATATGCCCAGCTCGTGGACGGTATAAGTACTTCTTAGACTCACCTAAATATGTGAGCACAAAACTTTTGTAAGGACCAGACCCATTGAAAATTTTGAAAAGTGCTGTCCAAATGGAGTGTATACGTACAGTGCTCGTTGGGTTCACCAACATCACACGACCGCCGCCTAAACGAAAGCCGAAAGACAGCAGACTGCATCTTCTGAGGTGGCTGCGAGTTCAAGATCTTCTCATTGAAGCTAGCAGCTGACACCAACTTTCTCAAGCTAGAGTTGTTGTCTTCAATGCTTGGTCCATCAACTTTGAGGCCTTTGAAGCTTTCACAGGAATGATCCAACAATGTCTTCTTTTTCCCACAGGCTTCAGCCTTGGCCAAGCAAGAAAGGCCACAGCCAGGAGCGCTCACGATGGCATAGGTGCTTGATTCTTCAAAGTTCTCCTTTCCTATGAACTTTGTTGGCTTTCCTCCTCCATCTATTTTCAAGTAACTCTCACAAAACTCTTCATATTTGCACTTGTTGTCCACAAAACATGCTGATCTTTCATACTGAACCACTTGGCCAGTTGTTGGCACTGTTGGAAACCCTTCTGCAGGAAGATTAGAGTCAGGGAAATGCACGTTTAAAGGGAAAAATATTGTTCCAATGGTACTCATAGTTAGCTTACCATTACCCCCAATTACGCTACTGAAGTCATCATCTGAATCAGACTGATCCACTAAGCTCATAGAATCATACCACAACTCCTCTTGGCAAATCCCTGTAAGCACACACATCAATAACTTCAGACAACACGACACGAATTGAGACTTGAAATGAGTACAGCAGTGTTCGAGATTTCAGTTCATGTTTTAGATCACCGCACACCATTTGAGTTCATGTTTTAGAATTAGAATAATTGAATGGATACCATTAGCATCAAACTGGCTGTGCTGCCATTGCAATTGGGTGAGGTGGAAAGTGGAGTTGGTAACTTCAGATCTCCGACAAGTGGTGGTGGCGCCATGTTCAAAATCCATATGAACAAATTCACTCACAGCATAATCAGTGACCACACCGCCTCCTGCATTGCTATGTCGTTTCTTCACTCCCTCAACCATGGAATTCCCCAATCTTCCCTTCGACTTTCTCGACTGTCGACGATGATGTCTCTTGGTTGTCGGCACTATTTTAGCATGAGTTGATACACAGCTCCCCATATTTATTTAGTTATTTACTTTTCCTTTGATATTATAACAACAACAAGCCCACTCTCAAAATTTCCAAAGCAAACGCCAAATTATTTAATTCAATAGGCCTGCAACCACCATAATATTCATAGATTCATGATTCAACTCCATCAAACAAACAATCTATCCAACAAAAACCTAACCGATCATAAATCGAAAAGAAAAAACACAAAAAGATCGATCAAATTACAATGCAAAACATAACATACCCAACAAGGAAGAATAGAAGGCCTTGTTGTCCTATGAGCGGCGGCGATTAGACAGAGGAAGTCACATACACAGGGGAGGGCGAGTTGAGACCGACAAGAAAAAAAAAAGGTCGGATCCAAAGTGGAATGCCCGAACGCTGGAAGCTCCATTTGTAAGAAAATGGGAGGCAACAAATTAGTGTCCTCACAGAAAAAAACTGCGACGAAAATGGCGATCGCTTTCAACATCACAACGAACTTAAAAATAGAAATCTTATATGTTCTTGTTATTCTATGAACCTCATTAACTAATCTCCTTCATCTTAGGGGACTAATCATCATTTAAACACTAATCTGGGAATAAACTATTTGATAATTCATCACAATTTTATATAAATAAAATACTTCTATATTTTATTTTTGTTTACCTAACTTATTTAAATAATTTTTAATTTAACGTCAATTTTAATAATTACTCCCAAATAAATAATTTTTTAATAAGATTATATAAATTTTCATTTTAAATAATTAATACAATAACCAAAGAATTAGTTGTATAAGTTATATTTTAACCAAGTAAATACTGCCACGTGGTAAACTTTATAGGATTATGGTAAATTATTTATAAAATAATGAAAAAGAAGTACTATAAGATTTATCAAATAATATTACATTTGAATTAATTAATAATGCTATAAAATTATGATATACTAATAAATAAGCTAATCAATATTAGCCCTATAATCAATAACTAATTAGTTACAATTATTAAAAAATAACTTTTCCTTTTATTAATGTAAGTAGCTAATCAATTATGCCATCTAATTGATTAATAATTTAGAAAACAAATAATTCCTTCCTTTAATAAATTTTTATTTGTAAAAATGAATTAAATGTATATTTAAAAATGTTTTTTTTAATAAGAGAGAAAAAGCTCGTGCAAGGAAGGTGAAGAAAAACCATGACAAAGTTAGTGGGTCTTCGGCTCCGTCCCCCACGGTAAAATCTTGAAGACAAAGTTAGTTGGGTCATCGCAAAATTAAAGTCAAGTCAAGTACCCGTTTCTAACTATTATAAATTTATCCATCCGTCCCTACTCTTTATAATATTTATCCATTTGATTTCTAATCATTTTAGATTTTCAACTTTACCCCAAATATATTATCAATTTTCAATCTAATTTCTTTTAAAATATATATATATTTTTTGTTTTATTAATACAATTAAAATTTTGGTTAATTAATGATTTTATTATAAAACTAAAGTTTAAAATGATTTTGAATTTTGAATGATTAAAAATAAGGATAAAATATTCGTTCCAAAATTACTCATAAATCAATTATAATTTTAAGATTTGAGAATTTATTTTACAATTTTAAACATAATTAAAAAAAATTGAAAATTTTAAAAATTTGAAGGTGAAAATGAGAATTAGTTAATAGATGAGGGAGGGGAGGATAAATTAAAATTTAAAATTTAAAGGATGAAAATGAGAATTAATTAATAGATGAGGGAGTGGAGGATAAATTTTGGGATGTCTAAAATGTGAATATAATGAAAAAGAAGGGACCGGAAGATAAAAAGAAGTGAAGAGACTTTTCGCGTAAGGTAAGGGATGAATATTTAATTAAATTAATAATAATTAGGTGTGAATTTTGGAAGTCCTCTAGATTCTGATATTCCTCGGCCAATCTAAATTCTTCCCTTATTTTATCTTTTATTTTTTATTTTTTAAATAAATTTTTTTTGTAGAGTTTCTCTCACCCAAGATTTGATTCAATCTCTGTGTTCTTATTATTAATTCTCTATTTCTGTATCTCAGAATCCGCGCCTTGTTTCTATGTCGGTTATTTTTCTGTTTAGGTTTCGAAAATCGCATCAGTTCTTCTTCTTCGTCTTCGGCGTTTTTGCGTTTTGAATTTCAATCGTATGGGGAGTTGGAGAAAACAGAGTTGTGAAAATCGTCACCAAGAACTCAAGGCGACGAGAAATCCCTCCCTAGGTAAAATGCGTTTCGTTTAATCTTAATAATTTCATGTTGCAATTCTTCGATTTTGCTATTTTTTTGTTTTTGTTTCTGTTTCTCTGTTTCTTGCGATTAATGTCGGTTGCTATCTGTACGAGCTTGCGGTTTTCGTTTCATCTAGTTACGTAAACGGAAGGAGTTCTTCGAGAATTTTCCACGTTTTCGGTGATCGATTCGAGATACATTTATATTTTGTCTTTCGCTGAGTTTGATGCTTCTTGTTTTGTTTGATAATGGTTTCTATATGTTGATGATTCGTTTTTTTTTTTTTTTTTTTGAATACTTCCATTCTTGATGGTTCTTTGATAATGAATGATCGTTCTGCGGAATATTGGCTGGTTTCTATATGTTGATGATTCGTTTTTTTTTTTTCTTGAATACTTCCATTCTTGATGGTTCTTTGATATTGAATGATCGTTCTGCGGAATATTGGCTGCGTTTAGTGTTTTATTTTGCCTTTCTCCAATTTTTATTTCCAAGAATAACTAATCTATTTTCTCTAAGTTTTCTTTGGACCTGTTGTGGCTTTATAGCAAATTCTGATATCTGTTTACGTTTGTTAGGCATGTTTATACTGTAAGCTACGCAGTAGATTCAGCTTTGGCTGTATTGTATATCAATTTCGTCTTTCATCTTTGAAAGCGACCTTACTTTTGTGTTTTTGCTTCTTTTGGGTATTTGATTTTAGAAGTATGCATTTCTCTTCCTTCTGGCGAATGAATTTGTTGTCTAATGGCTATTTGGGTGCTTGTATGTACTTATTTGTTACAGGTAATCGGCACTCCGACGTGCCATCGTGGGAAAAGAAGTTTTGTTCTTCTGTTGGGTTGATTCCATGGAGGAAGCTGTTGGATGCAAAGAAGTGTATGTTCCTCTATGAAAACGTGGTTAAATGGAACGACACGGCATGCGAAGAAGCATTTCACAATGCAAAGAGTAGGTTCTGGGCAAAAATCAATGGCCTGCCTTGCAATATATCATTGCCTGATCCTGACATTTTTATCGATGAGATCGATTGGAATTGCGACGTTGACCCTGATCTGATGTTAGACCTTGAAAACGAACAAATCTCCCCAGTTGTTGAGGAGGAAGGTGGAGTGACTGGGAAAGTTTGTCACATCTTTGGCTTGTATCAGTCATATAGCACCGGATGGGGCGACCTTGATATTCAGAAACCGGAAGCAGAGAATGGTAATTGTGATCAGAAGGTGGACGATGGACAAAACTCTTGGGAGGTGAATTATGCTTCCAAGAACAATGGAGCTTTGAGAGACGAGTATTTGAATAATTCAGTTGGTTGGAATGATTGGGGGACTAATCAGAATCAGAACCAGAATCAGAACCAGAATCAGATTCACAATTACAAATACAATTACAGTTACAATAACGATTACAATCACAATAAATCAGACAACAGGTTCACAAATCAGATATGGAGAACACGGGATGCAAACTGCAAGAACATGGGTGGAAATTGGTACCATTCTTCGACGTTCAAGGGTTCGAGATTTCATGGTGATGGGTATCAAAAGGAAAATGGGTGGAGAAACAGGAGGGGAGGAGGAAGGAAGAGAGTAAATTTTGCTGATGAACATAATAATAATAATGCTCCCAAAAGTTGGAACCGCTTGAATTCTAATCCTAGTGGACCAGTTAGCCAGCAATGGTCAGGCAATGGGATGCATGGAGTCCGGAGAAGCCAGTTTTGTGAATATTGAGTCTAGATATCATTCCTTATATTCTTTATTATCTACAGGTAGAGATTATATCATATATATATATATATATATATATAGAACGGGTAAACTATGCGTCGTTTACTTTCTTTTGAGCACGGTTTGAATTTCGCTATGCAACCTGCAAATATCAGTGAGTATAGAAGATAAAAATGTTCATTCCTCCCCCACCCCCTATTCTTTTGTACAGTACATTCGAATCGATCGACCTATATCATCGTGGCACATTCTTTTTTATGTTGTTGGAAAGAACTTTCCCCGTAAATTATTATGTTGCCATGTTTGTTTTTGCAGTTTCATGGCTTGTTCAGCTGGAAGTGTTGAACAGCTGAGAGTGGTTTTGTGTGCTGTGTCATGTGGTTCATCAAATTCGGCCCCTATTATTGTTGGGTTTTAGAATGTGTTGAGAATAATGAATGATGGATGAGTTTAGAAACCAAACCAATCATTTAGGCGCATATTGTTTTCCTGTTCTGTATATGCATGAAGGAAAAGCCTTCAATCAATCTCAATAAACTTCCCATGTTTTTGATTATCCGTACAAAGTCTACTTATTAAATTATTGGTTTAGTATATAATTTTTATTTGGTTCCTAAACAATTGTCCGAATTTTTTTTATTTTCTGCCCAATGAATCTATTAATATCATTAACTATGATTATATTAAAGTTATAGTTACGTTAGACACAAAATTTCTCCTTTTAAGTAATAACACGAAGTTGAAAGGCTTAGGAATCTAGTAGTCACTTTTTAAAATTTGAGGACCGAATAAACTCAAAACTAAACAATTTAGACACGGAACTTATAAATTAATATAAAAATTGTGTTGTTTAGGTATGAATCTTAGTTTGGAACACGATTCCCGTATCTATCTTGAATCTTGAATCAAGTTCATGAAAACTCTTTCTTTCTTTGCTTTGTTGTTCTAATACTAAGTCAATAAATTTAGAATATCGACGTAAACATATAAATCAAAAGGTCAGAGATTCGAATCTCTTCTCCTCTTAGTATTTTTTAACTAAAGAAATTTAGATCGGTTGCCAAATTTTAAATTTTGAGTCAAGTAATGAAAGTGTTTGGGAAAGTTGAGGAGTTTAAGCTTAAAATTAGATAGTCTCACGCTACTTTTGCCCCACTTTTGGCTACATTTTTATTCTTGTTAAAACACACAAAGAAAATGTTACACTTTGGCTTGGCGTAGGTCACAAAGGATGAAATAAAATTACTCCAACTAAAAAATTTATCTAAATTGACCTAGAGAAAAGACGTCTTTTGTTGACCTTTATTTATTAGGATTAAAATCAACTCTGACAGATCCAACACAAATTATATGGGTTGGATTGGGTTGGATTAATTTTTTTGAACCTGAATAGATTCGGTTCGGGTTTCAAGTTCATTGGAGAAAACTTTGGATTGGCCCAAATCGAACAAAATCTTATAACATACATCTCTTTAGGCGCAAATTCGACTCCATTTGTATATACTACTTTTTTTTATTTATTATTTTCTCTTTTATATTAATTTATTATTTTGTTAAATTTCTATTGAAGAAAACAAATATCATTTAAAAAAAAATCAATATTTTATAATAAATTAGCAAACAACTATTCATATATTTTATATTATTTTTAAATACATTATAAATAAACTATCAATCAAATATCCGTATATTTTATACTATTTTTAAATACATTATATTAAAAAAAAAAAAAAAAAAAAAAAAA
>NW_019268520.1:4286048-4292815 GCF_002738365.1 Cucurbita moschata
AAAAAAAAAAAAAAAAAAAAAACTAACAAACAACCATACATCTTATCCTTTTTTATCTTATTCTTTCTTCCTTTTTCATTCAAACTCAATCCTTATATACCGGAAGTATAATTTTTCTCCACATTCAACTATAGAAACATTAAGACAGAGAAGGGTTAGAGATAACTATCTATCAACCCTTTGATGTGAAGGTTAAATTAGGAAGATACAAATACTAAAACAAAAGTATGTTACCTTCAAAGGTCTAATGGTCTATGCCTAAAATTATGGAATTGATAATACAAATCTGGAGAAGGGAATATAAACGATGCTTGGTTACACGAGCCACTCGACGCCACTTTCATGAGTTTTCATCGTCCTCTTGTGTGTCATCCGATGTTAGAAGATGGCCAAGGGCAACTTTCGCCTTCTTCGGCTTTGACAAGGCTTCCTCCCCAACAGCCTCATCACTCTTCCTCTTTGACTGCTCGATCCCCTGGTTATATTTATTGCTTGGCCTCTTTGACTGCTCAACCCCTGAATCGTCTTCATTTCCAGTTTCGTTCGCCTTTGCAATGGGTGCCCCATCTTCTACCGACGCAGTTGGCTGCGGTTGAGTTGTCCCGGCTTTCCCTTTTTCTTTTAGCTCTTCTTTCTTAGATGATTTTTCATGCTCATCCAAGAACAAGCGGATTTCCTCGTTGCTAGCCAAATCAAGAGAGGTTTGTCCTGCCTTCGTTTTAGTACTCAAACTTGCACCTTTCTTTGCCAAGTACTTAACAAGCTCCAAATGGGAACCTTGCACAGCATAGTGCAGTGGGGTCATACCCTTTCGAGTAGAAGCTTTTATCGATCCACCATGTGAGATCAAAGTACGAACAACTTCTAAATGTCCCTTCTGAGATGCAAAATGTATTGCGGCCATATCATCCATGGCAGCAGCACCAACATCGGCCTTGTTCTTGCATAGATAATTTATAACCTCTGCTTGTCCAGACCATGCTGCTAAATGCAGTCTATATTCCAAAGTTTGCTAAGAGTTAAGGAAACACAATCAAAGGGTTTGGATGCTAGAAGTAGTGTACTGGAAAAAACTAACAAGAATAAAGGGATAGCCAGCCCGGTCAAGCCAGATGAAATCATGACATTGGAAGAGCATCATATATTGTGATGAAGTTTAAAGCATAAGATAAAGAAGACTTTCAAGAACATGAATGCAACCTTTACATTAGATGGTAAAAGGCGTTGGATAGGAGGACGGATCGAGCATCTATGTCAAGATAAAAATCAGCATCAATACACTAGGAACCCGTCTTAAATCAAGTAAAATACTTGTAAAACTATATTTAATTGTTCGTGAATCAACCCCATAACATCCCCCACAAAATTGCAACAAACCACTCAATAACGAACTACAAGAGTGCTCAAACTCAACCATGAGAATGCCCGAACCGAGCAACAAAATCAAGCAGGTAAGAAAGCCCCCAAACTCAGCAATGAAATGCACAAACCTGGCTAAAAAGTATCCAACCATGATGTAGAACTAGTACCCACAAAAATAGTGTTGTACAGCCCTAAGAACACTTGTAGTAAGCTAAAACTCATTACAATAATATTTAAAAATTTAACTCATTGATAGCATTTGCAGGTAAATCATAAGTCCAGTGGCAGACTAGTTTTAAATCATTAAGCAATAAAACAAAATTTTCCCATAAACGAAATTTTTTGGTCATGGATGATATGTCCATGAGGCCGATGTTAAATCACGTCTAGCGCGACTTGTCCATACCATAGTGCTAAATCACTCATCAAGAACAAACTAAGAGTTATAATTCGTCTCATTGAGCCCAGTGGCAGACTTGAAAAAGAACTTTTGAAGGATACAAATTTTAAAATGAAAGATTACAACTTCAAACTCAATTCAATCAAATGACCCTTGTAATGTAACAAAACTCAATTCAATCTCTAATCCTCCAGTAGTATTAGATTGATATCAGATTGTTCTAGTTATTTACCCTAAAATTTTATTATGCACAAAGAAAAACAAGAATATAGCCATATTACTTCCAAAAATCATTGAAGGATAAAAACTCAAAAAAGAGTATAGGAAGGTGATATAATAGCTTTATATATCAAAATATTTTTTTAGAAATTAATTAACTTGCGTTTTTTCGGTTGATTCAACCTAGAAACAACCATTAAAAAGCTTCTTAAACAATCTAACCTACGCAACTTCAATTTAATCGAACAAATTCCAAGGATTTGACTAAGCTGAACGGAGGCATGATGATTCAACAAAATTCTATTAAAAAAAAAATCTGGAAATAACAATTAACAGGAGGAAACATAAGGATACGGAGTCCGAGAGTGCTTATCTCTGGAATTGACAGACGAAGGATTAGATGCCAAAATTGAAATGACAGAACTCAGGTCGCCGTTCCTGGCGGCGGCGTGAAGTAGATCGTCACCACCGGTGGCGCCTCTCCTTCTTAGAGACCTTCCCATTTTACGGTCCCACCTTCCAATCCAAGCTTCTGAGAGTGAAAAAGAAAGAACTGAGAGCTCAGAAAGAAGAAGACCCATTGGACCTTTCAGACCAAAAATTCATGGGCTTTTCGATATGGGCCTTATAGTTAGTGGCCCATTAAAGATTTCTTATAGGAACGTGAAAATGTCTCTTTAACAAACGTGTTTTAAACCTTTGAGGCTGACGATGCCAAAAAGCACATTATCTACTAGCAATGAACTTGAGCTGTTACAAATGGTATTAGAGCTAGACATGGGACGATGTGTCAACGGAGATTTGTATATATTAATTACTATTTAGTCATGCTCACTTTAATTATTACCAAATCAAGATACAATTCCACATAACAACCAACCAACCGGTTTTTCGTTTCAATTGATAAGAAGGTCATAATTATATCAGTAATAAGAAGGATCTCAATTTGGTTGGTTAAATATTTGAAATACGAGTCTCAATTTTAAATTTTAAATTTAGCTACAATTGGAACCACCGTTCAAAAGGGTTTGTTCAAATTGTTGGATAAAAGTCTTACCTCTGCTAATTTAGGGAATAATCATACGTTTATAATCAAGGAATACTCTCTCCATTGGAATGAGACCTTCTAGGGAAGCTCAAAGCAAAGCCATGAGAGCTTATGCTCAAAGTAGACAATATCATACCATTGTGGAGAGTCGTGTTCGTTTAACATGGTATCAGGACCATACCCTAAACTTAGCCATGTCAATAGAATACTCAAATGTCAAAGAAAGGACTCCCACACCACATCGGCTAATTTAGAGAATGATCATGAGTTTATAACCAAGGAATAGTCTCTGTATTAGAATGAGGTCTTTTGAGACCTGGACAATATCATACTATTATGGAGAGTCGTGTTGGCCTAACACAAAAGGTAGCTCATATTCATGGATAGCTCATGCTTTATTTATTAACTAGGGTTACTAAAAAGATGAGATTTGTTGGAGTGGAATTCCATATAAGAATGCCTTAAAAAGCACCAAAGATCTCTTGGGCTGAGTTTCGGGAGCCAAGTGACCAGCGCCTCTTATGCTTGCAAAGGATAGAAACTTGCCATACGCTTCACTCCACCCACCAACCTGGTTGTCCACTAGCCAAGCACTGTAACCCACGCTTGTGTTTACACCCAACGCCTTCGCTAATGAACTCACCAGTGTTCTACTTCCCGTGAATGGTATCACCGAATCTTGATCACCGCTGTTATCAATATCAATACACATATTACATTTACTTTCCTTGCTTCACATACAAATATATTAAAATATTTACTTGAATTGTTACAAATGGTATTAGAGTCAGATACCGAGTAGTGTGTTAGCGAGAACGTTGGCCCCAACGAAGTGGATTATGAGATCTTACATTGGTTGGAAAGGGGAACGAATTCTTCCTTATAAAAGGGAGTGGAAACGCTGGCCCCAACGAAATGGATTATGAGATCTTACATTGGTTGGAAAGGGGAACGAATTCTTCCCTATAAAAGGGAGTGGGCAATATCTATTAGTAGTGGGTTTAAACTGTTACAAATGGTATTGGAGCCAGACACCGTGTAGTGTGCCAATAAGGACGCAGGGCCCAAGGGGTGGATTGTGAGATACCATGTCAGTTGGAAAGGCGAACAAAACATTTCTTATAAGGGTGTGGAAACATCTCCCTAGTAGACGTTGGACTTTAAAGGAGGTACATTGTACTATAAATCATTTTTTTTATAAAGATGTGAAACCTCTCCCTAGTAGACGAAGACCTTAAGGGAGTGGATTGTAAAATCCCACACTGGTTAGAGTCTCCAGAGTAGATTCGGGTCCACGTTGGTTAGAGAGGGAAATGAATAATTCTTTATAAGCGTGTGAAAATCTCTCCCTAATAGACACTGAGCTTGAGGGGTAGATTGTGAAATTCCACATCAGTTAGAGAGGGAAACGAATCATCCCTTATAAGGGTGTGAAAACCTCTCACAAGTAGACGTGCGAGGCCTCAAGGAGTTGGAATGTGGTATAAGCATCCTTTCTTACGAGGGTGTGGAATCTCTCCCTAGTAGACGTGGGGGCGATCGCATATCGGTTGGAGAGGAAAACGAGCTTAAAATCAAGACTCAAATATTATATAAGAACGGGATTACCTATAAACCAAGACTCGGATTTTGGACTTCACAAGCGAGCTAACGACATCAATCATCGATCTAAACGTGTCCTTCCGATCGTAATGCCAATCTCTGCACGTAATCAATCATTCAATATTCAAACACCATTCATCTTAACCTTCAAAGATCACATTTACTTACGAATTGTGGTTGCACAGACTCCATTGAGCCACTCCAACGAGTTTGGCATGGAGCGCTTGCTGCACATCCTTCCTGTTCAAGTATTTGGCAGCATTTTGTTGCGAACAGATATCTCTCTCAACGCCATTTGCCTGAGCCTCTAATTGCGGCGTTGTGGATTTGGCAGTGTACAGCAGCGACCAAAGTGGATGAAGGAGAGCTGCAGCCTGTGAATTGTTGGCGGCGAGGCAAACGTCGCCGATGATATTATACGGGTCGATGAAGCTGGAGAACTGTTCGGAAACCTGGGAAATAACGAAGAAGCAATCTGGAGAAATGGTGCCTTGAAGGACTTCTTTATATAGCCGTGAAGTGTTGCAAACTGAACTTAGAAGCTTATAAGCTGAGTCTGAAACCAGACCGTGTGACCACGTGTATGCGTCTCTTGCGTTGAAGTCGTTCCCGAAATCTAGGAGAGGGTTTCCGATCTGCATCCATAGCAATCGGTCATTAAGAATTGTTGAGGATTGTTAGCTGATGTAGGGAATGATCGTGAGTTTATAAATAAGGAATATATCTCTATTGGTATGAAGCGTTTTTGTAAGTTTAAAGCAAAGTTACGAGAACTTATACTCAAAGTGGACAATATCTTACTACTGTGAAAGTCGTGATTCCTAACATGCTACTGCAGTTATGCCCTCAACTTAGTTGTGATCCTCTAACTCAAATGTTGAATAAAAGGTGTACTTTGTTCGAGGACTCTAGAGAAGGGGTCGAGTCTCGATTAAGGAAAGGTTATTCGATGACTCCATAGGCCTAAAGGAAGGTTCTGTAGTGTGCTTTGTTCGAGGTGAGGATTGTTGAGAATTGTTGGGAGGGAAGTCAAGTCCCACGTGGCCTAATTTAGGGAATGATCATGAATTTATAGGTAAAAGTACATCTGGGCTTTCTGGAAAGCCCAATCAAAGTTATAATAGTTTATATTCAAAGTGGACAATATTACAGTAGAGTATCATATTGAAGTAAAATTGCTACTCACAGCGATTCCCTTTAGTCTGATATTCACTTTGGAGCTAAGAATGAGCTGCGCCAGTTGTGGAACGTAGTGTCCTGTTATCAAAGGAGTCAACCATGGCACAAAGTTAGCTTCAACCCAATTATCGGCGGCGGCGGGGGCGGCGGCGGAGAGGTAAAAGAAGGAGAGAATTAAATACCTCCATAACTCTCCCCTGTGATGTAAAAATCTCTGTTTTTGTATTCTGGAAATTTGTCGAACCAGTGCTGAAGAAACAGGAGATTGTCTCGGGCTTAACACAAAATGAAACCACCCCCCAATTATCAGATTAATAAATTCAATCTTTTCCGATTAAAAATTAATAAAAAAAATGATAAAATAGGAAGAATAGAAACACCTGTAATTTCATCGTCTATTCTCGAATAGAAAGATTTATTAGGAGAGTACGAGAATCCGACTCCAGCAGGTGACTCCAAATATAACATGTTTGCTTCTGAAAAAACAAACACACTATATAAGATTCTGGGTCGTATGTAGAAAAGAAAGAAACTTTAATAGAAGTGTTTTAAAATTATAAAACTGAGAGCTATGTGTATGGAGCTAAAACTGACAATATCTATTAACGGTGTGATTAGACTCTCCTACACCAAAAACAAATATATAAATTTAATATTTTATAAAATTCACTCCTCTATTAAATATAAATTTAAAAGTAAAAAAAAAAATTAAAATTAAATTTATATATAATAGATTAAGTACTTTTTCAAAATTTTAAATTTATATATAATATTTTAATTTGTTCATGATAAAACTTTATGGTTCGATATACTTCGGCCCGGTGTTCCATGCGGGTTTTGTTTTTTAAAAAAACTTTATAGATTCTGAGCAAGAAAAAATTAATATTTTTTTATTTTCTTTTTTTGTTGTCACTCACAAAAAAAAAAAAAAAAAAAAAAAAAAAAAAAAAAAAAAAA
>NW_019268520.1:4293733-4310376 GCF_002738365.1 Cucurbita moschata
AAAAAAAAAAAAAAAAAAAAAAAAAAAAAAAAAAAAAAAAAAAAAATCAAAACAAAATGATTGGAGTGAGATAATATCTTCATACCTGTGTTCCAACTATACTCATTTTCGACCAGAATTTCTCCATTAATTTTGAAGGGACCATGTTCTACAAAAGCTCCTCCTCCCAGAGACGAACACCCCGGACCTATCGTTAGAAGAAACGTCATATTATTTCTAATCAAACTAGCACAATACGACTATCTCATGACAACAATTCGATATCGATTCAAATCGAGAGTTGAGAGTAAAGGTTACCTCCATTGAGCCACAGAACGAGAGGCTTAGAAGCGGGTTGCGAGCGAGCTTCAACAAAGTAATAAAAGAGAGCCCTCCCTTGCTTCTCATCAATGGTGACATACCCACCAAACTGCTTGAAACTGGGGTTAGCGCTCGGTTGGGTTGGCAAGCTTGTGATTTCATCTTCTAAGGGGACACCCACCACCCTTGAAGACAATGCCACATGAACTAGAACCATACCCACAAGCACTACACTCAGCTTCTCCTCCATTTTTCTCTATGCTAATCCATTCCTATCCCTCTCTCTTTATATATGCAAACAAAATACAAAAAGTGGGTCTTGCGAGATATTTACCAGTGGAGTAGGCATTGGTCTTGGGAACACAAAAAGCCAATCGACCAATCGAGCCTACTTTTGAATAGTCGTGACAGGGAATCCGTGATGTGTATGTAGTCAATTCCACTCTCGTTCATTTCTATATGTTACTGTTCTATTTACATTTTATACTGTTCTACGTATATCTTTGATCGGAGAAAGAAACGAGTGTCAGTGAGAACACTGGTGGCAGATATTGTTCTCTTTGGACTTTCCCTTTCGAGTTTTCCCTCGAAGCTTTAAACCGGATCTGTTAGGAGAAGGTTTTCACACCCACCCTCATAAAGGGTGTTTTGTTCTACTCCCCAACCAATGTGGGACATCAGAACTGGGCTGCTAAAGGGAGTGAATTATGAGATCCCACATCGATGGAAGAGAGGAATGAGTGCAAGCGAGGATGTTGGGTTTTGAAAGAGGGTAAATTGTGAGATCCCACGTCAGTTGGGGAGGAGAGCCTAACATTTTTTATAAGAGTTAGGAAACCTCTCTCTAACAGACACCTAGAGGAAAACTAATATCTCCAGTGAACTTGGGCTATTACATTTTTCCACCAACTTTTTTTTTTTTAACCTTTTGATCGATAATGGAATACTTTGATAGAATGAATTACGTTCAGATGGAATTGGTGTATTTCTTACGCTAATAGTTCCTATTATAACAAACTTTCATCTTCACATGTATACAACGTGTTTACATGTGCATGTATCTCGTACTATGAAACAAAACTTATTTTAAGATACTTATACGTGCTTACATAATCTTACGTACGTATTCGGGGACTCGGTCCTGAAATTTGGCACCGTTAACGTCGAGGAAGGTAGGAGACCATTACGTACGTATTCGGGGACTCGGTCGGTAGGGTGTGTGTTGTTGATGGATACGAGGGCCCTCCACCAAGAAAAGAAGAGAGTAAAGCCAAAAAGGTTTAAAGGGCATGACTTTGAGCGTTAAAGTGATGCAAGAATGATGACAAAGGAGGATTGAACGTAGTCCATGGAGTAGCCAGCTGTTTGAATATGACTCTTATGAATATGCATTATTATTTTCTGAATTTTTTTAATTTTTTAAACACTATTTTTACCTATTTATTATTTTATTTATTTTGTTGTCTATATATCTCAAAATTTAATATTAATAAGCTATTTTTATTTTTTAAATTTAAATAAAAATGCAATGTTTACAAAAGAGGACAAATACATTAATAAGAAAATGTAAAAATTAAAAGGGTAGAATGGTAAAAGAACCTTCTTTTAATGAAAAATAAAAAAAGTCGAAAAAGTTTTTTCGTGGAGATCGAGAGAGACAAGGATCATGTTCTCTATTCCGCTTTGTCTATTTTTTATTTTTTATTTTTTATTATTATGGAAAATTGTTGAAGATTATGCAGTAAAATTTAAATTTGTTTAAATATTGTACTATTTTAAAAAAAATAATTATAGTACTATTTTTTAAAAAATAATTATATTGAGAGTAAATCAGTTTGTTTAAATAGGGAATGGGAAAGGGACCAAAGAGAAATGGGATCGAGACGAAGATTGTATTCCCGGACTTCGCTCTCATCGAATTTCCACCCTGTCTCATCCTTGCTTTTTAACATGTAAATATAAATATATATGTATATTATAAATTTATAATAAATAATTTCTTTATATTTGTTTTGCCTTAAGTTACATCTTATAACTAGTTTTAATATTATAATTGTAATATTTAAAAATTACGTAAAATTTTCATTTATTTTAAAAATTATATTATATTATTAAAATTTAATTTTTTAAATATTAGGTTGATAGACATTATAATTTATTTTTATTTGTGAACATGATATTAGATTTTTTAAATAAAATTTATATGGTAAGAAATAAATTATGTATTAAAAATATTATTCGAAAAATTAAATTAAAAAAATAAAAAATATTTACTATAAAATGAAATTCAACCAAAATAAATGAAAATTTTAGCGAAAATGTAGAATGAAATAAACGTTAGCGCCACCTCGCCCTGCTCCATCTCTACCTAGAGTCGACTTGTTATCGGTTCGAGCCGACTCCTATTGGCTTGGGTTCAGCTCTCGCACCAATTCTCACCACCGTGGCTCACCATCGATCTCTCTCTCTCTCTCTCTCTGCGCAGGGTTTAGTCTCATTCACACTACCGTCGATTCTCTCTCCCAGCGTTGCCGTCGGTTGCTTTGACACGCGGCTGGTCTCTCGGATTCCCGCTTCCTCTAGGGACAGCACCGATATCCTCAGGTACAAGTTTTTCTGGGTTTTAAATTTCTTTTTAAGTTCGAGGAACTTGGAATTGTGATTTTCTTTGATTAGTGAGTGTGCAAACGGATGATTTGGATTTTTTGTGGTTTTTTCCCCTTAGATGTTAAGATAATGAGATGAAATTTCTGGTATTACCTTTTGTCTGAGCTTTCTATATCGTTTCATTGTTAAATATTGCAAGTGATTATTAAAACTGTGGGAACAAAACTTGATTAATCGTCTTCAAATTTATAGTGAGAAATGCCTAGGGGGATTTCTTTCTCATGTAATTTTCTTCTGTTCTAGTTAAAATGAAATAGGAGAAAGCAGAAATTTATCGAACCCAATCACTTAACTGGACTACGAGTGTGTAATTGTTTTTGGTTCGGCTCAGGTTTCATTTGAAAATGTCAGTGTGGCTCAATCTAGTTTAGTATGTAAGGGTTTGGTGAATCGGTCTGATATCCAAGTTCTTTGTTGCCCATTGGTATGATTTGTAACTGATTGGGAACTATTGCATTGGAGCTGCTAATGTATGAAGTTATTTGATTAATTATGAAATAAATTTATTTCCATTGTTTAAAAGTCTTTGAATTGAAAGTTGTACATGATGAAATAAGAACTTTTTAAGGATTTTGATCAAACTTGTTTTGAATTATCGAGTTGCAGATACTTTCCACGAGTATGCTTTGTTCTTCGTTAAATTTATCTTTATTGTTTCCTTTTTCTTTTGCAGCATATTCAAATGAAATTATGGTCGCGTGACAACTAACTATGCTACAAGAAATATAGTTATATGGCAAAATCTTTGTTTCATAATCTTCGCAGAGCTTCTCTGCTTTTCAGGTCTTCATCTCTGAACCAACCATTTTTCAGGTACTTTTCAGTCAAGGTTCCTCCATCTTCTTAATATTATCGATGTGTTGTACTTTTGAACAGCAGTTTTCATCTTCTTTTCCTTAGATTTTCCACTCTAGTGATAAATTTCTTTGTTGATCCATTGCTTTCAAAAAAATTTAACCTAGCCAACCGGGTTTGAGATTGGAAGAAAATGGCTTGTATTTGACTTTGAAAGACAGAAATAGTGTAGAATATATAACTTTTGATGAATTTTCTGGTTGAATTTTACTGTGTTTACATCATATATTCTGTTGCAGACCTGTTCTTGGGGTTCCTGACTCTACTTTCTCTCGTATAAAAAACTTTCCTCTGCTGAACATCTCAAAACCTTTGTTGGGATTTAGAAATTTAAGCTATGGTTCCGTGAATCTTGTCATATCCCAAGGGAAACCAAAGTTTGAAACACATGAAGTGGATCCTCCAAAAAAAGATAAGTGGAAGACTAAGAAAAAATTGAAGATGCAGCGAAAGAGAGAGAAGCAGAAAAGAAAAGCAGCAAATAAGAAAGACCCTCGTCAACTGCGTGTAAAGGGGAAGAAAAAGCAGAAATTTTCAAATGCAGAAGAGAGAATCAAGCACAAGCTTGAAAAGGTAAGTAAAAAAAGAATGGTTTCAGAATGTTATATGGGTCTATATTGTTAAAGTCCAGCTTATTTTATGGTATCACCAATGTTTTTGGCGAAGTTTGCTCATTTCAAAAGAAAAAGAATTACTTTATGAGCATTTCTCTTCATTCTGCTGCTGAACTGCAGCGAGATGGTTTTCAAATTAATGGATGTTGGAAATTTTTCATATGATTTCAGTTACAGTTATAGTGATTTTGCTGCAGGCCAGGATTAAAGAAGCATTACTGATTGAGAGATTGAAACGGTATGAAGTTCCTAGAGTTCAGGGTCCTGTGGTGGAACCACACAATCTGACTGCAGAGGAACGGTTTTATATGAAGAAAATGGGTCAAAAGAGGTCTAATTATGTACCTATTGGAAGAAGAGGAGTTTTTGGAGGTGTGATTTTAAACATGCACATGCATTGGAAGAAACACGAAACAGTTAAAGTTTTTTGCAAACCTTGTAAACCTGGCCAAGTGCATGAGTACGCACAGGAAATTGCAAGATTGAGTGGAGGAATCCCAATACAGATAATTGGTGATGATACTATCATCTTCTATCGAGGAAAGGAATATGTGCAACCAGAAGTTATGTCACCAATTGATACATTGTCTAAGAAACGGGTTAGTTTTTAAAATTTTCAGTTTTCATTAATGTATATGATGTCTTTTTCTTTTCTTTCTCTTTTTTATAATCGGAGTTCGTGGGCCAGTGCATCTTTATTTAAGACATAATAGTACGGGAGGATATCAGTAGGACTATTTGGCTTTTCGACCATAAAATATGTGCGTGGGAGTCGGCTGTGTAGTTAAGTAATGGTATTGAAGTTAGAGAAGTGTGAGTTTCTCCTAAGCATATACTTTTCGTTTTTGGATTGATGGAGTGTCAAATACATGGGAGGGAGAATTCAATCCTCTCCGGAGAGTGTAACGGCCCAAGCCCACTGCTAGCAGATATTGTCCTCTTTGAGTTTTCTCTTTTGGGCTTTTCCTCAAGGTTCTTAAGGCACGTCTGCTAGGGAGAGATTTCCACACCCTTATAAAGAAGCTTTCGTTCTCCTCTCCAACTGATGTGGGTCTCACAGGGAGTTTGTCAAGTTTTGACTCTTGTTGTGTGATTCCTATCAAGCTGTCAGTGTCGGTACCTAGAAAATAGTGCAGCTTTTCCATTTTCATGTTTAGATTAGCTTGATCAGAGAATAACGTGCTGACATTAGATTGTTGTACGAAAAGCTTTCATTTAACAGCAAATACCAAATGTTGCAAACTTGGTCTGTCTAATTAGATTTAATAGTTGTGTTATGGTATTGTTGGCCTTTTGTTATCCAATCTGTTTGCTGCATGTATGCTTAAAACCTCAATGTTCATGTTTATGTGGATTCTGTTTGTAGGAAATTGATTATTAATAAAACATACCAATGGCTTCCCTCCTTGCAGGCACTAGAAAAGTCCAAGTACGAGCAGTCCCTCGAGTCTGTTCGCCGATTCATTGCCATTGCTGAAAAGGAACTGGAGCTATATTACAGGCATGTTGCACTTTATGGTGACCCGAATGATAGGAATCCATTGTCCATCTTAGACCTTCCATCTGACAACTTGAAGAACTCACTGAAACATCAAGTCGATGAAATGGAAGACTCTCATTCTGCTGCTCTTTGCTTAGCATCTGATGTTATGAACAAGCGAAATCCTGAATTTTCGGATGACGAATCATTAGAGATTGGAGAAGAATTTGCAGATTCCTGCTTTTCTACAAGTGAATCAGAATTTGAAAGTGACATATTAGATGATTTTGAACATGGGAGGATCGAAGGAAGTTTTTCTCAGACAGGAGAGATGTCCTCAACCACAATGAACACTTGTTCAGCTTCCCAGAACAAATTTGAGTTTCATAACCAAGAACTACCAATACACATAAAAATGACATGAGACTGCAACCTGATTTTTTGTTCGACTTCAATGGATCTATGATCCAATGAAAACATGAGTTCATAGATGTATACCCAAACATTTTCAGAAATTATAGTAACTAACCGTTTCTAAGATGATATGAGCATGGGAAAATTTGACCTGTTTTTTCTAAAACTTTCAAGAACTTTCAATTTCATTAGATGTCTCATTTTGTTGTAAGGAATATAGAAAACCTCCTGGTTTTGATGAATCCTGAGCTATGAAATTGTTTTTAGTTCAAGTATTGAAGGGAGGAAGGGCATGTGATGGGTACTTTGGTAGCTATTAGGGATGTACATTCAACTCGACAATCCGGACCAACCCAACCCGAACTAGGTTCATTTTTTCTGAACCCAAAAATAGAGGGTTGGGTTGTGAAAAGTTTTGGGTTGGGTCAAACAAATCTCTCAACTCAACCTGGACCATGTACACCCCTAGTAGCTATCAAGTACTATGAACGTTACAATAAATGGAGGAGTCGATGATTTGAATCTCTAACTTCAACAAAGTAGTAACTATGGTCATAAAACTATGCATTCCGACGATTGTAGGTACTAAACCGATCTTCATCAAGATCAAAACTTACCGTACCAAATAATATACAAGGCAGAAAGAAAACAGCATTAACTAAAATGAAAATGAATTGGGACATTCTTAAAATTAGATGAAACTGTAAATTGTTGCTGTTTTTTTGTATTAAAGATGGGGGTATCCCATTCTGAAAATCCATCCAATCAGTAATCTTAAATCCAAAATCCAAGCTCTCTTTCTACAATATTCTAACACTATGGGCTGTAACTCTAAATCTGCAATGTACATCAGCCGCTTGGACAGTGATCGACCGGGAAGAACCCCATGAGAAATCATACACTCAAAATCTTCATGGCACGGCTAGATCAGTCCCCTCTTGCTATAAGTTCCCTCCTTTGCCAGACTGACGAATCCTAAATCCTACAACCGAGGCCTGTGTATAACGGAAATTATTTATGATGATGGTTAATATTCATGTGTCGGAGCTGGAAGATCATCGTCGAGGCTGGGCGGAGATAATGGCGGGGTAGCTGAGAGGTCAGAGTGATCGTCCAGAATTTCCAGGACCCTTCTGGCAGTTGCTTGAAAGTCCCCCCTATTAATAATACCAACCTTTCGAGAAGATATAACCCCGGATTCAATTGGTCTAGAAGAGTTACTAATCTTCACAGATGATAAGACTTGATCTTTGGCCGATTTATGATGAACAGCAGAAGAGATTACAGAACTGAAGATGCCAGAATTCCTCAATCCTTGAATAATGATCTGTGGACAGAATAAAAGACATTTGAGTTTATCTTGCACCGTGCATCTTTTACACAAAATGTTTGGTGATTACAAGTTGAATATGAAAGAACAGATGCAATTCAACTCACCATAGGTGCATAAATGCGAGTCAGAATACCCTTTCTTAAAAGTTTCAAGGTCAGTGCTTTATCAGTCCACACAACTCGTTCACGATACCTAAAACCGACAGGAAATTGTTAAAAGCCATGATTTATGTAAATCTGAAGTATAAGGTGAGAGAGTTCATAATGGACAGTAGGAACGAATGCTTGACATGATATCTCACAACTATTATCTATAGAATGGATTTGCCAGTGACCAATATTCAGAGAAGTATTGAAAAAAAACTTGGAAGTAAATTACCATCAGAAATGAGACGATGGAAACACCTGCAAACTAGACTATGTGTACTTGCTATTTGTGATTTTAGAAAGAAATATCCAATCCATTGACCATTGAGTGGAGGTTCTCTCATTAAAATCTAAAGTAGTCATGGGATGACCCATTCAGTTGAGATTTAATCCTCTCGCTGTGCAATCTCTGATAGCCTTGAGATTTAGATTACATTCAAACCAAATTACTCGTGAGGATTCTACATTTGCAAGACACGAGATTCATATCTGGAAACAACGAAATAGGAGATGGAAGTTATACTATTGAGCATAATAATTACCAGGCTAGCATTTCTTCCTCTGTTGCAGTAGAAGCAATTATGAATGCCTGTAAAGAATACGGTGTGGAGATGTCATTCGTCATCGGCAAGAATCCAATAGAGAAGAACAGTAATGATTTAATGAACAATTTAAATAATTATGTACACAAAAAGGGTGATGAAAATCAGGAATTCATGTTATATATCCTAGAGCAATAGGTACTCCCATTATTATGAAAATCAGGAAAATTTTAGTGATAAGCCCACATTTGTCTACTCAAAATACATGGGGAAAACAAGGTATAAAGTTTTTGTTCATAGAAAGAGAGTCGTTCCATCTACATAAAAAGATTGGACAATAAGTTAAAACTTATTGGATTAATATTTTTTGTAGATGAAAAACTCTCCGTCCTCTGAAGATTATATTGTGTATCCCAAAGCCCACACCCCAGCCAACCACAAAAAATGTCCTTTTACACAAAAGGTTGGAAGAAAGAAACGTTCCTCAAACACCTCCCCGGAACTCCGGGGGCTAAAAAAGATAAAGGTAGGCTAAACACCTTGAACACTTCCTCATGCAAAATCACAACTCGACATGATATGATTCAGGTTCTTCGATGCAAAGAATACAACAATTAGGTCCAACTACAAAAAAACCTCTAGCAAAGATTCGATTCAATGTGTCAACTCTTTCATCCAAAACTTGTCACACAAAGAACTTCACCTTTATGGGAATCTCCGCCTTCCAACTGAGGAGAAAATAAAACCACCCACCAAGGAAGGATTGGACAAGCATTGAAAAAAAGAGTTGTATGAAAAACCTTTGTGGTTAGGAGTTCAAAGGTGGGAATCACCTTTCCCTGACCAAAGGTCAACAAATGAAGAGCCGAGACATTTGACATTACCCTATAGGTCAACAAATGAAGGAAACCCAAGGAAGGAGAAGGCAACAAATCCATCTGACCAAAGATTGAAGCAACCAAGTGGTTCCTGAAGGAAGATAAATAATATGAATGAGGAACAAGAAGCAGAGGGGTTTATCCTCCAACCACATGTCGTCCCAAAATGTATTTATCTTGCTTGTCCCCAATGTCAATTATGAATAAACAGAGAAAAAAATATGAAATTCAAATGCCATTGCTTTCCACGGGTTTTTGGAAGTGTCTTTAACCCCTCATCGGTCCACTCAAAAGGATGAGACAAGGACTTGATCACAGTAACCCTGTGCCAATGGGTACCGACAGATATATTTAGCCAATAGGGTTGTTTCTTGTCCTAACATTCCTGATGCCTAAACCCCCAAGTCCAAAGACCTAGAGACCACTTACATGCACCAAGTGCGAACCCTTCCTCTCATCCAACCCCTAAGTTTCTCCATTTCCATCCAATTGAAGATGAGACTCCAATGAAAAAAAAAAAAAAAAAGTAAATAGGGATGCCACTCAAGTATATATATACACTCAGCATATCTGATGGGATTCACGACAGATCTTTTTCCAATTCTATTAAGCTTAAGGATGGCTTGTCAAGGCTAATTCTTCTCTCCCCATTGCGGGACTTCTTTGGTTTAAAACTAACTTGATCATAACTAAAAAATCATTCTGAATATATATACAAATCCTCCATCTATAATAGCATGTAAATACTAGTCTAGATTGTCTCTACATACCAAAGTTTCGAGACTTAAAAATAAACAACATAATGAGTTAGTGGAGCACAAGTAACAATTGCAATGGCTCAACTTAAATGAAAAGGCAGTAGGGGGGGACGCTGAGGGTAGTGGAACTCACAGCTCTATCAAAGTCTAACATAAAGCATCTTTTAACATCATCTTTTGTTGGTTTGCAGCCACATCGATCACGTCTTGAAGTCAAATCAGTAAATTTAGTGTATGTGTAATGTAGAACAGCAGCTTCTTCCAATTTTATCTCACTATCATTGTTAAATACATAAGCATTTAGCGAAAAAAGGGGAAAAATAAATAAAGATTTCTATGAATCCAAGTAATGGTTAGCTATACTGCTTAATAAAAGAATGATGACATAAAAGCAATTTAAGACAAATAAAAATGTGTGTACACATCAAAAAGATAAAATAATAACATATACTTGGGATTCTTCATGTAGTTGTGCCATCGATGTGCGCCATTTGGACGAAGATGGTCTTGAATCCGAGCAGCTGATTTTCCATTTCCATATGTCAAGAAATAGTTTGGATTGCCACGGAGTGCATCTTTGTAATTACCGAAGTATATATCTTTTGGGAGATGGTCATAATTCTTTTTAAACATCGATACCTGAACAAGCATAAAGGATTAACAATGAACTTGGCCAGGTTCAACTACAAATGGTTTAGCAATCCCAGCCTATGAATTTATGGTTCTACCCAGACTCTTCTCTGTTCCATAGAGATACAAACTAAAATATTCTATAACAGGCTAAACAAGAAAATGAAGATCTATTGAAGGCGAAGCACAGAAAAAAGTAACAAGATGCAAATGTCGTAATGAGACTAGGTCTGAATCCATGTGAATCCATTAATCACAAAGAGGAGCCTCTGCTTTGAAATTTTAGAGAGTGTGAGAGATTACTAACAGAAGAAATCGGTAGGGCATGATTGTGTCTTTTTTGTGTGTTTTTTCTGCAATTCACTTTCAAGTTTGATTTATTAGATAGATTTTTAATATCCACAAATGCTTGGACTACTTACATGCAAAAAGCCCATTCTCACTGGATAAAAGATCGATAGAATGTAGTAGGATCAGACAATTTGCCAAAAAGGAGTATCTCGAGTATTCTTACAATCACCTAGGTAGGTAGCCACCATGGTTTAAACTTATTCCCTTTAGAAAACTGTTTGAAAACACATTTCTTATAACTCCAATCACGACTACTAAAACAACTTTACAAAAACATTAACTTTATGTTTTTCTTAATATTAAGAAAGTAATTTTTAGAGAAAAGAAAAAAAAAAAAAAGTTTTCTATGAACAGTCACTTTAGAACTACAAAGAAACTTTTGCTAATAGTAAAACATAGCTTTATTTTCCGCGATTTATAAACCATCCAGGGAAACTCTATAACTTGAATTGTTCCCTGTATCAATATATATATATATTCTTTTTCCTTTCCAAAGAAATAGAAATCTAATAAATAAAACTGTCTTCAAACAGCCGCTTACAATTTAAAATCTCAGTACCAAGTAAGTACATAAGCTTACAGTTTTTTTTTCAATAACAACTGATAAGTAATTAACTAATAGAGAATTTCTGGCTCCACACTACGTTACAACAATAATTTATTAGTTAAGCACTCCCTGAATAGCTTTGAACAGAATATATGAAATATTTATACCTCGCTGAAAGGTTCCTTTACATCATCTCGCTCAACACTGCTCTCCTGAAACAAAATACAGCCAATATATCCTCCACATCAATGACCACTTAAAGTAAGGAGATAAAGTTCATGTAGTTTTCTTAGCACCAAAGCAAAGACATTGGATGAGACAATTATATGGAGTGATCTTGAAGAAAGCTTTATTGAGTTACTTGACTCACATGATTCGGGAAAATAACCATATCAACATTTGCAGGCACATCAGCAAGCAATTGTCTCAATGAGTACTCCCGTGTGCCCACAGGGTGCATTAGTTCATCAGTATCCAGATGGATGATCCAATCCATACCAGCATTCTGTTCAATAAAAAACTTAATTATCATTGAAAAAGTTCACATTGAAAAGCTGCATGGAAAATAAAAATACAATACCCTGGCCATGACAATAGCCATTTCCATGTTCAAAGACTGCTTCACGAACAACTCATGATTACATGGTTTGTAGAAGAAACTTGACAGCCATGTCTCGTTCCAAATCCGGCTAAAATTCAAACAAATAATATCAATAAAAAATGGTCAAAGATCATTTTTTCTGGAAAAAAAAAAGTGTTTTACAGAAGAGAATTCAGAAGCAGAAAAAATGGAGAAGAATCTCCATAGAGCCACACAACAAAGGCAATGGTGGGTTGTCTATTGTTTTCATTTATTTCTGCTTGTGCAGACACAACACAGGATATTTTGATGGGTGGTGATGTAGAGAGTATAATTTAGCTTCCTCAATCAGCTTGTGGAAAGATTAAAGTGGCTATCAGGATTTGAAAATAAAAGATAAAAAATTAAAATCAACCATTGAAGGGAATAAAAAGGGAAGGGAAAGGAAGGTTATTCATATCTGAAATTAAAAAAAAAAAAATTACTGACCTTCTTGCTTGCTGCTCTTCTAGCTCTTTCGTTCTGTATATAACACTTACTCCCTGAACACAAATAGGTTTTACTTGAAGACGACAACTCCAGAAGACAAAAGATAATTAATTAACATTGAGTTCACAGTGGAGGCACAGCACAGAACATGGCTCACCGGAATGGATTCTAAAACTTTGGATACGTTTGGGGAGGCAGCCTTCCCTTCCACAAAAAGGAAAAAGTTCGAAACTCCAATGACCTTGTGGAAAAAGATCCAGGGTAAAGTCTGCTCTAAACCAGCAGAAGTGCTTGTTGTGATGCATATCTGATAAGTAGAAGGTTTCAGAGCGAGAAGTTAAATACAGCAGTCTGTGTTCATCGGCAACGAAAACGAAAACGAGTAGATCTCTTTCCCTGAAGCTGTCAAACTAGCAAGGCAAAGGTACTATACAATCCTAATCAAAAAATGAGAAAACTCACATACAAGATCCATTTTCTCAGCACATCATCAGCGCCTCACGCTATAGTTAAACGAAACCAATAGATATATATAGCTTGCATTCGTCAGAATCAAATAGAACATCCATTCGAATAAAAAATGAGGGAATTGGACGGGATCCAACAAACATAAGACAATAAAAACCAATCCTACACCCGACGACAAAGAATTTGGCCACCATAACAAGATCATATAAATTGCCGCCAGAAAAATCCAAGGCATGAAAATAACTTATAGTAAAAGAACAAAGACTCACCTTGGGCTTCAGATCCGTGCCGTAGTCGAACTTCCAGTCTCGGTAGTAAGAAAAGGCAGGGGAATGGCTCCGACCAAGAAGATCAACACAATCGGAACGGGAAGAATGAGAGGGGATAGAAGGAGCAGTACTGGACATACCGGGGAACTGGTGCTGATCGGGGGACCAGCGGGTAACAGGGTCGTTGAGGCCGCCCCGCCATTGGAGGAGGAAAGCGAAGCAAGCAAGAGTCAAGGGGAGAAGAGTTAAGAGGAAAAGCAAGCGAGAAGAAAGAATGTGAGAGGAAGAAGGAGAAGTAGAAGAGGAATTGGGTCTCAGGGAATATTGACCCGCCATGTGTTGTTGCAGAAGGAGACTGTTTGGCGCATCGACACACACAGAGAGAGTAATAGAAATTTAGAGAGGGAGAAAGTCGAACGACCGGAGGAAGAAGGAACCGTTTTGTCGTTAGGTGTTAATGGCCGATTTCAATTTTTTTTTTTTTTATAATTTTTTTATTAAGCAATTACGAATTTAAAATGCTTCAAAAAATATTATTATTATTATTTTCCTCCTCTTTAATTTATTTTTATTATTATTATTTTATTTATCTATTTCTTCATATGGTAAATCTTCGAAAAAGAAAAAAACTAATTATTGCATGTTACACAAGAAGTAGCCGTTTTTGGAGTAATTTCTTCCCATCAATCAATAAAAAAATAATTTCTTTCGTCTCTAAATTTTAAAATATTATATTTTCATCCTTGAATTTTGAGTTTCAAAATTTATACTTTTACCTCGTAATAAATAAAAATTATTAAACTAATGTCGTATATTAATGCACTTTCTAATAGAAACTAGGTTTGTAATTATTATAGTAAAATTAATTAGATAATTAACGGGTTAAGTACAAAATACCCAAGTTTAAGAACCAAATGAAAACTGAACTCAAATCTACGTTTTGAAATTTCGAGTAAAAGTATATCATTTTGAAACATATTGGCCTAACCAAACTAGACTTAGAACCTAGATACCGAAAGAAAATTTGTTTTCCAAAATTTAAATTAATAATGAAAAAATATATATTTATAACAATTTAAATAAATAAAAAAAAAAAAAGAAAAAACGGGAGAAAGTTTCGCCTTCATTTATTATGTTTCCATTCATGGTTGATATGTTTGTCTAATGGGAGGGTGGCCAAGTGTAATGCATGCCCATTCAGCCATGATTCCCACAAGGGAAGGTACAAGAAAGAGAAACTTAATATTATTCTGTCAACGAGTCTTGTTCATTCTTCTGGTCTATTTCTAAGGTTTTTAAGGCATTTAGTTTGTATTCTTGCGGTTCATTAAGCATGTTTTTCTGATCTCTTGACGTGTTTATGAGCTGTTTCTTGGTGGTTTTCTTGTACTATATCTTTGTTTAGCCAACCATTTCTCCTGCATTTCACTTCCAATTTTGGAAAAAAGTTGACCCTATTGGGAATTGAGTGTCAGAAACGTAAGGATAAATACTCACCTAATGCACATTACCTACTGTTTCGAGATGAGTGTCTTAGGCGACTTCCTTTGACATGGGTTTTGTAAGTACAGTGTTGGCTTGCCAAGGGTTGGATCATACACTCGCTATCCGGTATAGAGTCTGTAAATGATATGTCATGGACATAGGAGGGTCTAATACCTCGATAGAATCCAGATGGATTGATGTTTGACGGTGGTTTAATGGAAGTTAAAGCTTCCGGTATAGGAATTCTTGTGTGGTTTCTATGATAGGTACGTTTTTGCTCAAATAGTTCACGAATCCCCTAATCCAAGCCTTGCTACCTCATTAGTAGAATAATTTTTATATTGTTACCAAACTTAGCATTTTTCAAACAAACCTATTTTCTCATGTAGACATAAAAAAAGGGTTCTAGGAAGATTACCATCACAGACTCTTGAACAAATGAAGACTAAATTACCAGAATTTGAAAGAAAAGGAAGTTTTGTTCTTCCAAGAAAAATCTAGCACCAGGAAATGGAGTACCAAAGATACTGGCAGAAAATAACATAAATTTACCACAATTAATTTATTGAGGTATGAACTGAATGAAAAATGATGAAATGTGAGATGAAAACCAACAAAAAGTGACCCAACAGATAGGCGATCCTAGGAAGTTTGAAATATCACATCCCTAACAATGGGGAGAAGATCAGAAGAGTTGATCTAACATCACCTTTTTATTAACTTGAGCACATCTCCTACCAGATGAAGGGATCCAGTGACAAGAACCTGAATTCATCACAAAATTTGCTCAAGTAAACAACTACATTTTGATTTCTTTTTCCTTTTTTTAATTTTTTAGAACAGCACTCATAATGAACTGCATGAAATACAATTCTGAAGAACTCAACTAAGCTCAAAGTAAAAGCTGATCATGGAGAAAGGGGCAGAAATAAGATCAAATGAATGACTTAGATATCTATCACCCTATGACTATCCCCAACTTAAGAACAAACTAATTAACAGAGTTAAAAGGTCAAAAGAAGATATCACGGAACTGAAATTTCACAGCCATTCACAGAGTGAGATTTAAATATCTCATACCTGTAGTCTAATGGATGGGGATTCTCTGACGCAATCTCTCAGCCAATTTATCGCCAATGGCAATGAAGGCATCACTGCGCTGCCACTGAATTTGTTATCCGAAAGACTTGAGTGAAAGTCCTCATACAGAGGAGGCAAACCTCGCTCGTGGTCGAGCTTAAGATCCTTTTCAGATATAGAATCTGGTTCTGCAGAAGCAGATGAGATGAAAACCATGTTCGATCAAGATTCAAATAAAACAATTAAACCATAAATCATTAGTTGAATCATATATTAAACCACCATTTAGAAAAGGAAAGCCTCCATGAATTTAGCATTAAACTATCAATAGCCTTATAATGCTGTTCATCCATGAAAAGTGTCCAACGAACTGCTATTGTGGAATCATTTGAGTAACAGAACCATTGCTTTGCTGCATGATCAGATATAAGTATAGTTCTAGGGAACTAAGTATAATTATCTTGCCTGTGAGTTGCAACTTTTTTATAGCAATACAAAAACTTCAAAGAGGGTTATCATGCACAGCCAACCATTACTTTGCTGCATCATCACATTCGGTCTGCGAGCTTTTAAAAGTTGCTAGGTGTTTGTTTGGCTCAAAATAGATTGTTGTTATATAATGGAGGAGGTTCCTTTGCATCTATCACTTTGAGATAAGGGTTAAATCTTGTGGAAAGCAGGGTTCTTCTTTTTTCCTTTATCTTTTTTTTTTTTTTTTTTTTTTTTTTTTTTTTTTTTTTTTTTTTTTTTTTTTTTT
>NW_019268520.1:4311805-4342737 GCF_002738365.1 Cucurbita moschata
TTTTTTTTTTTTTTTTTTTTTTTTTTTTTTTTTTTTTTTTTTTTTTTTTTTTTTTTGCTGTTTTGCTGTTTTGCAGGGCCTTTGGATTCAGAGGAATATTAGGATTGTTAAAGCAATTGGGAAATCCTAGGAAGAGGTGTAGTCTATTGCCAGGCTTAATGCTTCTCCTCGACTTTGAGCATTAGTCTCCAAGAGCTTTTGTAATTATCCGTTGTCTCACACAATTTTGGATCAGAGCTCATTATTTGTATAGTAGTTCAGGTGGCTTAACTCCTTTTGTGGGGGTTTTTTTTTTTTTATTTATTTATTTATCATTTTGTATTCTTTCATTTTTCTTTTCTCGATAGAAATTTAGATTTTCCATCTAAAGAACTTCCCCAAGGAAGTCGGTTATTTTCTTATTTTTGTATTAATGCAATCAGTACAGTGAGACCTATAACTTCTACATATTTTCCATCCGTAAATCCAAGCTTTACTTCAACAAAGCTTTTAAAAAAAACTTTAAACTTACTTCCTGCTACAGCCTAAAACTTACCGCTTATTAATCAATGGCTTATTTCATTTGAAGAACTGACAGTTTAGTTTCCCTCCATCAATTGCACCTAATATGGGTTATCTCATATTGCAGATCATTGTAACGATTCAATATATATTATATTCCGATGGAAGAATTCAAAGAATTTCTGTTAATCACCTCTTTTTTCATAGAAAGTGTTTCAGCTGCAGCCAGATTGGAATTAAACAAACATTCCCCACTTCAGTGGAGTATGCATGACAGTTATAACTGCAGCATATGAAAAATAGACAAAGAACGAACATAATATAATCAATTATTGTGCGACTTGAAGCAAAAAGAGAAGGAACAATACCCTTCCCATGCATAATCTTCTCCCAAAGTTTCTGGAGGTTGAGCTGCCATGACAAGTCCTTGTTTATAATATCTGACGAAGTCACCGAATTACTGGAAGAGACTTTGCTATATGTTGACATGGTAGGGACAAAAAGGGCTTTCGAAAAATGAACACCTAAAGATGAAAGACCGAAGTCAGAAAAATGGGTTCAAAATCTCAAAACCCGGCAAAAATTGACTTGAAAGTAAGATCAATGAGAGCATCCCTGTTAACCATTTTTCCAGTTATAATGAACAGAAGGACACCTTTTATGATGTTAAGATTTCAAATTGTGCTGATGAAAACGAAAACTACTTTAGAACAACCACTGTTAAACATACAAATAGATCGGCGTGTTAAAATTCTATCAGCAGCTTCGCAAAAATCACCACGGACATCTTCACTCAGCAAGATACCATGCCATAAGGCAGTTAGATCCTTAACATAAATTTGATGACCAGATGGATTAAATTGCCTACTGCAACTTGCATGGACTCTTCTCCATTACAAGTTGAACATCTTAAGATAAAATCTGAAAGAAGAATCCCCAACTTCTGTTATCTCCGTGCATTATGTGCAATATTGACGATGACATCATTAATATATCATGTTGCATTCGCTTTTTTACAGTGAAAAAGTTCATATTATGTATATATCTTAATGAAAACAACGGATGTCTTTTGTGAAGATTTCAATCCCCGGCCTATGCACCATAAGTGGAGGAAAACATGGCTCAAGGTACACCTATGCGTAAGGGGAAGAAAAATTGGATTGTGATTATAACTGCTATCTATGGGTTATTTAGGTTGATAAAAGCCGAATAAAAAAATAAAATCACAAGAGTACAAGCATAATACCTGAGGAAGCACATGTATTCACAAGTCGTGGAAATAAGATTTCAGGGTCTCTCATTTCCATGCAATTGAATAGGAGAATCTACAGACCAGGAAAAATTAATTTAACCGTCTTTTACATTATCAAAATTTAATAAGTCACCAATATAAGTTGAAGTAAAAAACTGGAATGGGAGGGATTCATCAGTAACGCTGAAAAGAAATCTCAAATGCCACAGTACAATGTTAACTGTGGAAATTACCTGCTTTGACAACTTTGTGGACTCAGCTTCCTGCAGGACTTTTACATCATCCTTTCCCGAATCTCTGTCCACATTTTCAGCACTAAAACAATGTAACGACTTATGATTTCCCTTCACAACACTAGAGAACCAGTTAGCACAAGCCTCCATGCTTTCTGGGCTATGAGCTCCATCCAAATAGAATATTAAATCTCCATTCGAGTTTTCAGACTGTGTTGAAGAATTAAATGATGATGCATAACAATCATAAACTGTCTGTGCTCTCCCAGAAAGATTTGCTGTTGAAAGACCTCTAAGAAATGCATCTGGTATTTTGGCCACTTTGAAACCCTGATTTTCGCACAAGACAAATACAGTGAAATGGCTTAAATATCTATGTTTTAGAACATAAATTTTAAAATAAAAATAATAAAGAGAAAAAAAGAAGAAGAAGAAGAAGAAGAGAGAGGAAGAATGAAGAAAGAAGAAAGAAGATTGCAGCAGTTTGAAGGGAAAAGATCAACTCAACATTGATTAAGAGTAGACACAAAATCCTCTAGTTCCTAGATAAAATAGTTATCGCATAAAACATTTTATGATATCATCCAAATTTCATTCTGATAAATGGGGATGCATGCACGTATGGCAGGTGAAGCACATGCATTATATACAACATGCATGTCAACAGGGAGGGGGGAAGAACAGACCAAGCAACTTAACACCTCCAGTCACTATAACTCCCATTTCCTAAATGCCACGACCAACAATTCAAGAAGAAACCATCAACAAAAACGTCATGTCAAGCATAAAGTAAAATATGAAGATAAGACCAACATTTAGGAACATCCTTTCCCAGTTTCCAGTCCTCTGAAGCCAACATTTACAAAGGGAAACAGCAAGACCAGAATTAACAAGCTGATGATCACCAGACATGCCAAGCTTCAATCCATCTAGCTTTTTATGGTCAAGCGGTTCAGCTACCTCTAATGGGATCTGCAATCGGTAAGCATAGGTCAATGTCCAATGAAGTTCCGTATCATGAGTTTTCATAACCCCACATAAAATGTGCACATTGTATATTCTAGACATTTCTATTAATACTTTGAAATATTGAGAGCTGAACTTGTACTACCGCAAGTAGAATTTTAGCCTATCTCTATGAAATTCTCTTCAGCTATGTTTGGGCTTTATTGGTGATTTCGTTGAATAAAAGAAATACAGAAGTATAAGGGGATATCAAAGAGTTACATAGAAGATCTCTAATTGGTGTGCATGGAAGATCAACCATAGTTACAAAATAGCTTGGAGCTCATGCATGATACAACAATAAGAACCAGAGCGCAAAGTAGAATCCAGTAAAGTGCTGAACGAGAACACGACAAGCATTAACCTGGAGGACTTTCTTCTGATAAAACCAAAGAAAATTCAACAAAATGCTGATCAATGTGTCTGGGCTTTACTGATACCAATACACAATGATACGAGGCTTTTATCACTGTTATAACATGCATTAAAACTCTTAACTACAAGATTCTTGAATGTTTTCAGAGAAAGCTCTACAAGTATTTCACTGCTTAATTGTTTGCTCAAAAATCTAGTTGAAAAAGAAATTCATTTCATCATTTTATTCAAAATTCACGAGTATTAACATGCAAACTCGAGAATCGTGAAGCTGCTTATAAGCCAAAGATAGCTTGAGTTGCATTGAATCTTGTCTTGAAAGGAAGAAAATTACCATCAACTCACGTGCCTTGTTCTGGATAACATCCATTGCTTCTGGAAGCTGTGGTACTGTGAATGCAGGAACTCGAGGCTTTACATGGATACAAGATGTGAAGCTGACTTAGAATACGAGTAAAAATCAAGCATGGCACAAAATATCTTTATATTTTTTTTCTTAAAACTGCAATTTTGTATACTCAAAGAAGAATATTGCACTAATCCACTAAAGAAAAATAAGCAACAGCCATGCATAACACTTGGTGCAATATTAGTGCATTTCATTCTTCAAAACTGTGATTCTAAAGTAAGAAATCCTAGGTGGTCATATTTATTTTTCTTTTTACAAGAAACATCAAAATGGTATATTCCAAAAAAAGGACAAGAACAGCCTAATGGCAGGGGTAGAGGGAACCCCTCCCCCCCAAACAGAGATATACAATGAGAGCCTGTCCTAGGTGGTCATATTTAGAAAAAAATAAAAAATCATGTTATTGCAAAGGCTTACATTGACACTGTACCTTGAGAATTCCAGCCTTGTGCGAAGCAATCTGGCTTAGCGAGTTTCCTGAAACATGTGTCACTGTCAGAATCTGGTCGAAGCAACCAACTTAAATTCACAGGTAATTCATTTTTTGTTTTGCATTGATGCTCAAACCAGATTTATAACAATTGGAGCATTAGTTTGTTTCAAGCATTCATACTGCAAGCCATCTCCATCTCATGCTTGAATGGTTTTCCCCGAAAATTAACATTAAAAAATTTTAACCAAAAAGCTTAAGGTAGAAAATCATGACTAGTAAGATAGATATGCCTAATAACTCCATGTGGTCCATCCCAAGCGAAGTGATGCCACAGACTATAGGTTCTTCTATCTGCACAATAACCACCAATTGATCAATCAATTTTTATTAATCTTAAGATTTCATAGTTACTAGTTTTCAATCTCAAAAACTTTTGGAATAAACCAATTCTAATAGACAGAGCATACCACATTTGTTGAATCGTACATTCCCCCAAGACCAACTTCAATAATTGCAACGTCAACCTATTGAGATAAAATCAATAATTCCATAATGAAAAATAAAGGAAAAAGGCCAACAAAAAGGAAAATAAGGATGTAACTCTGTAATCCAAGTTACTTGAACATGTTTAGAAAAACTAATCCTCAAATTGATCAGGTTTAAAACGTTGTTAACTGGTTATGAGGGAGCTTCGTTTGTAGGAAAAGAACAAGTAGATTCTACGAAACTCATTAGTTGACAAAATGAATATAAGTTCCATACTTGTTGGACACATGTTAAACACTTATTAAGCTCAATAAACCACACGTGTTGGACACTCATGTACATTTAGCCAACAATTATCAAACACGTCTACACTATATTAAATGGTGGGATAGTTGAGAAGCAATTTTGGACATATTTACTCTTTTTATAATTTAAAAATTCCAAACTTGTCCCTAATAATGAAAGACTCGTCTGTCGTGCATAAATTGGCTAATTTACACTAGAGTACGCTATGTCTAGTTGAGTGTGAGCTAAATATATAAGCCTCCCCACCATCCTCCAGCACATCTCTCTGTTCACCAGTTCTTCTTTTGACTCTTCCAAATTCTTATGTGGATCAATTGGCACTATCGCAAGTTTACATTTGCCTTTTCTTATTTCCATCAATAAATTCATCACATATTTTTGTTGTGATATAAGATGTTTTGGGCTGAGTATGCGACTTCAATACAGAAAAAGTACTTTAGCCTTCTAAGTTCTTTAATCTCGAATTCTCTCATCACTTTCCCCCCAAGTTCAATCTCTTCTTCTTCGTTATCTGTAGTGACTATGGTGTCATCTACATACACTAGAAGCATTGTAGCTCTCTTTGCTTCTTAGCTTTTGATAAAGAGAGTGATCTCCTTGACTTTTCTCAGTCTAAACACTTCTCGAGTTTTTTCAAACCCTGGGGGAGTACTCATGTAGTTTTGCTCATCTAGATCATCGTGAAGGAATGTATTCTTCACATCGCATAGTGAGAGCTGTCAATTTAAGTCGGCAACCAACGATAACAATATTCTTATGGTATTCAAAGTCTATAATCCAAGACTACAGTGCTTCTAGTGTATGTAGATGACATCCAAACTAAGGTAGTGTACCAAAGTCTATAATCCAAGATTTAATCTCACTTATCTCAAAAGAATTTATACAAACTCCTCTCCCTATCAATCAAGTTGCTTCTCTCCTACAACAGGTCTCGGATTTCTTAGGTAGTATGGTGGACCTCCCTTTTCTTTTAGCGGTAGCCAGTCTTCTTCATCTCGGCAGGCCACCTATGGATTCCTCCAACTCAATGAATGAAAACTAACAGAGCACTCTGCCTAAAATAGAGTGTTTTTGCATCATAATTGACTTTAAATATCCTTTTTGGCAAGACGTTAGTTTGGATATATCTCAAAAATTTTTACATGTGGCATTGCATCATAAATACTTATCATAAGCTAAAACAAAATTTTAGCATGAGAGTTATTTGAAGTTTATAGATATATATATACATTGATCAAAATGTTGATGATGATAGAAGAAGAAGAAGAAATGGACATTAAAGATGCAAGGTCACCAGATGGTGCATTGAAAGAAGAAAAGGAAATGAACTTGGCTTTTGGTGCTTTATTTTTATCCTTTTCATAACGACAAAGAAGAAATTATAATAAAATCCCACCTGAGACAGACTAAATCAACGAGTCAAACACCCTTCAGGAAACGAGGCTTTCTTCCAAGTCAAAGAAAGTTTATGCCAAAGAACACTAAGCCATATTAGTTTCTGGGAGGACAAAGTCTAATAGGTTTGAAGAAACCTATTTAAGCTTGCAGAGGACTACTTCTCTGCCGTCTCTATTCTTTCACCATTCATAATAATATATTGGAAAGGAATAGAGAAGCTAGTAGCAGAAGATAGTGAATTGTACGAAAGATCCTTCATATATCATGCTATGACATTAAAAGTCCATGACATTCATGATGTTCAATTCTTGCATAAATCATAAGTTCTTGCAAAAGTAGAACAAGGGAATGAAAGCAATCATTGCAACTACCCCTAGACTGTTTAAAATAGGAGCTATATTAACTGAAACTAAAGTCATTTACCTCTTCATCTATGAATATTTTAAAAGCCAACAATGTAAGAAACTGAAATAGTGCAGGCATTGGCAGATGTTCTGTAACACTTTCCTGCAAATTAACACCCAAAATCACAAAACTGAAGGTTGTAGTTTGCATACTGGCAAAAGAAAAATTAGGCACACACATCGTTGAATTGTAATTTGTACCCTTATCTTTTTCTTTCTTTTCATCTATGAACGAAAATTTTGTTTCTTGTTCCAAAAAATTAGGAAACGAAAATACACCAGAGATAGCTATGCCATGTAAGGAACAGAAAGTAAGAATATTGAAGCACAAGCTAGAATCTCAGCCAGTATAAGACAAAATATCAATTTATTATTCACACATAATTCAACTGAATCATTGAACTATTCAAATATTGAAGTTTTCACAAATTCTGTTTCCAACTATTACTCCAACGCACTCCTCCTAAATGCTAGAAGATTGATATATGTGCATCTTCCTTCACAAGTGACTGACTCGTCAATTCCAAATAAACTCAACAAGTTAGCTTTTTTTCTGTTTTTGTCTTGGAAACTTCATCAAAACATTTCATCAATAATCAAAGAGGATGCAAGAGATTATAAATCAGTACCAATGTGGGTAAGTTGGTTAAGGCAGAAGTAGTATTCTTGTTTGATACTTTCCCGTACATCTACAGTTGACTAAACCATCTGGACATGCAAATGATGTATATACTCATTGTAATTCTTATAAATCATGACCGTGCAAAAAAGCTTAGCTAGAGCCTGCATCAAATGCCTTTCAAAGAGAATCGAATTGAAGTAAGAAATAGCAACAATACCTTCAATTGTCTCCAGCATGCCCAGAAGTAATGCAGAAATTTATCTTCTGATATATCCAATCTGATTGTTCCATTCAAAGTGAGATTGTAAAAAATATATATATATTAGATAAAGTAAGAAATACAACTTCAACAAAGTTAATGAGCTTGAAAATAATAAGTAAACGGAGAGCTTCCTAATAATTTCTCAGTGTGTCACATGTACATGATGTTTGTGTTTTATGATAGAAAGAGAGGGATGGGTGAGATGAGACATGTTTTTTGCTAAATACCAACATATATTTCAACACTAACCCATTTATACGAAATCTCTCACGCACATCAATGAGATGAGGGGAAGTGAAAAGTCCAGTTCGAAGACCACATTCCCGTAAAATTGCTTCAGAAAAGGTGCATGTGGAACCCTGAATTCATACAGATCAGGTGAAAATGAAAAGAGGATTAAAGAATACTGCAATACTGAGGCCCTGCTTATTCTTTAACCAGGTATTGATGTTCCTTTTTCTGCACCAGCAAGATATGAATGATGGACCAAAAGTTATTTTATTTTACTTTGGAGAGCCATTAAACCATCACAATATAGTTATCTTTTGGCCCACAAATTTTCTCATACATTTTTAGTTCGCTCCATTATTTGACGAAACTTATGTAAAAAATTGTAGCATGAAAACTAGCCAACTCATTCATTGTATTGATAAGAAAAAAGTATGAATGCAAAATGAATATGGATAGCATGTCATTTTTTACAAAAAAAAAAAAATGATACTTCTCATTGACATAATGAAATGTTACCAACAAAATTTATTACAGGAGGAATTAACAGAAGAAAAAAAAAAAACCCAAGCATTGAGAAGAATTTGTTGGGAAACACATATTTCATTGATAGTATGAAATATTACCAAAATTCAAACCCTAGCTTTAGAGGATTGCGAAAAATTCATCTCGAGTGCTAGAAGATCATGAAGAGACTAAAAAGTGCAAAGTCCCTCTCCAGGTATGCATACTTCTATATAAGTCTCATTCATAGTGACCATGATCACATTCAATAAAAACCAAAACCAATTCCTCCTCCTTAATATCATTCTTTTCCTTAGAGAAGGCCATAATGAAGCTCATGATAGACACCTTATTCCCATCGAAGCTAAAAAAACGCCCTCTTGATTTCCTTCATACTAAAAGGAGTCTCCAACCCATACCTATCCCTAATGAAATAAAATGGAACAACAATTTAAACCTTCCAAGAACGGTCTCGGACAAACAGATGGGGAATAAGTGAGGCAAAGGCAGACAAGAGTTGCCCCTCAAGTTCTTTGTCCCCAACCAATACTTTCCCGGGTGTTTTTTCAAGAGTGAGACAGCCTTCAAGAACTTAAACGAGAGGTGCAAAGAAACTAAAGAGTTTTTTTTTCCCTCCCTCATTTTAGTGTGGGAGATGCAAAACAGGAAAACATAAATAATTTTTTTATAAATTGAAACGTGGTCTAATATTATTCAGTCAGACATTTTCCAATTAGGCAATACCATGCTAAAGCCTATCCAGAAATACTCAACACTATCACTATCACCCCCTTCCTTTCTTCTTTACTCATCTTGTGGATTTTGAATTGTTAGGCTTCGAAAATCTATCCACTTCATAATTCTTTACATCAAACATTAGCGACTACACTCAACTGCCCCACACCCAAAACCATCACATATCCAACTGTTTGCCTTTTTCCCCTCCCTCTACACCATCAGAGACCATGCATTCTAAATCCTCTTGCTACATCAACGGTCCTTTATGAGGTAGTAACATTTTGTACCTCCCCCATCAAAGTTCCTAATCAAGACTCAACTTATTCAATTAACAATGGATACAAAATCCCCAAAGAAGTAAAACAAGCTAGTAGCCCCTACCTATTTCCTGAAACTATTCCCTCCCTAACCTCATGCTATTTTGTACATATTTTTACTCTCTTTCCCCATATGTGACCTACAGTAACATTATGTTAAAGAACTTACACAAAAAATTGAAATTAGGATTAAACTTAAAAAATTAGAAAAACACCTCCATGCCCTTTATTGCAATTTACACTACTTCGCTCCTTCCTTATCTTGTTCGGGTAGCTCACGCTGCCTTGAGCACAAGTAAAACACACGAGAGGCTTATTCCCTATCATCTTTCTTCCTTCCTTTCTTTCTTTCTTTCTTTCTTTTTTAGTTGGCTTCTTTTGTTGGATTTTTCATTTGTCTTTGATGAAAATTTGTTTTTCATTCATTTATAAAGACTTAAATACCATAACATAAAATTTTCATTGATTGAGGCAAAAAGAGGTTATGAAATAAACTATACTCCAATGATCTTCTAACCTAAGTTTTATTCCTCACCTGCAATATGTATAAGCAATATTAAAGGTAGAAAATAGAATACCTTTCCCTTAGTTCCAGCCACGTGAATAATTTTTAGTTTCTTTACACATTCTACTAGGTCTAGAATCTGCAAAAGAAACATAAGCATTGTGATTTAATCTTTATAAAGTGGTTCAAGTGGTATGATAGGCAAACTCAAATGATCATTTCCACTCTTCTCTATTGTGACAATAGTAAATATTTAAAAAGAGCAATCATGCTAAATAATTGACCAACAAATTTTTTATCACATATTCACAATATCAGATAAGCAATGTTGAAACGTTTTACTTTCATGATTTCTTCATTAGAGTCTGATGTCAGAAGAGTTACCTCAATGTACTTTCTCATCCTTTCTAATTTTGTCTTGCTCCTGATTACTGGAGTCATTGCTCCACGACTTTTCTGTGTTATCAAGGACGAAAGTGCTTCCAGAGCAGATTCATAGGAAGATGACTGAGGCAAATTGTTTCTCATTTTTTTCCCCAAGTAACAGCCTCTATACCTTTCAGAAACCTATCACATCATTGTAAAACAAATAAGATTTTCGGAAACGCGAAATCAATAATCAAAAATCATGTTGAGCAAGTGCCAAAGAAGACACCAAATCTTTCTAAGTAGACAAACCTCACAAAACAAGAGAGAGGTGAGAGAGGAGAATTGAGAAGGGAAGAGATGGTGCTTTACTGAATAGCCTCCCAGATATTCTATTCCATCCAGGGTTTTCTAAAGCACAAGGCCCATTGAAGTGTAATAGTATTTTGGAACCTAAGAGTAAGTGCAAGCATCAGGGAGGCAAGGCATAGGGAATATTCAGAAATTGGTAATTTATAATACAACAAGAAAAATGTAGTATTTTGAAGTAGAGAAAAGAAATAACTAAAGAAATGAAGGCTTCACCAAAGGGATTATTGGGTTTTGTTTAAAAAAAGATAAGCAGGGGGGGAAACTCCAAGCATGTGCTAACGCTCTAATGAATAGATGGCTTTCTAAACTCAATATCTTGAGAATGAGATTGTGTGAGGAACAACTTCGGACCACTAACCCATTATTCTAGAGACCAGTGGTTTCAAGTGAGATCAAATGCTTTCAAATTCCGAAGGCGCCGATTATAAATCAATCAATATTCAACAATAATGAGAACAAAGAAGAAGAATTGTGTGTTGTTAAGCTAGATTGGAAAACAAAACCTTAGTAATTTTGCACATCAGAAGAAGAAAGTACAAATTCAAACTTAGGTTTCAACCTATTCTTCAAATTCTCATTACAAGACGAAGCACCGACTGATAGGGATAAGAAAGCAGCAGTTCCATCTCACTCTACCTCCACCTCTACCGATTCAGTAAAGTAGATGATGAAGCTAAACATTGAATAAACAAAATCACAGAAAGAACAGGTAGAGCAAAAGAAAAAAAAAAAAAAAGTAAGAGGTATACATACAGAAACGCAGAAATGCGAAGAAACTGGAGTAAGGGCTGCCCTCAGATTGGGGAGATTAGAAGCGCGAAGCCGCCATGAGCAAGAATCCGAATCTGGAGCAATATAATATACGTATGTCCGTACTTTTTTTGCCGTTGAAACTGGTGTCTTGAGGATGAAATTTGGATGGTTAAATTTCCGTTTTTTCCCCATAAATATTGATATTTTCATCCACATTTTTAATACAATTTTGTTTTTATTAAAATTGAGACAAAAGAACGAGAGAGGAGGAGGAGGATGAGGAGAAAGGAGAGAACGTTTTCATGGGCATTTGACGTCTTTTTCAACTTAGGGGTAAAAATGTAATTTCTTCCCGGTAAACAAATTATAATAATAAAATTTAAATAAAAAGACTGAAATTTACACCAAATAAATTATTATTATTATGGAATTTTTTTAACATTTTTGGTACCATACAATTAAAATATATTCCAATAAAAAATTAATAATAAGAAATTTGATTTTTTATTATGTAAATAATTTTAAAATATTTATTAGTAATTATATTGTAATTAATATACGAATCTCCTGATACTATCCAACCTGAACATAATTTCTGGTTGGACATAAGTTCATCCAACCTGAACATAATTTCTGGTTGGACATAAGTTCATATGGTGCCAAATGTGGAACTTATAAGCCTCCGCCGAACCTTCGTTCTCAGTCATAGCATCAAGAAAGTGTATCGCTTAAATATTTTTTGCTAAATTAAAAAAAAAAATACCCATAAACATTATATTTTATCTCAAAAATACTAATTTCAATAATACTTTAAACTTTTAACATAATTTAAAAAATATTCTTACCATAAAAACACTTGTTCTATGTTTAAAAAATACTTTTGAAAACACTTGTTCTATGTTTAAAAAATACTTTTGAAATTAAGGTATTAATTTTTATGAAAAAAAGATTAAATAAGATTTTAATATTTTTTAGATTTTTTAAGTTTAAGAGTGAAGCATATACAGCTCATCTGGTGCATCTAGAAGTATATATAGCAAAGAAGGATGAAGACAGTGAAGCATACAGCTCATCTGATGCATCTACAAGTTCTTGTGCTATTCTTCATATTCACAATCCAACTCTCCAAACTTCTCAAAATCACAACAAATTTCACAATATATGAACCATGGAAGTAACCCTTTTTCTCTGCCAGACCAAACACAAAAAATAATATGAAATAAAGAACTGAAAGGAAGTAAATAACTTGTAGGATTCTCACTTTCTGGTTGTTGGATTAACGGTCTCGAAAGCGTGTATGAGCAAGTCGACTTTTCGCTTACGAGCAGGAGTGAGTTTGGCCACGGCCTGTCGAAGTGCGTAATCAAGCATCCATTCCTCTGCGTTCTTTCTATCTTCTGTGTCTTGATGCCTCAGCTGAACTTTCTCTGATTCTGCATCTTGCTCCACACCCAAAAAGTTTGGTCGTTTTGGATTGAATTTCTTTACTTTTTCCATTGCTTTGATAAATCTCTTCAGAAGAATCACTTTTTTCAGATTGCTCCAATTCTTTAGAACTTGCTGATTGTGTTTTCTTCCCATGTTTTGCTCTTTTCCATCCTCCTCCTGGCTGTTCGCATCGACAGACTTCACCGGTCGTTCTTCGCTATTAGAATCAGTAGTATTGTGTACCTCTTTTCTTCTATCTGTTATTTCGGAGGCGTCTTGTTTCTCTTCTAATGCTTGGTCTCTATTCGAGTTGTCGGAGAATGATCGATCGTCAGGTGAGGTACTGTTTTCTGGAAGAGGGATATCGTCAATTGCTTCGTTTACTAGCTTTACTGCTTCAATGCATCGGAGCTTCACGTCTGGATCGTTCACAAACCCGTCTTCCATTTCCTTGTTTTGTTTTCTTGAAGAAAATTCCTTTTCATCTTTGTTAGTCTCCTGACTGACAAGAGGTTTCAAACCATCTTTAGCATCAATGCTCGAAGCCATGTGCTTGTATATCAAGAACCACATGCTTGCATTCTTTTTTGGCTCGAACTGTGTTTCATTTGCTTCACCAATGCTGGAAACAGATTCTGCTTGTGTGGAACCAGCTTTCAATTGAGCTATCCGACTTCTATCGAATATAGCCGCCCTTGTTTTTTCTAGTAGTTCATTTGCTGAGGTGCAATGTTCGAAATTATTGACTTCGGTCGATTTCTCGTGTTCTTCGGAAGTGAGGGTTCTAGCTATTGCTGATGTCTCATACTCTTCTGATGAGAGGCTTTTGGATGTATCAGATACTCCACCGGTTAAGCTGATCGAGCTATCGTTTTTGGATATTGTTTGGTCAGCCTCCAGATCTCCGTTATGAAGTAGTTCCGAGTTTAAACGTGCAATTACCCTTTTTGAAATCTTTAGAAGCTTTCCATTCACTGAAACTTCTTGATGGCTAGTGTCTTCTGGCTTCTTGGAGGTCTCATTATCTAAAATGGCATCTTTGACCTCTGGCAAGCGTATATCAACCGACACGGGATAGCCTCCTTTTACAGTGATCCCTTCTTCTACCTTATCGAGATTGCGAGTAGCAACGTCCCCTACTAGCTGCCACCCTCTACCAGTAGTTTCATGAACAGCTTGATCTTGTTCTGATTTCTCAAGATATTCTAAGTTTGCTTCATCTTTATTAAAGAACGTCATTGAATTCTGGTTTTCTAACTTGGTAATACTGTTTGCTTGGCCTGCAGATGCTTTGAAAATGTTCTTCATGTTCGAAAAGTTCCCAAGAACGGTATCATCAGCACCGTTTTGACGTTTGCTTTCTTTATCAGTTCCATCAGAAACTCCATGATCTTGTTGAGAATCTACAGGAGAAGCTACTTTGGTCCTGATGGGAGCCTCAACTCCAGGCAATGGAAGAACTGTTTCAAAAGCTTCTACAAGCAGAGAAACTCTCTTCTTCTGAGCTGGTTCTAATTTTGAGATAACCTGTTGTAATGCATAATCAAGCATCCATTCCTCGCTGTTTTTTCGTTCTTCTGTCGTTTGACGCTGGAGATGAACCTTCTCTTCTTCTGGGTCAGGATTAAGAGGTCGAAAACGTGGCTTCTGTGGGTTAATCTTCTTTACTTTCTCCAAAGCCTTGACAAATCTCTTGAGAAGGATTAGCTTTTTCAGGTTACTCCATCCCTTAGCTACTGACTTATTTGTTGACGTGTTTTCAATTGGCATTGTTTTCTTTTCTTCCATGGACGTTTTATTTTCGACTTTAGTTCCCATTTCGTCTCGATCTTGTGCAAGATCCTCTCCAGCAGAATGAGTACTGGAAGAAGGCATTAAGAAGCTTGATCCTCTAACTTCAGCCGGAATCCTTCCCCACAGCTTCTCTCCTGAATTCTCATCACGAGGTCGAGGGGATTGGTCTCGAATCTCCGGGAGAAGGATTCTATCAAAAGCATCTTGCACTAACTTAACAGCTTCCCTCTTGAAGAGCTCAAGTTTTCTATTGGCAGCTGCATCAGGAGACACATCTGCTCCTTCCTGATCTATATTGGTGACAAGCTTAAAGGAGCTGGAGTTGGTGTCTAATACCAATTTGTTGTCAACGTCCTTTGATGTTTCCTTCACCTGAAGAACAGGTAGTTCATTATCAGCATTGGCAGAGTCGCTGTCCACAACATTCTTATATACCAACTGCCACATTCTGACATACTTTGGATTAATCTCCTGCACTTCTGCTGTAATATTTAAGCTGATACTCGAGCTAGAGCTCGAACGCGATAGACTATCCATTTCCGCTGCCAAATCTCCCTTGAGCTTCTCACCAGCTTCACTTGGACAACTTTGACATCCCATTTGCTCATAATCAACAGCAGAAGAGCCCAAACTTTCCTTCAAGCTGCTGCATTCACCTGCATCAAAATTATCTTTCCCTTTCGAATCGGTATCCATAAGAACACTAGGACGGAATTCTTCCTCTACAGTGGATACCGGTTTGCCTGTGTTCTCATTAGCTACTTGTCCTTCTCTACTCACCATTTTGCTTGCTTGAATACCTTCCTTACGTTTTCCAGATTGTTTGGCTCGAAAAGGCGGTTCGCTCTCAGTCTTGTTTTTCTGAGCTCTCATGGCACGTTTCCTCATGGACTTGAAACGCTTCAATGGAGCAGCATTTCTATGAGAATGGCCATGGAGGGAACAGTAACTGTAAGGACAAATCTTCTTTACAGCAAGTTTTTCAGATTCTTTCTCTTCTCCAGGTTGGATCTCAATGTTATCAGAAAACTTAGAACCCTTGAGGGCTGAAGAACAAGTCATCTTTTCAACACATGATTCTGGATGTAACTCAGACATTTCCATTTTGGAATATTTCTTAGACTTGGAAGCAGCCAATTTCGCGAACTTCCTCACAGGTTTTAGTGATGCCTTTCTAGTTAACATTATCCCCGAGATCACCGAATTTGATTTTGAATAAACCGCAGAAACATCACTATTCTTTTGTCCATTATTCCGATTCCCTAATTTAGATCTGCGGGAACTTACCGGAGATTGCAATTCTCCTTGATCGGAAGATTTCCTTATCAATGTCCTTTTGAATCTAGAACTCGACATTCTCGCCATAGTCCTCGTAGGCTTTGAACCAGAGCGGCTTGCCACTGATTTCTGTTGCAAACAGTAGATTAAAAATCTCACTACAAAATCCACCATTATCAATCGCAAATACTCGAGAAACGAGAAATCGAAATCTGAGACAGACCTGAGAGTAGTTTCTTCTCGCTTCCGAGCTCCTAGTGGTCTTCATGAAATTCGGCGACGAATCAGAAACAGAATTTGTAGTAGAATCTCCATAGCTTGACGAAGAAGAAGAAGACGACGACGACGACGAAACAATACCGAAACTGAACTCAGATGTCCCTTCTCCAGCAGTTGATTTTTCCAAGCTCGGGATTCCATCTTCATTTCTGCGATCATCTTCCGATTGCGAGTGATGATGATGCCGACGATGATGAGAATCCACGTCGATCATTCTCTCGAATCAGCCACACCAGAATCAGAAATAGATTTAGGAAAAACAACGATCGGGCGAGGAAAACAAAGGATTGAAATCGTTCCTCGAAAGCAAATCTCAAGGTTATTGTATTGAATTGATCAGATTTGTAGTCTGCGGACGAGAATTTGAAGACGTATTTGAATGTGTGAGTAAAGAAAAGGATTTCTTGACTTGCACAAATGCACAAGCCTGCCAGGCCATGGCCTATGTCTACATTTTTATTCTGTAATTTGGTTGACCAGCCTTGCTGGGCTCCACCCAGGTTGACCAACACAGCTCAAACCCTTCTTGTTCTTCCATGCATCACAATAATATTAATATTATTTTTAGTAACAAATGTGTTCAGAAATATCTTATTTTTAGTTGCTTTAGTCAACCATTTGTTAGCAAAAATTGCTATTAGTTAGTTACTATACGCGTCTCGTTTTAATATAGTAAAAGAGTGTAAGATAAATCTAGTGTGTTTACTCCCGGTGTTCCCTTCTTACCAGTTTTAATGTAGTAAAGCTGGTGTGTTTGCTTCAGTTGTCCAGTTTCTACCCGTTTTAATATAGTAAAACAGTGTCAGATTACTGTCCGTCTTCTTGAATTGTTTTGAATTTCTCTCGATAAATCTCTTGAAAGCTCAGTTTTACTCTAATTGTTCGGTTATTACCGTGCACGCGTGTATATATATATATAATCACATTAAATACGCAATAAATAAATCGTGGAAATAGCTCAAATAGCTACATGTGTGTTGTCCTTTAATAACTATTGTTTTTTAATAAGAATTTTAACATTTTAAGAAAATATTATCACTTGCATTTAATGACTTCCAAATAAGGGTGGTTGGATGCACTTACTAGTTTAGGTTCAATAACTTAATTATATAAATTTTAATTTTAATTAATAAAATTATATCTATTTTTAAAAAAATTAAAATACATTATTTATAGTTAGTTTTAAAATGAAAAATTATTATTAATAATTTATTTAAAAAATACCCATTTCAAAAATACTTTTTAAATTTTCAAAAATTTTATTAATGTCCTAAAAACTTCAAATTATTTTTAATTTTATAAAGAAATTTAAAAATATTTTGTTGGTAAGTAATATGTTTTAAAAATACTTTTAAATTTTTAAACTAACATTAAAATGGATAATCTATGAGATGTGGATAGACGGGTTTGTTCTTATATTGACGGTAATGATTTTTAAATTTTTTTTTATAAAGGTAAAAGGTGTTAATGCTATTTTTAAAATTTTCAACATTAATTATACGATTAAAACTATAATGAAATATTATAGAAACGAAAAAACAAGACTTAAAAAGAGAAAAATAGAGATTTGAATAACAAAATACTACTAATACGGTAATATGACCATCTCTTACTCGGTGGTCTATTCCTTGTGTAGCCTACCGCCGTATAGACAGATCATGGTTAACTTTAATATGATTACAATTATCGTCAATTATGTTTTTTATGGATAAATTAACGAGAAAAATATAAGTCAACTTATCGTCAATGTGATCTAATGATACAAATAATTACTCAGCCGCGACATACCCTACAAAATAATTAGTGTGAAGTGAGTAGCAAAATTGGGGCGTGGTGTGGGAAGTCGGTCCTATTGGGGGATTCATTTACGCCCCAAATTGTGGAACTTTCAACCCTAACCTTCACACCACTTGTGGCTCTTGACTCTTCCATAAATACTTCACACTTATCCTTTTCTCTTATTTTTATTTTTATTTTTATTTAAAACACAAATTCCTTTTATTTCCAATAATAATAATAATAATAGATAATGACGTTTCGTTTTTTATTTATTCAAATCTCATATTTTCAACCCAACTTAATCAATTCATTTATTCCATAACATTAATTGTAATATATATATAAGATATTGACTTTTTACTGGCTTAAAAAAAAAACTAATTTTTTAATAAATTTAATATAACTTTTTTTTTTTTTTTTTGTTAACAATGATGCTCGGATAACATGTTAAGAATGAAAAATATTAGTGGAATCGAACATTCTTGAGAAACATAGGTGGGATCAAAAGAATGATATATCTTGTGAAGGTTGATCCCAATTTATCATTGTCCTCTATTCCTATCTGTGTCACTTTTCTTTTGGTCTGTTTTTCCTCTACTCCTGCTCTGATACCATGTTAAGAATGATGGTATGATATCATGTTTGGTCTGTTCTTCCTCTTCTCCTGCTCTGATACCATGTTAAGAATGATGGTCTGATATCACGTTTGGTCTGTTCTTCCTCTTCTCCGCTCTGATACCATGTTAAGAATGATAGTCTGATATCATGTTAAGAATGATACTTTGATATCATGTTAAGAATGAGAAACATTAGTGGGATCGAACGTCTGAGAAACGGTGGGATCTAAAGTCCAATTTTCTTTACAACGTTTAAATAGAATACAAACTACAAACTAAATCGTAAAAATAAGAGAAAATATTATACTAACCAAATATTGAAGATAAGATAAAATATATCAAATATAAAATCGTAATTGATTACGACTATATAAAATATATTCCAATACTTTTTTAAAAAAAATAGTGATTTTCTATTTAGAATGTATATGTGCATATCTTGAGCATACATGAGTTGGTTTGGGTCGAGAAAAATTATGGACCAACCCAAAATTTTGGATTGGTTGGGTTAGTAAACCCAATAACTTGAAATTGTTTCACAACACAACTCAACCTTAGTTGGGTCGTACTGTTATGTTATAGCAGTGAGTGACGAGCATAGGCATGTGTGATGGTCAGTTAGCTACGATGGGGCAAGGAGCTGCGAGGGGAATAACCTGGGATGGTTGCCATGTGGTTGCGATGACCATGTGATTAGATCAGCTCGAATCGGTTTGATTTAAAAAAAAACTTAGTCCGACCCAATTCAACCCAAAATGCTTTACAATGTATCAATGACTAAATTATGCTTTCTAAAAAAACACAATCTTTTAGGACGATTTTATTCTAGGTATTTTGGTCTTGTCTACTCGAGGAATATTGGTAGGGAATATATATAATATAATTAAAATATAAAATTTAACTATTTATTATTATTATTATGTTAATGAAAAGGAATTTTATATTTGGTGTAAATTAAAAAAAAAAAACATCTAAATTCAATGTACTGAAAACAGTAATGAAGCAAAGATTTTATATTGAATAATTTAATATTTTATATATTTAAAAAATTCAGACAATGATTGGATGTGATTGTGTGTATGATCACTCCCCATTACACATTCCGCGTCCTTCGCGTGTCCAACCCATCATCGAATTTCCACATGCTTCAATTATAATCTTTTTAACATAATAGATAATAATATTAATTAATCCAATAAAAAAAAATTATTTATTTTTACCTAATCCTTCACTAACTTTAATAAAATTCAAAATTATATTTGATTAATACAAAGTAAATTAAATAATTTCCTTAATATACATTAATTATAATTATATTTACAAAATTTATTTAAATTTTAAAATTTGAGTAAAAATTGTCTCCCATCTTATTTTTTTTTTTTTTTAATATTTGAAAATAGAAAATGAAGTTTCTCGAGAGAGAAAATGTGGAAGAGTGAGGTTAGAAGAGAAGGTGCGTGTTCGTAAAATCTAGTTTTCATCTTAAAATTAACAAATTTAGTTAAGTAATAATGTTCAAGAATTTCCGTTCTTTTGAGTTTTGGGCCTCGAGAATTATTGAACTCGAATAATAATCAAATAAAGGAAAAACAATATCTCTCGAATCCAAATAAAATAGTTTCAAAGGGACAAGAGAATTAAGAATCAAACCGAAGGCCAATCATGGATTGCCACGTGTACATATACTTGTAAAGAATCTTCCATGATCGAGATCTATTTCTTTAATTTAATTAGTACAAAAGATTAACGCCTTTTTCAGTAAAAAAGAAAAAAGAAAAAAAAAAAACTTTATTGTAATGATTTTTGTTTTTCGAACATGGATCGTAACCCTACTTACCATAATCTCCCTTTCGCGCCGACACAAAGTGGAGGCTTTTGCTTTATTTGCTTCTTCCTCCGATAAAAGTAAAATAATTTGGGACGTGCATTTCGGTTTCACATATCGAACATGGGAGTTCCGGTTTTCTAAGGATTCCCGGTTGCTAGTTCACCCTTTTGGGAAGAACGGCATCGAGACAAAATTAATGTAACTCGGCTCAATTTCTGAACTTTTAAAAATTATACGATTTAACCTAATAAAATGTATAATCGACCGCTATTATTCATCTCATTTGAATAGACTCCCGCCCAAACTCATTAAGATAAATTTAAAGATTAAAAAATAAAAATAAATGCGACAATTTTCCATGAGTAAAAAATACAGAAACCGCTCAATAATACTGACCATTTATGAATATCAAATTTATAATACCAACCGTCACAATTGCAGTTTCTAGGCAGTAGATTTGGTAATTGTGCAGCACTCACTCTTTACATTGAGTGAATCAAGCCAACTTTGGCTCACGTTGCCTATAGTTGGGCAATGTGTATACAAACCTCATGTTAAGAATGAGAAATAGAAATAGAATTGGAATAGAAGGTGTCCTCTCGTTAATATTCATAAGCTTTAAATAGGATAGAAGCGAGCAACTAATACCTACGAACATTGAGAGAATATTAAGATATATTCCATAAATAATATATTATATCTCAACGCCTCGAGTCACGATTTTAAGAGAAGATTTTAAAAAGCTCAGAAAAAAAGTTGTGTTATATAACATGCCAGCAAAAAGAAGACAACAACGGCTTAAACAATATATAACTTTTATTAAAGTACGCTTTGAATATATATTAATTAATTATCAACGGTACACAACCAAATCAAACCAAACCAAACCAAACCAAACCAGTTTTGCCGTTGAGGAAATTCGGTTTGATTTTAATATTAGTAAAACCGGAAGAAAAAAAAACCAAACCGAACCATATATATATATATTCAAAAAAAAAAAAAAAGGAAAAAAGTGATGAAAGGAAGTTTCGGGGAAGTTGCTAGGGGCCGTACAATGGCAGAGTTCCTCCCACCATTTAACCCCCACCTTCACCCCTCCAATGGCCGCAAATCAAAGCCCCTTCTCCTTCTTCACTATGAAGCTCCCAAAACTCACCGCCAAATCCTTCTCCCCCGGCCGTCTTTTCCCATCCAAAAAGCACCGCACCAGCCTCTCCAAATCCGAGCCCCCTTCCTTCGGCTCCGCCTCATCCTCCTCCCCGACCAGCGTCTTACCGCCTCACCCGCACCCCCACCTCTCCGGCGAATGGTCCGACTTCTCCGACACCCACACCGACTACCGCAAGGAACTGGAAGCTCTACTAGGCCTCATCGGCGCCGAACCGCCGAGCGAAGAGGAGCTCAAGATGATGATGAGCCAAGTAGACAAAGTCGGCCCGCCTTGCCACTCCGAACTGCGAGATACGTTTGAAATCTTCGACGCCGACCACGACGGGAGAATCACGGCGGAGGAGCTTTTCAGTGTGTTCTCCGCCATGGGAGATGAGCAGTGCACGTTGGAGGATTGCCGGCGTATGATAGCCGGAGTGGACAAAAACGGAGATGGGTTCGTGTGCTTCGAGGACTTCGCGGTTATGATGGAGTGCCAGAGATGTTGAACATCAACCAACCCCGCCCCTTTTTCATATATATTTTTTCAATTAATTATTAAAAAAAAAAGAAAAAAAAAAAGAAGATGTGTATGAGGGAGGGGGAGTTTGTTCGTTTCTTGTATTTGTCTCGGTTGTTCCAAAGTATATAAAACGACACTAAGTCGTCGGATCCGACATAATTGGTCAAACCATCCCTTCTCCAATTTTTTATTTTCTTTTTTAATTAAAATATATTTTCATCCACGTTTTTCAATAAATCTTCTATTTATAAATGGTAACAAAAGAAAATATGTTTTTCTATCTTACCTCACAAATTTTTTAATAATAAGCTTAATTTAAAAAAAAAAAAAACCATTATTATTTTTTATTTTTTAAAAATTAAAGAGTATTAATAAAATTAATGATATTTTTATCTTTTTAATTAAAATTAAAAGATATTTTAATTTTTTTTAGTTTAAAAGTTTTTTTTTTATAGAAAAAATGAATATACAGCGGTGGCCGCAAGAGTAGCCGAAAAAAAAATATATATATATATATATATATATATATATATATATATATATATATATATATATATTATTTTAATTAAATAATGTCACGTTAAATTTAAGACCAAAATGTTAAAAGTAATATGACTACGAGACCTCGAAAATTTTGTTGTGTTGACTTTACGAGCCTTTATGGTTGAGTCCTAGAGTTAGGTGCCACAATAAGTCTAAAGGGTACAGTAACCGGTAAATAGTTTATAGTTTTCATATTTATTTTGACGTACAATTATTTTCAACCAACTAAACAATAATCGTTTCAAAAGTGGAATCCCCGAGGTAAAAAGTTTTTTTTTTTAAAAAAAAAACTACCCAATTACAACTTAAAATTAATAAGAAATTTTATAATTTATCTCTAAAGATTGAGAAACCACGTAAAAAGTACGGTTTTTATTTTTTAATATAAATTTCATTAAAAAAAATAATAAATCAATTTCTTCAAATTTAAAATTAGAACATGACGGAAAGTTAGAGAGGGATGGAGGATAGGATTATAATCTTATCACGAGTCTCGATTATGTAATGGAGAAAAAATGTTCTCCATTCTCTATCTAAACGAGAAATTTTCTTTCGAGTCAGAATGTGTTCTCACTATTATCGGTGAATTCAAAAATTAAATAATTACGTCACAAAAATTATTGTAAATGAATAATCAAAATTATTGCGATATAAATTATGTAAAGAAAAATAGTGGAAAAAGTGGGAGTAATAATAATAGTTTTGGATGAAAATTGGAAAGGGAGGTGGAAGGAAGTTTCGAGGAAATTAAGGGAAAATGGGTGGGCGAAAACAACATGCTTTCGACCAAACTTAGGATTCTAAAATAAATTCTCTGTTTTTCAACTAAAAACAACCAAACCTAAAACTGTGTCTCTCTCTATGTTTTATAATCCTTTTTGTAAATTTCAGTCAAACTCGTTAATTTATTGCTTTAGAAGGTTCCGTGTACGTCTTAGACTTACCTCAATTGTTACTCGAAGTCAATTTTAAAAGTATATAATTTACTTTATTTTCATTTAAAATATATAAATGGTCGTAAAATTGATTGAATTATATATATTAATACGATGAGGATGAGTTAGTTAATGAGAATTTGAACCTGAGTTATGTTGATGTTGTAACGCTCAAATATGTATAAAATAAATTGAATCTATAAAGAAAAAAAATTGCAAATTGATTTGGTTTTTGTCGAGTTGGTTGACAAACACGAGATACAACTCATGCCCAGAACAATTTTCTCAAGGAATTTCGACTGTTCGTGTATTATAGGTTGCTTGAGGTTCATCATGCTTGAAACCTTCAACTATGTTGGTTTGTTGTTTGTTCGAGAATATTTGTCTCTAACACTATTTTCGTTGATTTGTGGTCGTGTTGGACAAAATCTAGTCTCCCCCATTTGTCTTCTTCTTGACTGAGGTCAATTTCAGATTGTGGTTTTGACCGATTTCCTTTTCTTCACTTCTGTTATGTTGTCGCAGTTTCTCGTATTGTCAGATATGCACAATCTCCGTCATTCCTACAAACACTTGATTGAAAATATTGAACATTTCGTTAAAGAAAAGTTGTGCATTACTGATAAGAATTGATCGGTTCAATTTGATTCGACCAATTTGAACTTTATATTAAAAAAAGACCGTTAGGATTATAAAAATTGAAAAATGAATGAAATATTAAAGTTGAAATTATAATTTTAAAAAATAAATAGAAAAAGGTGATGTATCCAAAGTTATCACGCTCTTATATATATATATAGAATTTATTGTTGTAAAATTGTGAGGGAGCTTTGGTTGAGCTTCTTGGAAACTTCCTTGGCTCATAGATCGACAAAGACAAAACATTTATGTTTATGATTAAGATGGGACGAAAGAGGTTCCCTATGTTATCATTTTTTTTAAAAAAAAATTTAGGTGATAAGCTTTGTCGTTTTTTTCGTTTTATTTTGATATTGTCCTTCCACGTAGTTCGTGAAAAAAAATACAGCGGTAAAGTGTAAGAATCCCACATTGGTTGGGGACACGATCCAAAGTTGGTTAAGGAGGAGAACGAAACACCCTTTATAAAGGGTGTGGAAACCTTTTCTAGGAGACCCGTAATGGGGAACCCCACAAGGAAAAGCCTAAAAAAAGACAAATTTAGATGAGCACCAGTTTCGTACTCTGAAAGATCCGAAAGTCCAAAGAGGATAATATATGCTAGTAGTGGACTTTGAGCTATTACAAATGGTATTAAAGCTAAATACCAGACTATGTGTCAGTAAGGATGATGGGCCCTGAAGGGGGTGGATTTGGTGGGGTCTCACATTGATTGGAGAAAGGAACGAGTGTTGGCAATAACGCTGATCTCGAAGGGGGTGGATTGTGAGAATTTCACATTGGTTGGGGAGAAGAATGAACCACCTTTTTTATAATGGGTGAAAACCTTTTCCTAGCGATAGTTAATGGGGAAGCCCATAAGGGAAAGCCTAAACAAGACAGAGAATCTGGATGAGTACCGATTCCGCTGTATAACTTTGAAAGATGGGAAAGCCCAAAGAGGACAATATCTACCAGTAATAGGTTTAAGCTGTTACAAATGGTATTAGAGCCGGACACTGGACTGTGTGCTAGTAAGGACGCTAGGCCGCGAAAGAGGGTGGATTTGGTGGGGTTCCGCATTGATTGGAGAAAGGAATGAGTGCAAGCGATGACGCTAAGCCCTGAAAGGGGTGAATTGTGAGAATCCCACATTGGTTGGGGAGGAGAACGAAACATAAGGGTGTGGAAACCTTTCCGGGCGTCAATTTTACCTACTCAATCATAATTAGCCATTCAATAATTAAATTTAAACATTAAGAAGAAAAATCACGTGCGTTGCACGTGAAAGAAACGACTAAGTATACAAAGAGATGGATTTATCCACCTTTGATCTTGATCTTCATTCTTGTTTATTGCTTTAGGACGATGCAAGCTGCAAAGGTTTCTGCTAAATTGACTCGACGGGGTTTGTCTTGGCGCCATGGATATAATCCAACCATGAGAATTTCCAGCCGGTTTCTTAGTTCATCTTCGGCTTCGCATGTAGGCGTCAGCTCCACTAACGGGCTTGGCATACAAGGAGAAGTTGATAATTGCTGGTATGGATGAAATGATTGTTCTTCACAAGTTCGTAATCCAGTATGTATGATCTGATTATAGGGAGAATTAATCATACCTTTTGATGCTTTCGTTTTTTTTATTAAATCGCTTATCGTTGCAATATCTTTTCGCTGAAAATGTGCGATAGAATTCTTTAAATCCTTATGGGGTGAGTCGTGGAATATGGATCGTGAAATTTGGGCGTTTTTCTTTTACGATTTTACGATGGGAAATCTACTTCGACGAATTTGGGGGAATCCGTTCAAGAGTGGAGCTAATAAGCTTTGGGTAAATGCAATCCAAACTATTATGTGGGTCTAGTTTGGAAGAAACAACATATTGTTCGGAGGGTACATGATTGGAGAGAATAATTTGATTAGTTTCAATCTTTGCTTAGCAATTAGGCCTTTGCAATTAATACAGATTAGGGCAGATTCTTGTCAGCTCTGGTGGGGAGTATGCTCTCTTGTATGATCACGGGTTGGTGTATTTATTTGTATAATGGGGCTTTGAAGTTCTAGTAACACGAAGAGGATTTAGACCACTTGTTTTGGGATTGTGATTTTATTACCTCTCTGTGGGATCAGTTTTTGCAAGACTTCTGGGGTTGCAAGCTCGTAACAGTGGGTGTTGTTCGATGTTTGAGGTGCTCTTGAACTCTCCTTTCCATGAAAAAGGAAGGGTTCTTCGGCTGCGGGGCATTTGGCTTGAGAGGAGCTCGAGTTTTTTGTGGGGTGGAGAGGTTTGGGGAGGATCTTTGGGATTTGATTAGATGTAATTCCTCTTTATGGGCAATATTTTTCTAATGCTGTTTACACAAATTAAGTTTGTACTTTGTAGTATTTATTGAAGATTTTCTTTAAGTCTCATGCTTAAGTTTGAATATAACACTGCATTTATGTCTCCACAGTCAACAAGATGGAGGAGATGTAGTTCTTTCAAGAGAAAATAAGAGGAGATTGTCCCAGGTGAAGTTCTAAAATGGCAGTTCCTAGTGAAATATACTATAATTGAAAAACTGTAGCTCCGATAACTATCGATCTGTCTACGAAAAAAAATCAACAAAGGTGTTTCAAATTTTGAAATGACTTTTTTCCTTTGTACTGCCATTGAGTTCTCTTTCCAGTCAAGATCTGTCTCATATGATTTGAAACAAGTTTTATTTTGGGTACTGTGTTCTTAATCTTAACTATTTGCAATGTTATTTTCAATTATAATGGTTATTTAAAATATTCAGCGGTTTCTGTCTCTTATGAAAAAAAGGAGAATAATAAATATATTGAATTTGTCTGATGAACGAATTTTTTCTGCCTTTGCAGTATTTACGCCATATTCCGCAGTTTGTGAAGATTGTTGAAGTTGGTCCAAGAGATGGACTACAAAATGAAAAGCACATTGTACCAACTGCTGTTAAGGTTGAATTAATAAAGATGCTAGTCTCTTCTGGGTTGCGTGTTGTTGAAGCCACGAGTTTTGTTTCTCCTAAATGGGTACCTCAGGTAACTTGGCTTGATAGTCAATGAACATGTTGGTTGGTATATTTTTGTGTTCCTAAAACAATTACTTCAACTTTTCATGCACTCTGCCTTCATGTTTGAGTTTCTTGTAGATATACTAATTAACCTCGTTTCCTCATATTTTCCTCAGTTAGCAGATGCAAACGATGTTATGGAGGGAATTCGAAATGTTGAAGGTGCTCGATTTCCTGTGTTGACCCCAAATATTAAGGTATGAACTTCAGTACAGAAATATAAAGGTAGAACTAATCTGGAATGCATTTTGTGATTATTGATGAGATTTTTTGACTGCTTTGTATAGGGTTTTGAAGCGGCTGTTGCAGCTGGAGCAAAGGAAGTAGCTATCTTTGCTTCAGCATCCGAATCCTTCTCAAAGTCAAATATCAATTGCAGCATAGAAGAAAGTCTCCGTCGTTACCGTGAAGTTGCTGTTGCTGCAAGAAAGCACTCACTTCCAGTTCGCGGGTAGGTACTCTGAACCAGAAAACTGAGTTATTATATCATATCTGATATCTGGTTTGATTTCATATAAACATGTTAGATATGATTTGATACTCCCCTGGTTTGATATGATTTACTTTTTATATCTTGAAAATGTCTCCTATAAACATGTTAGATATGTATCATGTGTTGTGGGCTGTCCCATTGAAGGAATGGTGCCCCCATCAAATGTAGCCTACGTCGCTAAGGAGCTTTACGGCATGGGATGCTCTGAAATTTCCCTTGGCGATACAATTGGTGTTGGTACTCCAGGTAACCTCTTGGAATAGCTTTAGTTTAAAATCACAGTGGATATGAACAGAATCTATCTTCGGAAGGCATTTGGACAAACCGAAGAAAGATTATATCGCACGTTAAATTAGGTATCTGTATGGTCTATGCCTCTCATTCTAAATTGGTTAACTTATATCATTCATTGCTAGCATGTTGTAAGTACTCCATTATAGGATTTCCTTTGTATATCTTTTGTAATATTAGTTCTGTATTATGTGTATATTTCATATTTATACCGGTGTCTTCTTTATTTATTAATGGTTTTTCTTCTTATATAAGAGGACCTTGTATCTCCATAGTTTCTTAATTAGAAGAGTTCCCATGGTGAACTCAATTTTTCCTAAACAATTTTTTAACGATGATTTTTTTAAATATTTGTTTTAAGAATCCTTTTTTGACAGTAATTTTTCTAACTCTTCCAGGAGTCATTGGCAACATTCATGTTCTTGTTAACTTTAGTTTTCTCACCTCTGCAGGAACCGTGATTCCAATGCTTGAATCTGTAGTTGATGTTGTTCCAATTGAAAATCTTGCTGTTCATTTCCATGACACGTATGGGCAAGCTCTGTCCAATATCCTACTCTCACTCCAGGTAAACTCTGTTTTTTCGATCTTGGTTTTAATTGGTTGGAACCTACTAGTTTCAAAAAAATATATGCCAATGAGTTGGTATTTATTCGCGAGTATCAAAGTATAATTTAGGGAAATTAGAGACCTTATCTCTCCTGCTCTACCTTGCACATAGCGAGAATACTTGTTGTAATAGTCCAAGCCCATCGCTAGCAGATATTGTTCTTTTTGGGCTTTCCCTTTTGGGCTTCTCCTTAAGATTTTTAAAACGCGTCTACTAAGAAGAGATTTTCACACCCTTATAATGAATGTTTCGTTCTCCTCCCCAACCGACATGGGATCTCACTCTTATACCCAAACTCTTTCTGATGCCCTCTTTACTCCTAGGCAACCTGCTCACATAACTAACTTGCAGTGGCCCACTGTCCTATTATTCACGAAATTCAATTTTATGTTTCATAGATCTTTTGTTGAAAAGTTCCGGGACAAGATTTTCAATTTAACCAATAATATACTAGTAACTGATGTGTCAAATAATGAAGAGGAGTAGGTACTAACAACTAAAAATTTTCTCCTTTCACTTACTTCCTCTCTTGGCTTCTAAGACTATGTTGAATTTGATTAAGAGAAAAATATGTATGAAGTACTTAATTACAACATATATATATATACACGCGCTCATACATATATATCTAGTTTGTCAACTTAGAGAGCCCAAAAAGACAAAATGAAGACCGCGTTGTCCTAGAATTTTCAAACTTAGAAGAACTAGATTTTCTTAAAGAAGCATTATTCTAAGTTGAGGGCTACCGTGCTAAGATTTCATTTGATTTTGGTTTTTGAAAACCAAGCTTATGATTTTTTTCACTCTATATGATCAACTGTTGTAATGAAAACGAATCTGTTACATGCAATGGATATAATGATGTTGAAAACGATACAAAAGATGAAGAAGATGAAGAAAAACAGCTTATCTTATTAACAGATGGGGATTGGCACGGTGGATTGTTCGGTTTCTGGTCTAGGGGGCTGCCCATATGCTAAAGGTGCTTCTGGAAACGTTGCAACTGAAGATGTTGTGTATATGCTGAATGGAATTGGAGTGAAGACCAACGTAGACCTTGAAAAGCTCATGTTGGCTGGAGATTTCATCTCCAAGCACCTGGGGCGTCCTTCCGCTTCAAAAGTAGCAATTGCATTGCAGAAAGTTGCCTCCAAGCCCAATAAATGCACAGCTACTGCATCCAAATTATGAGGTACTTTACACTATATTCTTGCGTCTTCTCTGATATTGTTCCTCAAGACCCCTAGTAGCTTTCTTGTAAGTTTTAGGTGCAAAAGTATTTTATCATGTATGTTGCTCTCATATAACCCGAAACGAAAGCATTTATGAGTGAATAACCGAGCAACCTACAGAAAAAGGCCTCGAGTCGAGTAAAATAAGACCAAACACTTGAGCGGAATACGAGTCGAGGCCAAACCTCAAAGGGGTCTCTCAAACCCTCTGAATAATGAGCATGTTAGCCAATCCAATCATATTGACACAACTTATCATTCTGTTCAGGTGAAATGAACATTTCCTGTTCATCTTATCAAGGGCAATGTCTGTGAAGAAAACTCTTGCTTTCAATACTTAGTAGCATCGTGAATGCACAGAATGAAGCGTCGAAGAGATGCACGGTCTCGATGGCAGATGGGCATATGAAGAAATAATGGAGCACGGTCTCGTTAGTGTATTGATGAAAACCATTCATCTACACCGATCACCACCCTCTTTCATTAAACTTTCTCATGTTTCAATCTACAGCTTAACATTTCTCTATTTTTTTTTTTTTATCTCCTCTTCTTCAATTCTCCAATATTTAAAGCTACCTGTTCAATCAAAATATATAAATTATAGCAAGAAGAAAAAGAAAAGTATTGGAATGATTTAATACATTTGGATTTAATGCATGTGCATTACCAAAATAGTAGCTATGAGGATTTGTTGGCCATTTTTGTAGATCAAATTAGTTTAGTTGTTATGTTCTGTAACGGTTTAGATTCACCGCTAGCAGATATTGTTCTATTTGAGCTTTTTCTTTTGGGCTTTCCCTCGAGACTTTAAAACGCAGGAAGGTTTTTAACCCTTATAAAGGGTATTTTGTTCTCCCCAACCAATATGGGACAGCACATGTTCAATCAAGAAGGCTTATCGAGTTTTGAAGAAATTTTTATTTTACGGGCTTTGTGAAGTTCTATGAGATTTTATTTTATAGTTTTTCTCAAAAAAAAAAAAAAAAAAAAATT
>NW_019268520.1:4343815-4353062 GCF_002738365.1 Cucurbita moschata
AAAAAAAAAAAAAAAAAATATTATTGAAATTTTTTAATGTTTAAAATAAAATACAAAATTCACTATTTTCTATAATTTAACCCAAAAAGAAAATTAAAATAACCTTTTGGTTTGGGTCAACAGTACCTTCTCGGGATTCCAATGATTGGTATTCAAATTGCAAACGTGTTCGACGCGCGTCTTTATATTCCCATTACACGTTGCTCTCTGCCGCTCCACAAAACATCCAAGTGGAGGAGAGGAACCACCGTTAGAGATCAATAGCCTTTGCTATGGAAGTTCATCCGACCTCTTCACTCCAGGGTTTGTGCAAAATTCCTTCTCACCTCTCAACCTTCCTTACGTGTTCTGTTTTCTATTTGCTTCCCATGAAAATCATGCCGATTCGGTAGAATAACTATGCGTTTGATTTTTCTTGAGTTTTAGTTTGGTTACTATTCTTCGTCTTGCTTTTAATTTTGTTTTCATCGAGTATCATTCTGGTTCAATGTTGCTCTCTGGATCTAAACCGACTATTATTTTTAGAGGAATCGATGATGTTGGTAAGAACTGTTTTGTGCATTCTCAAATGCAAATTTTTCATAGAATTGTCAACATTTTCATTGACGAGTTCGAGACAGATCTTGAAAAATCATCCGAAACTCAGTATCTTGTACGTCGGAGTTCATCTGTTAATTTTTGCTGAGAATTTCAATGTCTTCCTTCCTTCCTTCCTCCCTCCCCTCGATTTGAAGTTTTCTTTTCTTTTTCACACCAGATGAGAGAGAAGATCCTTCTGTGATGGTTGAGAAAGAGGTGACAGAATCAGTTTCAAGCTCACCACAAGATGTGCAAACTAACAGAAGTAGGGAAAATGTCATGAAGACTGAACCTTCTCAACAGATTGGTATCGATGGAGAAGCGAGCATGGAGGCCTCCATGTCGGCTGATGATGTTTTACGGGCTGGAGGGTTTGGTGCGAGGGATGATATTGGTAGTTTTCTTCCTGTTGCAAGTGATTCTACTGACTTCGAGGCTACGATTCGCAGTGCTCGAGCATATGAAGGACCACAGGGGGAGATTTCTAGACCAGGTCTTGGCTGGAAAGAAGCTACAAAAACTGAGTAGTTCCGCTTTGAGCATTTTGTTTGTGTCCAACTTCAGTCATTTGTAAGTACGGTTTGTTTACAAGGTCTATACAGGATCATGTTTTGTCTTATGTCACTTTAGGAAGGTGTATTACTTTGTTGTATCTTTGAATCAATATAGATCACGACCCTTTTCAATGCAATCATCAAGATAGATTTTGAGGGTGAATCTTTCAAAATTATGCTTGATATGATGCATTGGATCTTCGATTGTGATTTTAAATCCTAAACCTCTCGAGGACAAAGAACTCAAAGAGTCAAGACATCGAAAGCTTTTGTTCTGATTAATGGTAATATTACGACAGAATACATTTTAAATTCATTTGAACTTTCATATCATTTTGGCATTCTCTTCTTCTAGGATGCTCGTTTTGTGGTTTGTTTTAGATACAAGATGTTGTACAGGGGTGGCTTTCTGGAAGATCCTTTGTCCCGGGGCAAGAATTGATAATGGGTCATAGGCAGATTTCCTCTCCATCAGTACCCGCCATTTGTTGCCAAAATGAGCTTGCCACTCGTCTTGGGAGCTATAATGAGGCAGATATTGCGTACATCCAGGAAGATCCCTGACACAGTAGTCCAGAATTATTTGGTTTTGGGCTAAAATGTTCTCTAAGCTTTGTTTTCCGGTTGAAGTTGGCAGTGCAGAAAACAAGAAACCCACTAGGTAGAAAATTTCTTCGTCTGGTGTGACCACTGATGTTTTATTGTTCCACCTGTACAACCCAAACTGATTTGTATTAGGATGGGGAAATTATAAGTGTAGAGTTTCTGGGACAAATCTATTGAAACAAGTACTTGGATTTGTTAACCGGGTAGATTAGTATGGGACCATTGGTGGAATCTGATAGAATTTTGTCAAACACCTCTGCTGCAAAATCATGTATTTTGCTTCTTGGGATCATTAGATTCATCCAAGGATGAGGAACCTCCCACAATCCTTTTTCCCTGAGTTTTTTCTCAGATATGTGCACTCTATCCAGAAACTCCACGTAAGGAACTTCCGACTGAAAGAGAGTAGCTGGAATGTAGCTCAATTGTGATAGCAACTTCTCAACTTTCTGCACAACCACATGGAGTTTGGAAATGACATTATTGTTTAACACTCTTTTTTAACTGTTTTTTTGGCTGTTTGTCATGAGCTTGATATCTGATAATGTCTATGGCAATGCTCACCTTGTTCATAGTTTCTGTCTCCTCAGAGTTGAAGTACATGGCCATTTCTAGACAATACAGTGTCGCTCTATCTGAGACGAATTGGCTGGCTTGAACTGGATCATTGGGATCAAATGAAGATCTCCAATTATTGAGAATGCCAGTTCTATTTATTAGAACAAAGCCTTCAATATAATCAAAGGAGTACTTGGTGGATATCAGATGTTCCTGGTCCTTGGAGAATACGGCGAAATCTGAATACAAGGTTCTTATCCACTTTACCTGTCAAAAGATGGCGGATTGTGTTTTGCATTACAAGATATCACTAAAAATGTTATATTATATACCTATTCTGATGGAATGCAGGGTATATTACCATTTTTGGTGCTGATTCTAGAGAAATCCTTGCCCTTGTGATGATGCCAAACTGACCAAGGCCTCCAAGTACGCTGTAAAACAGGTCTGCATTCTGCTGCGCTGAACAGGTAATAACCTCGCCCTTTCCTGCATTCAATTGAAACTACATCGGTTTGTCTGCCTCCAAGGTTTTAATATTGAAATAATTCGAAGCTCGGTTTCTTTTGCTCTGATGGACTTCGTTTTAGATCTCTCTCTATTTCTCCTTGGCTTTCTCCATTTTTAGCGCTTTTGGCCCCTGGCAACCTCTCGTCATTTTTTATTTCTTAGAGAGGTTTAGGCTATTTTCACACTGCTTCCATTTCCCCTTTTTCGCATCTTCCATATTGGGTTGGTTTCGAGACTCGGGACGTTATACCAACGTTTTTATTTTCCTTCCTTTTCACTAAATGGAAGATTATTCCTTCATGGGTTTGTTCTAATTCTTTCAGTGGGGGTGGGGTGTTGGCCAAAATGAAAGAGTCTAGGGGTCAACAGTTTCCATCGTAAAAGGAAATTACAAAAATTCATGTTAACTTGGGTGATCTTTGTCGATTCTTAAGAAGCTTCAGGTTGATAAGATTATCCATCTTTGCATCGAATTGTAAGCAATACTTGCAAGGCTTCTTCGACTATATTATAAACCACAATATTTACTTATTCAACATAAATAAGATTCCGAATGTATTTAATATCATTTGATTGTCATGAAATAAAATTTATTATTGAAAATTTTTATGGTAAATTGGAGAAGTTAAATTAGGACCAACGAATAATTTTATTTTTAGCATATCAAGGAATTCTGTTTGTGATTGAAATTACTTGAGTTTTTCAGTCTCTTCATCAAATTTTATAATGGTCTATATTCATGTTTCATAATTGGTTTATGTTATTGTTGCCCTCAATTTTCTCAACAGTGAGATTGTTCATCTAAGTTGGAGGAGGAACATAGAGTGAGCAATTTATAATAAGTTGGGTGGTGAACTTTTTCTTCTCACCTAAGAGGAATTACAGAGGATCCCTACAGCCAATAACACAAGTAGTATTTAAATTTTTTGCACTGTTACATTGTTATGGCGTTTATGGACTAAGGATTACATCCCAAAGTGAAATGAAAAAGGCATCTCCAAAATTATACTGTTCTTTTAACAATTAATCCCTCGAACTTCATATTATTTTGGTGCCTCAATAAAGGTTCTATCTGATGAGAAAGTAAAGTCTCTTTCTTAATAATTATTTCTCCCAAACAGTCTGCTCTATTAAATATTTTTGTTCCATCTATCGTACAGTATAATCACAAAATCTATCTTTATTGCGGCCCCTCCCTAATTCCTCTATAGAGAACGTTGGTGCAGGGATAATAAATATAATATTTTAAGCGGAATGTGTTTGTGAGGGACATACTTAAGAGAGAAAAGTAGTTGAGAAAGAGATTGAAATGGAGGGTACTAGAATAATGCTAATTTGACGTTTAAAATTTTTAAGTCAAGTTTTGGGGTCCATCCTAATTAAATTGTGGGGTTTGCACAATTTGCCTGATGATCAAGTATAGTTGGAAGGTTTATCATCAGTATCCAATTTTCGATAATTTGGAAATCAAATTTCTCGTTAGAGTGCTTTTGTTTGTAGTTTTGATTTTTAAATAGGTTCAAGAACTTGAGGAGACTATGTGAGAGATTTGAACTTCCAATGTTCTATTTGAGGGTAAGCCACCTGAGCAATGATTTGGCTGGAAAATATCATTTTAACTGTTATACTTGGGGAGGTCAGCAAAGTTTATACCCAAATTTGGTGACAGAAAAGAGGTTATAAGTTCAAAAGAACTAGTTGTGCAATCACTGAAGGAATGAAAAGCTAGAAAACGAATATGTGATCATTTTACCGTTATTACTTAATGTGGAATTCTAAACAATATATGCAATATACATTATAGAAAACTTATGAATAAGCCAAGAAAGGGTACCTGTGACAACTTCTAGCTGGTGGACGTTACTGATTTGAGGTCCATGCCTAAAAGCTTGCCCGCTAATACCAGCATTTGATAGAGTACCACCAACAGAAAGATGAAGGTAGTCAGTCCAAGATTTTGGTGTTAAGCCATGTTTAAGCGTTTCATGTAAGATATTTATCCACAGCTCTCCTCCGGGGACATCCACCCATGGTAAGTTTCCACTGTGAACTTGCATGGCTGGTTCCTTAAGGGACTCCATGTTGATAACTACGCCTCTTAAGGCTTGTGCCTGACCTTGAAGAGAATGGCCGTGACCCCTTGCAGCAACTGTAAGTTCTGTTCCTGAACCCATCTGAAAAATATGCTTTAATGTAATTGAAATATCACGAACTGAATGTGGATGTAGAACTGCTAAGGGTAGCATGTGATATCTTTTGCCAAAATCTTTAGCTGCTGCTTGATTGTTTTTAAAGCTAAAGTGTCCATCTAGGCTTATTGTTTCCAAGGATGAAAGCAGTTTAGAAGAAGATTGTATAGGAGGGTCACCAGTAGGCTCCCCGAAACATTTGGTGAAACAAAGGTTGGTTCTATAAGTAGCACAGTTCATGAAAAGAATAATGCAAATTTTGAAGTGTAAGATTTTGTTGTTGTTGAGAAAGCTAGGAAATGGTGACCGCATGTTTCTAAATATTGAGCTTCTCCTTGATTTCCTTTATGAGGCAAAGAAAAAAGAAGTGGTGTAGAAGAGCTCTAGGTAATTGGAGGTGGACGAAGAGAATTTAAAGAGCTTGTTTGTCTAATGAGCAGTTTCAACTTCGGCTCAGACGTTATTTACTTGCTGTCTTGTCTTTGGGTAGGTGGGCATCTTTATTACCTCAGCTTTTTCTGGGATCTAATGTAAAGGCGGCATTTGGTTGAGATAACTGGTTGCTGATGTCGTTTTTTTCTCTTTTCACCCTCTTAAGAACAATATATTAGATAAGTGTCTTATTTTTTTTCCCTAAATAAGACACTTTTCTTAATAAACTCTCGCACTTAATTTAAATACAACAGAAACTGTTTTGAAGATCATATTTGGTTTCTTTAGTTTTTCTTTTGTTCTCTTTGATAGCATTAGAATATTTCATTTATAAGATTTCCGTACAACATATTTGGACCATATTATCACTCAGACTGATGGAAACTGCAAAATTGGGTGAAGAATTAAGTGGAGACCGCTGTTGCTGAAAACAATAAGTATAAACTTGTATTGAAAGGAGAGAAGCAAGGGATGTTGAAGATTGTCGGGTGAGGCCTATTAAAAGTACTGTAAGTTGTTTTGAATAGTATTGATTCTATTATTATACTTGTTTTGAGAAAAGTCAGGTGACAAAGTGAGAAGAACTGAAGCAAGATAAGGAGTACAGTGGTGAGTTGAAATGGACCATCTGGAGTTCCTTGGGGATGTTGATGTATGGAGAATGGTCCAAAGTCTTAAAGGTATTTGATCACTGTGAGTAAGGTCATGCGGGTCCCTCAACATGTGAACACCACGAGGAGCCCCACAGGTACAACAATTCTCCTCACTCTCACCTTTACTCTCCATGTTAAATTTTCAAGAGAATTCCTAGTTTCCATTCTGCTTAAAGGAACATGTTTATTTGCGTATTTTACACACTTTACGATATCTTACATGAACTCTCTCTAGATTAAGAAGTTTGATTGAAGAACATTAGTAGGGACAGTGATTAGAATTCTGGTATGAAATCTATAGGCATTCTCTCTCTATGTGCAGCATTTTCTTCTCTAATATATACCATATGCCATGTAGGAGAGAATGGTGGGAACAGATGGGTATGTGAGGCATGTAAATCAATGTAGCACTAACAGAACATAGTACAATTATTGTAGTAGTTGTCTCTTCCGAGGAGAGGGGTTGTGACAGAAGCTTTAAAGAAATCACCTCGAACACCTCGTGGTAGAAAGCTACTCGGTCGCCCTACCAAGTTTTACAGATTGACATCCATCTTTTTGCAAGCTGCATTGATGTCGATGTGCCTTGGCCATTGGCCTTTTGAGTGATAAGGATTTTGAATAGACAATTTCATGAGTTGATTTCCAAGAGGTAGTGAGTTCTGATTTTAGGATAACATTTTAATGCTTGCTGCTTTTATGTGTGGTATTATTATCATTATTGTTGTCGTTGTTATTGATATCTTAGTCCCTACATCATTTTAGAAAAAGATTCACATTTAATATTTAGATCTGTGGCCCTCCCTCAATAATGTTACCTTTGTTGATGTGTCAAATCTTATCTCGGCCTAGATTCTCTGTTCGATGCCTCGTCCAATAGCTTGCTTGTTCTTCCTATGAATCATGGCATGGAATTAGTTGAAGCATCAAAATTCTAATACTATATTTTGTTTTATGAGTGATTGATATTGAAATTTATTTGTTTGCTAATATTTGAATTGTTGTCGTGTATATGAATAAGAAATAATTACTCTCATTCTAAATTTAAGATGGCTATACAAAACTATAGATTTGTTTTTTTTTTTTAATATATACGACAATAAATGTATTTTGTTTATTAAATTAAGTTAAAGAAAAATATATTATTTTTAATCAAATAATGACATTTACATTATATATATATATATAAAATCAAGAAATATTAAAAAAAAAAAGCAACAAAATTTCATTTATATGAATATAATATAAATAATAGGTATTTTGACTTAAACAAGTTATAAAAAAAAAATATTTATTAATTTTAATACTCTTTTTTATTTTAATTTTTTTATATATATATTTTTTGAAATATATATGAAACATATTCCTTGATATCTGCCTTATGAAAGATGTATTAAAAAATTGTTTGGCAAGAAAGTAGAATACATTTAATGAAAGAGGACCAAAATGTAATTTTACCATGTGGCTTACGTCATCTTTTTTTTTTTCTTCTAAATATTCTAAGTAAAATTAATAAAATACAACAAGATGATTACAACGATATATACTCATTTCGTTAAATATAATGAAAGACAACTTTCGTCTCCCGTTGTGTTTTATTTGACGAATTTGAGGTTAATTTATATAATAACAAATATATTTTAAACGTTGTAAAATAATACGTATGTCCTTTAATTTTGTATAAATATAATTGTTTCTTCATCGTTTGGACCACTATAAATAATGATGGGTAGGTCCCTATAAAAAATTGGTGAACGACCCATCGGTGTAGCATGGTCACAATCTCCTAGGTTGTAAGAGGAAAAAATGAGAATATAGAGAAGAGAGTACGGAGTTTGTGAGGGTTAATTATTATCATGTTTCCTGAACATACTTCCATTCCGTATCTTATCTTGTTTCCCATATGCTTCTTCATCATTACCCTACCAACCTAATCTATTGTCCTTTGAGGTCTCCAACGTTAATGTAACTTTTGAAAGTTTAAACATATTTAAAAATATCAGATAAATCTGTAAATTTTTATATTTGTGTCGTTTGGTCTTTGAATTTTAAAATGTATCTAATAAATTTGCGACTGACCCATTTGATGTTTTTTAAAGTATATTCATTCGGTCGAGATGCTAAATTGAATGTTTAGAATTGCATTCTTATGCGTTATACGACAATTTGTGTTTATAGATATAATCATTGTGCAAATCATTCGGGAGTGATTTGTAATTACGGTTTAGTTTAAAAAAAAAAAAAATTGTTTTACCCTTATAATATCTTCAACTTTTAAGTACCATTGATTTTATCCATATGCTACCGAGTGGGTCATATCAATACTATTACAAGAATAAAATATCAAATTTTATTCATAAGGTTATTACTTGAATTTAATGTTTGCATATGTACACTAATATTCTCGATTTTTTTTTATATAATTAATAATGAAATAATTGTAATTATAAAATATTAAAATCTTAAAATATTAATGATGTGACTTCGGAGCAAAACCAAAACATATTTTTCTTTGTCGTTCTTATATCAAATGTCGGATAGATCAGCTAGATTAGACTTTTATGTTTTTTTAGTTCTTCTAGATATAACCAAATTACTATAGCCCCTCGAGATCAAGAAAAAACCAATTTCACCTACATTTATAACACGTTTGCCTTTCTTTAGAATGTGTTTTGGATTTTGTAGTACTCTAACAACCTTCGAAAGACGCACAATCACTTTCATATATGGTTCAATCAATAATAGAAACGTTCATAGATATGATTTCTTTGTCTTCGAAGAATCTTTCAACACTTATCCAAAAGATATCATTTTATGATAAAAGAACGTTAACTTCCGGGTACACGATTTCTAAAATGGGAATCGAAGTAGATAGAGCCAAAGTTGAGCCACCCATTTCAGTGAAGGGATTGATGACTTTTTTGGGACATGTTGGTTCTTATATTAGGTTTATCTACGACTTTTCCACCAAAGAATGGCTTAATGATTTGTAATAGTCCACGTGCATTAGAGAGAATTCAGTTTATTTTAGTTCTTGTGTTTACGAAGCAACGATCATATGAATGATATATTCATTTATTAACAGGTGGGAGGTATTCGAGCTTTTGATCTCGTAGTCGAGGGTACACATCGGTTGGTTTTAAGGGGTAGAAACTTCTCTCTCTAT
>NW_019268520.1:4354258-4391687 GCF_002738365.1 Cucurbita moschata
GTTCTTGTGTTTACGAAGCAACGATCATATGAATGATATATTCATTTATTAACAGGTGGGAGGTATTCGAGCTTTTGATCTCGTAGTCGAGGGTACACATCGGTTGGTTTTAAGGGGTAGAAACTTCTCTCTCTATGAATGATAGTCCACGTGAATTAGAGAGAATTCAGTTTATTTTGGTTCTTGTGTTTACGAAGCAACGATCATATGAATGATATATTCATTTATTAACAGGTGGGAGGTATTCGAGCTTTTGATCTCGTAGTCGAGGGTACACATCGGTTGGTTTTAAGGGGTAGAAACTTCTCTCTCTATGAATGATAGTCCACGTGAATTAGAGAGAATTCAGTTTATTTTGGTTCTTGTGTTTACGAAGCAACGATCATATGAATGATATATTCATTTATTAACAGGTGGGAGGTATTCGAGCTTTTGATCTCGTAGTCGAGGGTACACATCGGTTGGTTTTAAGGGGTAGAAACTTCTCTCTCTATTGTACATGTTTTAAAACTGTGAGACTGATAGCGATATGTAACAAACCAAAATGGACATTATCGACTAGTGGTGGGCTGAAACCGTTATCGTACGTCCTAATTTTTGAACTCGAGTTTATAAGATAATAACGGTTGATCAGTCTTTCGTACCTAAGAATTTTTTTTTTTAAGGGATATTACTTAAGCCCCTTCTTTGGCTTAAGAATCACTAATCAAGTATTAGCCCCTAATTAATTGGGCTTAATTAAGTTTCATGTGATGTATCAATTTTTAGCTTTGGGCTTGTCTCCATGTCTGTGGGCCTTAATTACATTCAGGCCCAATTTGAGTTCTTCATTTTCTTTTGTTTGTTCAGCCCAGCCTCTTGGTTACAGCTGTCATTCCGTTTGGTTTGTTTTCGATCTTGGTTCATAAGTTTGGGTCGTGCCTGTAATAGTCTAAGAAAAGTCCACCGCTAATCGATATTGTCCACTTTAACTCGTTACGTTTGCCGTCAGTCTCACAGTGGAGAGGTTTCACTCTTATAAGAAATGTCTAGTTCTCGTACCATTTGGACAGCCTAGACCCACTATTAGTAGATATTGTTCATGTTAGCTTGTTACGTATCACCATCAATCTCTCGATTTTAAAACGCGTCTACTGTTTCCACACCCTTATAAGAAATGTTTCATTCTCCTCTCCAATTAACGTGAGACCTCACAATGCTCTATGTGGGTTTTCCCTCACAATGAACAAATCGTGCCTCGAGATAAACATTAATCTCCCCTCGATAAGAAAGTTCAATCACGAAGATTGTTAGAAGTACAAATCAGAGATCCATGCAATAAAGGTAAGGACAATTATTATACAAGAAAATACGTATATCCAAAACAGACAAATATCGTCACATTGTAGAGATACATAAAGCACATGTCATCCTATCAAATCCACCCACGAGCGCAAAAACGGATAAACAAAGTGAAAATTCTCTATTAACCCGTAACCAAGATGTAACGGTCGAAGAACCAACCGACACCGACAAGAAAATCAATATAGTATATAGAACATAACGAAACTCGAAAATACATAAGTTCGTAGAAAAACAAGCGAAAACAGAAGCACAAAGATGAAACAAGAACCAAAAAAAAGAGGGCAATTCTCAAACTTGATTAGAAATATTCCTCATAAAGTCTCCCTCATAAGATGACCAAAAGGAGACATCATTAAGAAATGATAGCCTTTGCTTAGGAGTGCTGATTGACCTTGTCTTAGCCTTAGCAGACTCTGTCACCGCCATATACGTTGGGAACACCGGCGAGCAGCTTGTGGGCATGCAGCCCTCATAGCCACCACCGCCTGATGAGCAATTATGCTTCAAATGGCCGAATGATCTTCTTGGCGATGAGTATTGTGAGCTCATATTCACATCACTTACTAAACTTATGTGCACACTTGGCCTCAAACTTCTCCTTGGACTTTCTTCTGTCATTTGGATGTTTCTTCCTTCCTGAGATGATGCCAAACGACCCCACGTAACGGGAATCCGTGAGTGTTCGTGAAAATATTTGCCTATGTTTAAGGCTTTCGAGCAGGTAATGTTTATAGGAACATAGCTTAGCGGTAATTGACGTGTAGAATGTACTTACTCGGTGTGAAAATGAATATTTTAACATTCTTTCCCTTTTCATCATTGCCTCTTGCTTTCTTAAATGCAAGGCTTCAATGCCCTTTTTGGAGAGACTGCTGCCATCCCAGTTTCTTAGGCTGCTCAAATCAAGCTGATATCATAATAAACAAACTTAACGGGTTAGTACTCGGAAATTGTAATGTCTCAAACCCACTACTGGTAGATATTGTCTTTTTTGGGGACGTTTTTAAAACGCGTCTTTCAGAGTTACACAACGAAACTAGTACTCATCCAGATAGTGTCCTATTTGAATTTTTTCTTCTGGGCTTTCCTAGTTAACGCGTAAAACGTGAGGCTGAGGGTGATACGTTACGGGCTAAAGCGGAGTTTTTTCTTCTGGGCTTTCCTAGTTAATGAGTAAAACGTGAGGTTGAGGGTGATACGTAACGGACCAAAGCGGACAATATCGGTTAGAAACGCTTTCTACTTTTGCATACCTTTAGTTCATCCTCCTCAAACTCCTCTTTTGGCTGGATGAACACCTTCTTTCCACAGCTATTGCAACTTCTTTCTGCAATGAAACTTTTCTTCTGAAACACATTTGAATTCCTTCTTTCCTCGATTATCATTGGTCGGTTCAAAACAGCGTCGATTCGACGTCTCACGGCTCGGCCGCGAACTATTGCTTGAAGTTTCACTATTCCCTTAAGTGCTCTCAAGGCCTTCTTTGCCTACCTCGAAACATTAAAATTAAGATCAAGATCGATCGAGTGAGTTTGAAATGACTTTTTAGAATAACAATATCTCTTTCCTTACCAGATATCCCCTGAAATAGCTTTGAATCTTAAGGGCAGCCGAGATTCGATCTCTCATCGAGAACAAACAGTAGGAGTCCGAGGCGGCCGTAAGGCGGACAACCTCGGCCGCGGCATTGGCAGCTGCAACGGCAGCCTCAGCTGCAGCAGCTGTGGCAGCAGCAACACTCAAAGCCTGTCTCCTCCTCTCATCCGTTGCTTCATTGAGAGCTGTTTGTGGTGGTGGTGGTGGTGGTGGTGCAATCACTTGGCACTTCTTAACCTTGAATCTTTGAGTAACCCATCTCCACTTTCTAGATTTCTAAACATTAAAACCAAACCCAACAAGAATCAAAGCAATTCAAATCTGAAAACAAATTCAAAAACACAAAGAGAAAAAAAAAAAAAAGTAAATGAATCAAACCTTTTCTGATTTAGTTTTTGGGTCAGAACCAAAAAGCCTCTTGACCCAACCAATCCAACACATTGTCTTAGCCATTAGAACACCATGTTTAACCTCTAAGAACAGAGAGATCATTCATCCGATGTTGATATCCGAATATCAATATCAACGAGCCAACCCGAGCCAACCCAATCCAACCCAACCCAAGGCTAGCATAAAGGCATAAGAAAAAGAGTGAAGAAAGTGATCTAGGTGTGGGTTGAAGGGGGCTTTTGTGGCATGTTTTGCTGCTTTATCTCACCTCCAACTGTCAAATTCACAACTGCCATGGACTAGTTCAAAGTGTTCCTGTTATGGTGGAAGCACTTAATTGATATCAATTTGTATGTAATGAGTCCATATATATGTGGTTCCATTTCCCTAACTTATGCATGTGACACCAATCTTTAATCATCATCATCATCTATTTGGTCCCATTACCTGCCTCATCTTTTCCAAATAATCTTCTTTATCAAAACCTATACATACATATATATATATATATATATATATGTTCATATTACCTTTTCTTATTCTATTTCTTTCTTTCCGTTTCATTAATATATTCTCTCCGTCCAATTTTTTTCCATATACATCGTCGTGGCATGAACTCATTTCTCATGTTTCTCGCCCCTACCTGAAATTCTGTATTGGTGAGCTTCCCTCGAGGCGACACCGAAGGTCTACCTCCTTTGGTAGCTCAAGTTGTAGCAGATATTTGTCCGTTTTAGCCCGTATACGTATCACCGTTAGTCTCATAGTTTTAAAGCGCGTCTGTTAGGGAGAGATTTCCACACCCTTATAAGAGATGTTTAGTTCATCTCTGTTAGACATGGGACTTCACAATCCACCCTTTAGTCGCTAGTGTTCTCATATCTGACTCTTATACTATTTGTAACAGTCTGAAACCATGCTAATAGATATTGTCCGTCTCACTGTTTTAAAACACATCTATGAGAGAGAAGTTTACGTATCCTTATAAGAAACGTTTCGTTTGTGTCTCTAATCGACGTGGGACCTCACAGTTACATCACGTCAAACCACGATGCCACATTATAAGACATAAAAACGAGAAATTTTGTGATTTAACCTAAACGAACCCTCTACCAAAAAAGGTACATAAAAGTGTGGTGCCACTTTAAATCCTTCCTTTGACAAATAATATTGAGTTGTTTTTTCTCTGTTAGAAGTATTCACCAAGCATGCTTCAAAAGCTCCATTTTTTTTATTTTTTTTATTTTTTTAATTTCTAAAATTATTTAATTTATTTTACTATTTTTTTCCCCCTTAGATTGCATGATTTTTATAATAATATAATTTCCTCTAATGGGCCTGTGGTTTGCACATCAAGGCCCACCAAATTGGTCCCAATGATCCATTGATGAGGCATGTGAACAGTTGATGACTTGTCCAAAAGAAATAAAGCCTTTTAAAATCTCTTTACCATTCAAATTGTGGCCCAAAACAATGAGACCAAACTAGCTTTTGAGCTGTTCTAATGCCACCTAACCTACAAAATTAACATCATTTTTTTAAAAAATAATATATGCTTAGATTGCCATTCAAGTTCATGAACCTTTTTTTTTTTTTTTTTTGGTATAAATATTAATTATTTAGTTGTATAATAATGAAAATTACATCGTGAAAATCGATATTAACTCGTAGTTGGATGATTTATGTTCGAGATTGGATTAGATGTGTGAGATCCCATATGGGGGAACGAGTTCCAGCAAGAAAATTGGGCTTCAAAGAGGGGGTGGGCTGTAAGATTCCATGTTGGTTGGAGAGGAAAATGAAACGTGGTTGATAAGGGTGTGGAAATCTGTCTCTAGTAGAAGCGTTTTAAAAATTTTAAGGAGAAACTCGAAAGAGAAATCACAAAAAAAGACAATATTTACTGACAGCGTTACGAGATGTTTTAGCAAAAATAAGTAAATAAATAAATTTTGAAAGGGTCGGTGAAGAACACTCATGTTCAAATTTGGATGGATTATTGATGCTAATATTAAAATGGGTTGATAAAGGTATCATGAGTTTGCATTGTATCAATTGATTCAAATGCTTTTTCTTGCATTCTTTTATTCAATTGCTTTCTTTTGAATTCTTTTATTCCCATTCCCAATTGACTGCTATATTCTATAAAATAAAATGATTAATTAAGACTAATTTGATTAATTTGTCATGAGAACGAGCTAACATAATTTAAATGGTTAAGACATATATCAACGATCAAGATGTAAATAGTTCGAATCTCCTGACCTCATATGTCGTTGAGCTTAAAAAAAGAAAAAGAATGTTTCATTATGTTGCTGAGTGCCACAATCGCACTCTTGCGGTAGTAGGACAACGATTGTGCGACAGTTGTTTTAATCCAATGAACAAGTTAGTCGTGAGAAATTCGAATGTCGCAAACAACGTCGACGAATGATCAGGCTTCAAGTCATGTTTGTGACAAATGATGTAGAAAACGTGAGCTAGGAAATACATTTAAAAATGATTTGAAAAAATGGAAGAAAACAGCATTATATGACTCTAAGCAAATAAAGGAACACCACAACTTAAATAACATATAATTTAGTACATTTTGAAGCATTTTAGCCTTTGCAAGTGTAGACATGATTTTGGTGAACGGTTATAATCCCCCATATTGACACAACATGAAATAGTAAAGAGCTGTATAAGATGAAAGCATCTAAAAGGGGTTTGGAACGGGCATGCGGCTATAAACAACACGTCTTGAACAAGCATGACCGAGACATCCGATATGTGGCCATAGACAACACACCTTGGACAAGTAAGACCGTGACACTGAGCACGAATCTAAATGGCAATCATAGAAAAGTCAATCATTTGACTTTTTCGACATAGGTTTTGAAATGTGTAACGAGCTTAAGATTGTGTTTCGAGAATCTATGAAGTGAAGGTGATTGGACTATGTAATTGAGCATCCTCCATCCTAATCCAAGATTTGAGGGAGAAGGGTTGATGGGTGATTTGGATGATCCTAGCTCCTCTTGCCCAGTTTCCATAGCCACCATAGCCACTGTGTCTTGCAAAGCACAGCCAAAGCTTATTTGTAGCGTTGTGAGGGCTGTGAGGGCAGCACCAATCCAATCCATGGTTGTGTCCTACAAACACTGCCTACAAACGCATCAAATCCAACGTATCTCGAATCAATTTTAAAAACTCGACCACTTGAACGTAATCGTAATCAAATTTTAAGGACTAAAATAGAACGAACGAATTAATGTTTATTTCTTAATTATAATACCTTGACAGAAGGTCTTTGTTGAAGTAGACTCATGATGCCAAATTCAGCTTGTTGAGCAGCAACTTTCTCCATGTTAATTGAACCAACACAAGGCTTTTGTATGCAAGATGGAGCCACCTGCTCGTATGCTCCACTTGGTATGTGCCAAAAAACAATCTCTGGTATGCTGTTCTTCCCTCATGCATTATACCATTGCATCACAACCAAAACTAAGTACAAAAACAATCTAAACCTAAGCTTGTATACTTCTACGTTATCTCAAATGCCTCAAATATAAGAGTCATATAAACAGAGGCCGAACGAAGTAGAAGAAATACGAAGAGGCAATAGAGACATTTCACAATAGTATGTTACTGTCCAGTTTCAACGTTACCCTTCATGGGTTTGATTCCAATTTCATTGAAAAGATTCTACTTATATACTCATGATCTCATGTTTATCTAGTAATGACTCTACTTATATACTCATGATCTCATGTTTATCTAGTCAACGTGCAACCTTTGGTGAAACCAAAAGCACTTAAATCTTGTGGCCATGGGTTTGATTCCAATTTCATTGAAAAGACTCTACTTATATACTCATGATCTCATGTTTATCTAGTAATAACTCTACTTATATACTCATGATCTCATGTTTATCTAGTAATAACTCTACTTATATACTCATGATCTCATGTTTATCTAGTCAACGTGCAACCTTTGGTGAAACCAAAAGCACTTAAATCTTGTGGCCAAGGGTTTGATTCCAATTTCATTGAAAAGACTCTACTTATATACTCATGATCTCATGTTTATCTAGTAATGACTCTACTTATATACTCATGATCTCATGTTTATCTAGTCAACGTGCAACCTTTGGTGAAACCAAAAGCACTTAAATCTTGTGGGTTTATATCTAAAGTGAACAATATCTGTAACAGCCCAAGACATTGTCCGCTAGCTGATATTGTCCGCTTTGGCTCGTTACGTATCACCGTCAGCCTCACAATTTTTAAAATGCGTCTGCTAAGGAGAAGTTTCCACACAGTTATAAAGAATGTTTTGTTCCCCTCTCCAACTAATGTGGGATCTCACAATCCATCCTCATTGGGGTCAGCATCCTCATTGGCACACTGCTCGGAATCGGGCTCTAATACCATTTGTAACCGCCCAAGTCCACCGCTAGCAGATATTGTCCGCTTTGGCCCATTACATATTGCAGTCAGTCTCACGATTTTTAAAATACGTCTACTAAGGAGAGATTTCCACACTCGATTAATGTTTTATTCCCCTCTCTAACTGAAGTGGGATCTCACAATATCACTGAGGAGAGTCTATCGTTTCTAACAATTTCCAAATCTACCCCCTAAACAACATCTTAATTCTAACTGATACGAGACTAAATTTGCATTATTCGGGGATCAAGAACTATCCATACCTAGAATTAGGATTGATTTGTTGTGCTGTATGCCGAAACCATTCAACTTGAGCACTGGATATTACTTCTGGATAAGAACCACCACCAGAGTCTAAGAAATACAAGTTCATTACTGGCGATTGGCAATCATCAAAGAATGGAGAGATTTGGACATAATAGTTTGATACACTTGGCCAGAGATGTTTTGGACCATTTCTAGATTGTGATAGCTTCCTATTCTTCACCTCATTTTTCATCAAATCCAACCGTTGTGTGCCTCTAAACTCACATTCTTCTTCTAATCCTTAACCAGAAAACACAAAAACACAATGTTTTGAACAAAAACATCAATCTAATGAATGTAGAGTTGGCTATATATATATATATATTCACCTGAACATGAGGTAGCATCGTCCCGGCAACGGTGTGGAGGAATTCCGGTAGCAGAAAACCAGTCGATCGGCCACGAAAATGGCGCGTCGTCGTGATTTCCAAACACACTGGCCCATGGAATACCCCTGGCTTTTGTTGGAGAGATTGCCTGATCCCAATACAAACTTGCATTGGCTGTTGGAATGTTGTTTGCTGTAATCACATCTCCAAGGTATACTACCAAATCTATGATCACAATATCAGTTAATACTTGCTTTCTAAAATCCAAATGCATCGATACAACTAGTCAAATCTTCTCTATTTCGTCTTAAAGCTAAACATATATCTTAGAACAAATATTTTCGGATAAGGAATGCAATGAAATGAAATGAATCTTAGGAATGTTTTAATCGAGTTTTAATCTTAGCAACAAATATTCTCTTCTTAAACTCAGGAATGTTTCACTCGAGTTTAAGATAAGGAATGCAATGAACCTGGATTCTCAAGGTCGAGGACAGTGGACATGACTCGAGAGGAATTAGCGTCTTGAAGAGGGCCCCAATCAGTCCAGGCATCCTCCCCAAAATGCAGGTCTGCAAAGAGGACGATCTTGAAGGTGGGGGAGCCTGAGCGGAAGCGGAGAACGGTGCCGCGGGCCGTGGCGGAGGACAGACAGCCGACGCAGGCGAAGAAGGATAAGAATATTGCGAGTTTCCCGATGAAGGGCGTCTGCGTCATCGTATTACTCCTCAACAGAGCTTCCTTCCTCAGAGCTTTATATTGTAAGGTAAGGTTTAAAGAGAACTTGCCGTTTGAGCAACGACGTCAAAAGGGTCCCTCTCAGATCGTTGCTGTGATATAAATGATGCAAATCCCCATACATACATACATACATACATACATACATACATACATACATACATACATACATACATACATACATACATACATACATATTTGGAATATTCTATATATATATTTGGAATATTCTTTGAGCATCTTAATAGCTTCGTTCCACACATATAAGAAATGTCTGGTTTCACTCTATAATCCACGTGAGATCTCATAATTCATCCACACAGCTTGGTATCTGGATCGTTATCTAGATCTAATAACATTTGTAACAATTTCAAACCTATTATTAGTAGATATTGTCTGTTTTAGTCTGTTACATATCGTTGTCAACATACACAGTTTTAAAACACGTCTATTAGTGAGAGGTTTCCCCATCTATATAAGAAATGTTTTATTCCCTCTCCAGCCGAAATTAAGTTGCAAAAAAAAAAAAAAAAAAAAAAATTCATGCACTCTCTGTTGCTGAGTCACCTATTAATTAATTTTAATTAATCAATATTTTGATGATAACAAACCTACCGTTAGTTATTAGTGTTATAAAGTGTCGTAAAATTTACAATATTAATTCTATTTTTTTTTTTTTTTAATCATTCAAATCCGAACTAAAACAAAAAAGAGTTGTGACCGAGCCAAAAATAATGATACCCAATTTGATGACGTGTCACTGAGTTGAGTTGACGTAATAAACCAATAAAATCAAGTTTTAAAATTTTAATATTCGGTGGCATTTTGGTTGTTTTTGAAATAAAAGGAAAAAAGATTAATTTTGTATATATAATATAATATAAGATAATACTAAAACTTTTGAAATTTAAAAAAAAAAAAAAAAAAAAAAAATCTTACAGTTCTGACATGGCAGAAAATTTTGAAAAAAAAAAAAACAAAAGTATTTTTATAGTATTATATAATTATATTAAAATAAATATAATTTAACTAAAAGATTAGATTAGATGTTTAACTTAAATAAAATTATTAAAATATACATATATATATATATATATAAGCCTTGTTCTCCACCGACAGAAATATGGAGCTATTTTTCTTCGCAGATCAATCAATATTTTGAAATTAATGGGAAGAACAAACAAGAATTGATATTGGTACGATAAAAATTAAGCCCATTTGCTGATTATAATATGAACACTTCATTTGATTTCATGTTCATGGATCGAATGATGAATTTCTTGATATTGATACGATAAAATTAAGCACATTTGCTGATTATAATATGAACACTTCATTTGATTTCATGTTCATATCATGGATCGGATGATGAATTTCTCTGCATTATTTATTCTAATTTGACACATGTCGGATAGACGAAGAACACAAAATTTTCTCTGTTTTTAGTTTCTCTCCATCGCCTGCAAACTTCCCGAATTCTCGCTCGCAACGATTCTGTAGAGATTAGAGATTTCATTTCTTTTGAATTCCTCCCCGAGAGATCCACAAGGGAAATGCGTTCGATTCCATTGCAGCGCAGATGAGAGTTTCTCCTGCAAATCCACAAACCCTTTGAACGACGAATCGAGAATCGGATTAGAAATTGATAAACGATGGCTACCAATAAGCAAACCCTATTCGTGTTGTCTCTTGTGATCTTTTGGTATTCATCCAACATTGGCGTTCTTCTTCTGAACAAATTTTTGCTATCCAATTATGGCTTCAGATTCCCAATCTTCCTCACAATGTGCCATATGTCCGCCTGCGCGATTCTTAGCTACTTCTCCATTGTTGTTTTCAAGGTTGTGCCGCTCCAGATGCTCAAATCCAGATCCCAATTCCTTAAAATCTCGACGCTCAGCCTTGTTTTTTGTGGCTCCGTCGTCGGTGGTAATGTTTCCCTTCGGTACCTTGCCGTATCCTTCAATCAGGCAGTCGGTGCGACAACGCCGTTCTTCACTGCTCTCTTCGCCTATTTGATGACGCTTAAGAGGGAGGCTTGGGTCACTTATGCTGCTCTTATCCCTGTTGTTGCTGGGGTTGTCATCGCCAGTGGGGTATGTTTGGTTCATTTTCGATCACTTTTAATTCTCTTTTGCTTTTATTCATTGCATAAACGCAAGAAAAAGATTAAGATTCCTTAGAATTAGCTTTGAATTCAGTAGAACTTTACCATTAGGCGTGTGGCGTAAATGCAGCCCAGATCTGGAAGAATGTTAGATGCAGAGCTTCATATATTTTGTTTATAACCAATTCTTAAATTCCATGAGTACTCATTGATTGGTTCAAGATATGATATCGTCTTCCACATTCAAATAGGCCATTTATGAATTATAGATTATGAACAGATCAAAAACTCAAAGTTCATGTTTATCAGGGCAGGCTCAAGTGTTTACTAGTCTGTGATAGCGTCGAGCGCAATTGTAAAACAAATGTAGCCTGTTTCGGTTTGAGGGGCAATAGTTTATGGGATTTAGAGACGAGAATAGAGGATTGGCTTTCAAATTAGCAGATTGCTGAGGCAAATCCTTTGCCTATTCGACTGTAGTAGTTCATATTTGAGAGCATTTCATTTAGAACTTTGTTCATACATGTAAATTGATTCTTTTAACGTGTTTATATTATAATCGTCTATGGAGTTGTAAGACGTTCTACGGGTGATTGCAGGGCGAACCGGATTTTCACTTGTTTGGATTTATTATGTGCATAAGTGCAACTGCTGCAAGGGCATTCAAATCTGTTCTTCAGGGTATCCTATTATCTTCAGAAGGGTAATTGTAATTGTCATAAATTGCCTTTCTTTTGTCCTCAATAAATTTTCTACTGTCGAGTTATTGCCTCATTTTCATAGCGATTCTTCGAAGAATCGCTCTCCCACGTTTCATGATTAAATTAGATTGATGTTACATTTTTCTTGAGGGACGTGTTAATGTGGACGATTCAAGCTTGCACAGAATTGACTCATAAGTAATAAGAACTGGAAAATGTGAAAAACTGTTGCAATAGCTGATATAGTAGACGATCATGTTACCTTAAGTAGTTTACGTGTTTCTTAGGAACGTCATCAGTTCATCTAGCTGTTACTTCACTTTTTGAGTGTCAAAATCATATGCTTGCTGCTGTCTGTTGATTGTTGGCAGGGAAAAGTTGAACTCGATGAATTTGCTGCTATATATGTCCCCGATTGCTGTTCTAGCCTTGTTGCCTGTAGCACTTATTATGGAACCAAATGTTTGGGATGTTACCATAGCACTTGGAAGGGACCATAGATTCATGTGGCTTCTTCTTTTATTGAATTCAGTTATGGCTTATTCAGCAAACCTGTTGAACTTCTTGGTTACTAAACATACCAGCGCACTGACACTCCAAGTAAGATATCTTCTTGATCCTCTTCTTTTGTTAAAGGGTTCTAGTATATTACTGCCATAAACCCATGTTACTTAGTTTTCATGTTAGTCCTTACAGAATTCCGTGTAGAGATTTATTGGATTTGATTGACCGTGCCACTTTTTAAGTTTTATGTTCTTTTCTACTTCGATCAAAAAAGAAAATTAGAAACAACTTTTATGGTGAAGATTAGGGAGGTGGTTTTATGGAAGGACGGGGACAATGCTAGTTGAGAGTTGGGGCACCCTTAAAGATGATATTTCACTGCTAGCAAATATTGTTGTAACGACTCAGATCCACCGCTAGCAGATATTGTCCTCTTTAGGCTTTTCCCTCAAGGCTTTAAAACGCGTATGCTAGGAGAAGGTTTCCACACCCACACGTTTATAAAGGGTATTTTGTTCTCCTCCCCAACCAATGCGGGACATCACAATCCACCCTCATTCGGGGTCCAGCGTCCTTGTTGGTACTCATTCCTTTCTCCAATCGATGTGGGACCGCCACCAAATCCACCCCCTTTGGGGCCCAGCGTCCTTACTGGCACACCGCCTCGTGTCTACCCCCTTCGGGGAACAACGAGAAGGCTGGCACATCGTCCGGTGCCTGGCTCTGATATCATTTGTCATGACCCAGATCCACCGCTAGCAGATATTGTCCTTTTTGGGCTCTCTTTCGAGCTTTCCCTGAAGGCTTTAAAATGCGTCTGTTAGGGGAAGGTTTCCACACACTTATAAATAGTGTTCTGCTCTCCTCCCCAACCAATGTGGGACATCACAATTGTCCTCTCTGGGCTCTCCCTTTCGGGCTTCCCTTCAAGGTTTTTAAAACGTGTCTATTAGGAAGAGGTTTCCACATCCTTATAAAGAATGCTTTATTCTCCTCCCCAACCGATGTGGGATCTCACAAAAAGCTAGGCCAAAGTCAGTGGATTGTTGCTCGATGTGGGTCCTCAGATTTACACAATTATTTGGATATGCCATAACTGATATTGAGACAGAATGCTTCCTCCAATATAGGGATCTTGTTTTAAACATTGTTTATGCACTGCTTGTCAAGATTTGTTTCTAACTGCTGCGATCTGTTGAGAAATCTCTGTGAAGTTTTGCTTCTGTTCATCTTATCAGGTTTTGGGCAATGCAAAAGGAGCAGTAGCCGTTGTTATCTCCATTCTTCTGTTTAGAAACCCCGTCACAGTCATCGGAATAGGTGGTTACACGATAACCGTTCTCGGAGTCATTGCATATGGAGAAACCAAGCGGAGGTATAGATGATCGAATGAAACCAAGGTATGGAATCATCACCATGAAGATGACACATTGTTATTTTGTGATGATCAGAGAAATATGGTTAAGAGTTGGAGATTGTTTATTAGAATCATAGGAAAGACGATTGAGTAATAATTTTTTTTTGTTCGATTCGTTTACGTTCCACGTTCCACGTTACCTTTTTTTAGAAGATATTGTCCCTTGTTCATTATCAATTCAGCTGAGTTTTTATCATCTCGCCAAGAACAATATATAGCTCAGTTTTGATTGAGCTCTGTAGAGGGCTGTTTACTCTTTACTTTTTAATCTAAATTCTAATTGTCTTAAATTCCTGTCAAAGGGAAATCATCCCATTTGGTGGCTTTTGAATTTTTACGAGGAATGTTGTTATTAACATGTTTTTAAATATGTTTGGCTTAGAACAGTAGTACATTGGGTGGTCTTGTTGAATGAGAACCAAATATGTTTAAAGGATTTGTATTAGTCCGTAGGGACAATCTCTAATCTCGCAAAACTATTCAAAACAAGTGACATGAGCAAGTCATTGGGAATGCTAGTGAATGTTAGGACTATGTATCGAATTTGAATTATGAATCCTATTGAATCATGGGTCTAGGTACGTTTCTGAGGCGAATACTAATGGCCATGTGATATACCCAAATAGAAGAGGAATACATTAATGAACCAAAATCACTTAAAAGAACTCATAATTATTATCTATACCAATAATGTGCATTTTTCTTTTCGATGATTCAATCTTAGGAGCTAGAAAGTTAGAGCTTTTTTTTATTTGGAGTAACCTTATGTTAGATGATTTTTTTTTGTACTTTTTCGAAGAAACATACAAATAAAGACAAGATATATAAGAACATGTATTGGTTCATGAGAATAATTTTCACTCTAGCAGTTCAAGACAAGTAATATGACTAAGCTATGTCGAAGAGCATGTAGGAAAATGTTGGGGTTGTATTGTCAAATCTAAATTTTGAAGCTTGATTCTAAATCCTAAGCTTGGGACGTTTTAGCAATCGTGCTGGTCTACCTTCTCAAAAACAAAATACAAAGAGAAGGGAAAGAAATTCCTTAAATCTTTCTTCAGTTGCAGCAGTCTGAAAGAGAGAAATTGTAATAATTAACAAGACCACTGATTTTTTACCGAGAAAAAAAAAAAAAAAGTTCCGATTTTTTGTGAACGATACAAAAAATTGTGAACGCACCTCACAGCTGAAACCAAGTCCATTCTTTTATCATCCCCAAAACAAATACACATAAATTCCCTTGCTTGGCAGTCTTAGAGGTGTGAATTTCAAGCCAGCTCTGGGCCGGAAGGGAGTGGTTCGTAGCCATCATGATGGACTGTTTCCTTATGAACAGGGATGAACTTCAACACAACTGCAACTGGCATGCTTACAAATCCAATCAAAACGCTCAGTCCCCACAGTTCCCAGCTCAGTGGTACAGTGCTTGCAAAAGCACCCAGAAGTTCAACGATTATTATTTGAAACCCAACTGTGGATGCCATTACTCCCAAGAATATCCAGCTGCTGAACATCCCTCGGAATATGTTGATCTTTTCTATCTCACGGCTGTTGATTTCGTTGAAAACCTGTAAACAACAGCAATCCAAAGATGTAAAATTAGTGTACCAAAATAAAAGAGAATTGTTGAGCTTAAGACAATTTTGATGGACAGTGTTGCGCATACTCATACCTGGCAGAACACAAATGAGTTAAATATCAAAGTATTAAGTTCTTTCGTGGAATCGTCTCCACTAAGTCCAAGAAGTTGCTTTCCCCTAAAATTAAGAACTGCAAGAACAGCAAGTTGATAGATACTCTGACCAACAATGTTCCTCCACATGGCTTTGGTAATAAAGCTAACCCCCTTGGGAATTGGGGGTCTCTGCATGAGTGCATCATTTGGAGGCTCTGTGGCCAGGGCCAAGGCACCAAGAGTGTCCATAATCAAGTTCACCCAAAGCAACTGAACAGCCGTAAGAGGAGCAGATCCTGAAAGTCGGGTAGAAAAAAACAACCACAATTTAGTCCTTTTCAACTGGTCTGGCATAAAAAACCAACTTCGTTGATGAAAAATTCACCTGAGAGGCAAGCAGAAACAAAATTGATCACTAGAGCAACAATGTTAACTGTTAGCTGAAACTGCACAAATTTTTGTATGTTAATATACACCGCACGTCCCCATCTCGCAACATTTACAATGGTTGAAAAATTGTCATCCATTATGATGACATCGGCATTTTCTTTGGCCACCTGCAAGTCATCCAAGAAAATACAATATAAAACAAACGGTAACGTTAAACTAAAAAACATAATAATGTCTCTGTGTTAAAATTCTTCAATCAATCACCTGATGATTATAAAGATATCAGCAATCACTAGTAGTTGTGATTCTATTTAGAATCATTAAGGTAATAAAAGTTTAGTTATTGAATCAATCAATTTTCAGTAAAAGGCACATAAGGAATGTTCTTCCCCACTTCATCAGCCCGAGGGTGCAACATTGTTGGTTTCCTTCCCTGTCATAAGATTTTGAGTGGTTATCATTTGCACTAGGGCCCTTTTGCTGTACGAGTACTATAAAAGTTAATCTTCAAGGCGTCTGACTCAATCCATTTGGATATTATCATTGCCATTTAGGAAGTAACTCTGAGGTTTCGTAACTAAATCAAATGCTGCATCACCTCCTCAATGTTCTCCTTCGTGATTAGTGGTGGGAGATCGGTTTTTTTTTTTTCCATGTAGGAAGGGCCTGAGGTAGGGTTCCCCTATCTTCCCACATCCTTTTGTCATGGATTATGGTGATACTGTCCTTGGATTCTATTTAATGTAGGTAGTTTAAAATTTCATCCCAAGTGTGATAAGATCCAGCAAACAACCTTGAATTCATTGATGACTTGATGATCTATATGCTACTGATCCTCATCACTTTTCTTCATAAAATCTACTTTGGACCATTTTGAGGATTTATCAGGGTTAGCAACTAACCAATCCAAGAGTTTTTTCTTCCCTGAAAGATAGACCAACATAATGTGGAGGATCAGATATCAACTGTTAATTAACAGACGGTCTCTCTTCCTATCAACCTAGGCCTACACCTAATCTAAAATTGTCTTCCAGGGACTGTAACCCCTTAATCCAGCGCATATTACCCCAATACGGACTTGGGCTTCCCACTCTTCCTTTTGTTGAAATGCTCCAACTAATCAGCTCAGTTCTCATGAGCTTCCATGTGTATTGGTACAATGCATTTATCCTGCCAACTAAAGTGACCAACATGATTGAATTGTTTCCTTAGAAACTTTTTATGGGAAGGGAGGGCAAAATCCTTGCACGTACAAAACCTTTTTGGGAAGACAATTGTTTTCCCTTTGTAGAAGGCAGCCTAGATGTCAAATAGAGTGCTTTGTGGAACCAAGCAGCAATTATGAAACCCCTCCTACGGGTGGCTTGGGTACTTGACTCTCGTGACATTGGAGGAAAATCTTGAAGAGCATTACAAAATAGTTCAGGCCCCACATCAAGTACATTACAAATAGTGTCGGGCAATGTTCTGTTTAAGCATGATTCTTTGCTACTGTGTGCAAACTTACAATCTACGGTATATGCAAACTTACTCTAATTCTATGAAAACTCTAGTGTGGTAGCTGACATGAAATGCTTCAAGATACCGCATTTGAAAGGAGTGCAATGTCTTCATGGCTTACCTTCCCTTCCTTCCCAATCACTCATCAAGAATATCCAAAGTGATATTTTCTATTGCACTATCACGTCAGGGGGCAACAACTACCAATGCTCAGATGTTATGCACCACTCTGACTGGGTTCTATTTGATTGTACTCATAGTTCTTGTCGGTCCTTTTTATTGGGTTGGAGGCCTTAGTTTATACCTATAAGCTTGTGAGCTTACCTTTGCGATGTTTTGATCTTCTTGTCTGAATCTCCATGGACCTTTTTCTCTAGTTAAAAGGTTGTCACTGTAGACACAGACATGTGTTGTGCCTTCATCCCGTGCTACTAGATCCTTGTTTGGAATATACATAAAATTGTGTAATGTTGTTGGTTACCAAGCTATATATTGGTATAAGCTGTCTAATATTTTTACTTTCTATAGTTATACCTCCCTCGTTGTGAATTGGGAAGGTCTTTTGTAGTCATCATGGATATATCATCCCTTTTGTAAATGGTAATCATCAATGAAATTGTCTTTTATAAAAAAAAAAATTATAATAAAATAAAATTGTGCAAAAAGAAGTATGAAAAATACAACCGATAGACGCACAAGCAATCAAGCAACCAAAAGCATTTACACGTTGGTTGTTGGAAAAGTATGTGTTATCGTTTTAAGTAATACATTGTGCACAGATTAGAATTTAGGCAAATATTCAGTCTTTTGAGGTCCTTAAATGTTGATCTATGTATACCGTAGATTCAAAGAATTAGAGTTCACATAGGGTCAAGAATTTTCTTTTGCAGCCTTATAGAAATATTGTCTATCATGATGCAATTGAGGCAACTATGTGGCAAAGGAAAATAGAATGATAAAAGATATTATCCTAAGTTCGTGTTTCAGTTGAGGCAACTATGCAGATGAAGTTGATTTTATTATGTCATGATATTAGTCTGACGTGGTTTTTTTCGTGATGCCCACAAGCACCTAACATATCATGAATAGAAAAAATCAGGAGTTATAAAAGACAAATGGCCCCTGTTCAAGTTAAAAGAATAAATTTAGATGGAGTCTGGAGAGAGACTGCAGTATGAGTTCAATCAACTTTGATTCTAATACAACGACTTTGAAGTAAAAATTCTTCGGTTGTAAACTAGTATAAAACTCCGTTTTCACCAGTTTGCTAAGTTGAACTAATTTGATTCATAAAAAATCTGAGCATGGTATAAGGAAGGAATGGTTCATTCTGATTCTTTCTACCTCATAAATTAATTGAGCAAGTACAATAAACATATAACAGAGGCAGAAAAGAAAAAGAAAATCTAAAAAACAATAAAAATAAGTTCATTTATAAGCACAAAAAGAACCCTATACTCCAGTCAGTTGCATGTAATTATACCATTACTATTTACTTAGCTGGTGTACTGACCTCAGTCCCGGCAATGCCCATAGCTAGTCCAATATCTGACTCATGCAAAGCTGGAGCATCATTTGTCCCATCTCCAGTCACTGCAACGACCTCGCCAAACATACTCCGCAAATTGTTAACCAATGTGTATTTGTCCAGCGGCAAGGACCGAGCCATCACCTATATCCATCTCAATTTATATAAAATATGCTACCATATTCCGAAGAGAAAATTAAATATAATTAATTTCCAGGTTGAGAGAGTTAACCTGGAGTTTTGGTATAACTTGCTTCATCTGTTCTGTAGACAAATTACGGAAGTCTGGTCCTTCTATAGCTAAACCACCGTGTGTAAGTATACCACATTCTTTGGCAATAGCCTTCGCTGTATTAATATTGTCACCAGTAACCATACGCACAGTTATTCCAGCTTTTAAACAAGTTTCAACAGCTTCCTTGACCCCTGGGCGTACAGGATCCTTGATTCCAACAACTGTAATTAATGTATATCCATCATCTGGAATAGATTTGTCACTGGGGTCCCCTAAATCTTTGAAGGCCAAGCAAAGTGTCCTCAAAGCTTCATTGGCAAAACTATTGATAACGTCTGTAGCATTCTTTACCGTCTCTTCTGTTAAATCAATAGATTCTCCATTGGAATCAATATACTTGTCACACATTCCTAGTATAATTTCAGATGCACCTTTGACAAAAGCTCTAACCCCACCACCATTAGGAAGTGCTACAAGTACAGACATCTTCTTCCTAACAGAATTGAAAGGCTCAACCTTAAGTATATTATATTCTGTACGTTGGGCATGAAAATCCCCACCCAAATGGATGCCAAACTCTAATAGTGCTGATTCCGTTGGTGTTCCACCAACGATCGAGTTCTGCCCGTCCTTATCTTTAGTCACTTCGCAGCTAGTATTTTGAAATATGGACTGCAAAAGTATGCCTAAAACGTTTTCAGAGATCTCCGATTTCAATTTGTCTACACTCCCATGGTCTTCATTCTCCATAAAATGTTCACAAACCCATGCACGGCTAACTATCATGTGGTTTGTGGTTAACGTCCCTGTCTTATCTGTGCAAATGCAACTGGCCGAACCCATCGTTTCACATGCAGACAGGTGCCTAACTAGTGCTCTTTCGGTCATCAGTTTCTTCATAGCAAAGGCAAGGCTCAACGTCACTGCCAGTGGTAAACCTTCAGGAACTGCGACAACTATTATTGTAACTGCAATGGCAAAGAAATCTAAGAGTTTTAGTGCATCACTTGAATTCCATTTCGTAAATTGATGGTGAGCAGCTTTTGCCACGAGAAACCTTCCTGTCATCACCAGGAATGTCAATACAGCAAAAGTCAAACCAATTTTACCAATAAGAGTGGCTACACCATTCAGCTTCACCTGCAGTGGAGTCTCATCTTCTCCTCCCTCGCTGAGAGTTTCCATTAGTTTTCCCCATTCAGTTTTCATGCCAACTGTTGTTACCAACATCTTTCCAGATCCATCTTGCACTTTGGTTCCTGAAAGAAGAAACGGTTTTTCCACACCTATGTTCACTGGTTCACTCTCACCAGATAAACTGGATTCATCAATTAGCAGACTGTATCCTGATATGAAAACCCCATCAGCAGGAACCTGATTCCCAATGGATAGATGAACAATATCTCCAACAACCAAGTCATAAATGGAAACTTTTTTCCTCAGCCCATCCCTAGTGACATCAACATCAATTTTTTGCTTTTCCCGGTCAAGATCCTTGAATTGCAAAGACTGCCTGTAATCACTAATAGAAGTAACCAAGACGACCAATAGTATACTGAGTAGAATTCCTAAACCATCATAGGTCCCCTTAGGCCATCCTTCAGTGGCAATCCCAACGCCTAAAGAAATAAGCGCACAGAATATTAGGATGATTAATGTCACGTCATGTAATGCTTCCCATAGAAACACCAAAAAAGATCTGGAAGGCTTCTCTGTGTAACGATTATAACCATAAATCTCTTGTCTCTTCGATACATCCTTTTCACTAACACCTGCATCTAGTGCGACAGAAACTTTCCTTGAAAGTCCTTCAACACCACCATGGAATTTCAATGCCTTATAATCATGGCTACGGACTATGGATGCAAGCTCATCTGGATGAATATTATAGCCAGCATTCCTAGCCTCATCTGACACATGGTACTCATCCCGATTTACGGCTGCACAGAGTATGATGTACGTAAATAAAGGGATAAAAACTTTGTTTTGTGATATAACATCAAAGGATTGAAAGTAAGCATAGGCCATTACCATCAATAAATTGTAATGCTGCCTTCTGAACATAAAGAGCAACTCGAATTTTTTCCTGGTAAAAAGAAAATATGAAAGTATATAGATTAAATAGTTACGTACTAAAATTTTCAAACTAAATTATTACAAAATTTAGAATGCATGGCTAAATTGTTACAAACTAAAGTGTAGAGCTAAATTGTTATTATGATGAAAGTTAAAAGACCAAGGACCAAAAGTATTTTTAACCAATATTTACTCAATCAATAATGAAAAATAAATAAGAACTAAACTAGTTTCTAAGGCATAATCTAGAAATATTAGAAAATTAGAGAAATTTTAAATTTTAAATTGTTATTTTACATTATTATATAATTTATAGTGTACATTTCAATTAAATAAAAATGAAATGAGTTTAGAATATGAAATACTAAATAAGTTTTAAATATGTGAAGCAGACAAACAATTAGCCAAGTCTGATTCATTCAACAGATCTAAAATATATAAAACAAAATCCAAATGGCATGCTAAAGAGGCTGTTATCCCTTCTCCATAATTTTGACTTTTACTTTCTACTCCATCAATGTCTGTGTCAAAATTCCATCCATGTTAATTCTGATCTCTAGCCGGGAGGACCTCCCCTTAAAATCAAAAGTGGGAAGGAACAAGGAGGAAGGAAGAGAAAAAGGAAAAGAAAGAATGAGAAAGAAATGAGTTCCATAATTTTGGGTGGATCATAATTTAGAGTTAGGTGTTTCATTAACGTATTTTAAGACATTTGATTTACTTTTAAGATTACATTTACATCATGGCTAATTATGGTCATAATGTATGAATGTTATAACTTTTGAAATGTCTGAGCAAGGTAAACATTTTTATTTTGAGGCTATATAAAGTCATGTATGTTGACTTTGTAAAGTAGACTTGGAAATTGGAGCAAAAAGAGTCTCCGTGCTTTCCTTTAGCGAAGGCTAAGTTTCTTTGCAATTTCACGTAGTCTTGGTTGCATACTTAGAATCATTCAAACTTAACTTGATCAACCTTCTTTGTGAAGTGATTCAAATTACAAATAAGTTTTTTTGTCTGGAGACATTTGATCAACAAACAGGTAACCATTTGATCAACAAACAGGTAATTCTATCTTATTTTTCCTTAGGGTGATTTCTTATCTTTTAAAGTTATTGGATATATTTAGATCTAAAGGACTTAATCCTTCAATAAGGTTGTTAGATCAAATTCCCAAGAGTTGCAATCTATGAAATGAAATCCAACTTGATTGGAAGGTTTTTAGCATTTGTGAATTAAGGGTTTCCATATCCAAAGCCTCTACCACCCTTCTTAGATTCAACTTGGCAAAAGAATTTCCATATCAAAACTATTATTAAAGTTATAAAAATACCCTTAAACTTTCAAAAGAATTTACAAAATATCCTTAAATCTTCAAAAGTTTCATTAATACCTTTCAAATTTTTTAAAAAATTTTAGATACACCTCTTAAGCTTTTTTAAAAAAATTTCAAAAATAATCTTACTAACCATATTTAAAAAATACAAATGAAGTTTCAAACAAAGGTACAATTAATTATAAGCAAAATAAAAAATAAAAAAAAAATAGAGTAGAACTTTGTAATTATTTCAAATAAAGGTATAATTAACTATAAGCAAAAAAAGAGTAGAACCTGATAATTATTTCAAATAAAGATATAATTAATTATAAGCAAAAAAAAAAAAAAAAAGAGTAGAACAAGGAATCAATTGTCGTCCCCACATGATAGGTTAAGTGGTCCCACACTCAAAACCGTCCACAAATCCTATCCTTCATTGTCCCACGAAACTTCCAAGAAATTTCCCTCTGACGCGTCCTTGCACTCACGTCAAAAAGTGGGCATCCAACTACCCTTCTGCACTAACTTGACTTTCTTCCTCCTATCCCCATCTCCCAATATTCATTGCTCCAGTATTTTTTATTAACTCCATCCTATCTACTCCCTCCATTTGCACTAAATAAGTTTTATAACACAATTCCACCTCAGCAATTCTTAGATGCTACACAAGCTTGAGTTCCTCAACTCCATCCCTATTCTGAAGCATAATATTCTTGCCTTAATCATAATAAATAAAATAAAAGCAGCAGGAAGAATAGTTCATATTTTCATAGGTGTAGAATTTCCAATGGTTGACAATTAAAAACCATTTCAATTTTCTCCCTCTTCCATTATATTACTTATTTCTAAAGCTATTTCTGAAACTTCAACGGAATTTCAGTTAAAGAATTCAAAGGGTAATAAAATAATTTTTTTAAATATGACCAAGAAAACCAGATCTAGATATTCATGACGTATGTATTAAAAACCTTATAAATGGTTTGATTTTATTAAATCTATAAATTCGCATCTTACATAAGGTTTATTCTCTGAGGAAATAAAAATAAAATACTCCCTCTAAAACAATTTCCGCCGGCGTAAAATTCGTTGAAGCATCTTTTTCTTTAAAAATTAAATTAAAAAAAAAAAAAAGAAAATGAAGTATCTCACTTATTACAGCTTTATAAAAGGCATATTCTATAGATTATTACCATCTTTCCAAAAAGTATTATTCTAGTGGCCGACGGCTTTCTAAGAAAAAGGATGAATTAAAAGAATAAATAAATAAAAAGAAAATTAGTTGAATCGCCAGGAAAGTTTCCTTATTGTGTATCACGATCTAATTGGCCAAATTGATACCAACAGGTCAACGATACAAATATGGACACATGACCCACATGAACGTCCAATTGAAAAGGGCAAGCTTTTTATGAGCAGACAAAAGGCCGTTACTGGTTGAATATTTTTTTAGATATTAAATTTAAAGTTAAAATATCTCCATGTATTTTAGTTCAATAAATTTTTAAAATAGTCTATATTTTAATTTATGATAATTTATAAAAAAGAAATTTTGGAAATATAATTATAGCGTTTCTTTCTTTAAAGAAAAAATGATTATATTTAATATTTTAAAGTATAAAATCTACATTAGAATGAAATCAAAATATATGGATAAAAATTAAATTTAACCTAAATTTAAAATATTGTAGACATCAGATAATTTGATATTTTAAACTAATTAAACATTTGAAAAATATACAAATAGTTAGATAATATTATTTTATTTCTACTGTGAGTTTTAAAATTTTCTCTTTAAATTTTGATTTTTCATGAGGAATTAACCATCTAAATAAATAAAAAATAGTAGTCAAAATAATTTTTTGATTTATTTTATTTAAAAATAAACTAAACAAAAAATAATTTTCTTAGGAATACTATTAGAGAAACGGGTTTTCATGAGGAACGGGTTTTCAATTTTCATTTTGAAAATTATGTGGATTAAATGGATACATATCTCAAATTTAAGAAATTTATAGTTTAACCAGATTTTGCCGTTGCTGTTCGGCATCCGCTATAGCATTCGAGATTTTTCCAACTAGGAAATTCACAATGACCATTAATGGGTGTAGAGTGAACACTGTTTCTCAAAGCTATTACGTCAAGAAACCCTATCTTCGCGGCAAAAGGTAAGGGAAGAAATCGAGGGAAAATAAACTCAAATTTCTAAAACCTATTCGAGTTTGCCTGGATGAAACTATTTCGCGTCGTTCACTGTGTAAACTAGTCTACTCTTCTAACATTTTATCGGTGGCCAATCAGACGAGAAAGAGGAATAAAAGAAATCCACATTGTGGAGATTGAAATCAGGAATATGAATATGAGACCTGAGATTTGAATAGATTAAGAATAGAGAGGACTAGGAAATCGAACCTGGATTTTGAGCTTCTTTTTCTCGGCTTCGGAGCGTTTGTCGAGATCTGCAGTATTTCGGAACCTTCGGCGTCGATTTTTGACGATAGAGACGGCAGATCTCCATCTCCTCAAAGCTTCCGGTGAAGGACGTTTCGGCTCAACTTCAAAGTCCTTCAGAAGATACTTCTCTATACTCATTGAAACTCACTGCTAATAAGATCTAAACAGAGAAGATGAAAATGAAATATTCTCTGATTTGAGTTTTCAACCGGCGGAAAGCCGTATCCGTCGCTTTAATCGGCCTTGTTCCGAGCAGATCAGAATCAAAGTTGAAAAAGGAAAGAGGCTTTTACTTGAGAAGACGGAAAGGCTCTTCCAAAAGCAGCCTGGTACCCGAACTTGCCCAAATTACTGGAAGTGGACTGAACGGGAATGAGTGGATACAACCGAATCCTGCGCTAGCCTCTCACAAAATGCTTCGGGATGTGGTGCGCTCTATTTTTTGGTCAATTGTTTCTCCCTTTTTATATACAAATTGTAAATAAAAATGTTTCTTGTTTCTTACAATATATAATCATAAATAGAAAATTTTTAATAATTCTTTTTTAATTGGAATTTAATTTAGTATAAATTTGCCTATAAAATAAAATAAAAAAGTAACGCCGAAAATATAACCTTTCATGTTCATGATTTTGAATCTAGATTCAATCGTTGATGGACATTATTTAACAACATGACCACGTGACCCATTTGTCTTGAATTGTTTATAAGAGTGAAAACTATCTCTATAGCGTAACACCTATTCTTATAACTGTGATGTCTCACATTGGTAGGGGAGGAGAACAAAATACTCTTTTATGAGGGTGTGGAAACCTTCCCCTAGCAGATGCGTTTTAAAGCTTTGAGGGGAAGCCCGGAAAGCCCAAAGAGGACAATATCTGCTGGCAGTGGATCTGAGTCGTTGCAAATGGTATCAGAGCTAGACACCGGACAATGTGTCAACCTTCTCGCTGTTCCCCAAAAGGGGATAGATACGAGGTGGTGTGCCAGTAAGGACGCTGGACCCCAAAGGGAGGTGGATTTGGTAGCGGTTCCACCTCGATTGGAGAAAGGAACGAGTGCCAGCCCAGCGAGGACGCTGGGCCTCAAAGGGGGTGGATTGTGATGTCCCACGTTGGTTGGAGAGGAGAACAAGATATCCTTTATAAGGATGTGGAAACCTTTTCCTAGCATACGTATTTTAAAGCCTCGAGGGAAAACCCGAAAGGGAAAGCTTTGCTAGCAGTGGATCTGGGTCGTTATAATAACGTATTGTGGCTGCACTCACATATTTATTAAACAAAATTATAAAATTTATTTTGATATGAAACTTGCATGATGTGTGACAATTAATGTTTTACCTACTACTACTTAGGTGCTCACGTGTAACTTTTTCCTGATTTAACTAATTAGTTGTGACATAATAATAAATTTTATGCTATTGAGGGATATTGTGAATGTTTAAAAATATCTTATTGGCCATAAACTAATTTGATAGCGTTAAAAGTTAAAAAAATAAGTAATTTTTTTTAATAAATACAATATTAAAAATTTAAATTTTGATTAGACATCCACATGATTGCTAAAGCAAGCTGAGCTTCACACGGTGGCCATAAGACCCTCTCACGACCGAATGATCTACAACACGTTGGAAAGCTTTTAAACCCTAAAACGCCCTTTCTCAACGAGTGTCGAAGTGATCCTCATTCTCATCGCTACCTTCTTAAGCTAAAAGAGAGCCAAACAAGAATCTCGGTAGTACGAACGGGAAGCAGAATTGTATCTGGCAATAGTTCTTCATATCGACTATAAACTCTAGACTATGTTGTTTGACTTCCACTACACGGGATGAACATCCATCTCCCTTTATTGCCAGCTCACCCACTCTCTACAAACGTGGCACCCACTCTTGAATTGATGACTATATGCATAATTTTTGCATTATGGCTTATTGTTTAATAAGTTTAGGGTCTGGTATGCATAAATTTAAGCCCATCACGTATGAACACGTGGCCAACGACTATATATATATATATATTTTATTGTTATCTCCTATACTTCGCCGACAATTATTTGAGTTATGGACACTATTTTTGAGCAATATCGAGCTTGTAATTTTGTTGGTCAAAACTTATCGTGAATAGACATTATTCATTTTGATCTATTACGTATAGCTGTCGGCCACACGACTTAAAAATGGATTAGGAAGAAGTTTTCACACCTTTTGTAAGGAATGCTTCGTTCCCTTCTCCAACCGATATGAGATTTATAATCCTCCTCTCTTCGGTTTTCCAACATTCTTGCCAGCACACTGGCTAATGTCTAGGCTTTAATACCATTTGTAACAACTTGGCCGTATGTCTAGGCTCTAATACTATTTGTAACAACTTAGGCAGCACACTGACTGATGTTTGGCTCTAATACTATTTGTAACTGTCTAAGCCCACCACGGATAGATATTTTCAGTTTTTACTCGTTATATATACATATATATATTATATTCAAATTGAGATGGAAGGGTTCAAGGTTTTCAATTGACACTAACATTTTTAAAACGTCTTTGTATTCTATTTTATTTCTTAGCAAACCATTGAGAACCTTAAACCCTTGCACCTCCCGCTCACTTGAAGTGCTTCCACCTTCGCGCATTCACTTCGGTTCCCTCGCTTTTAGCCGTTCAGTGCTGCCGCCGCTGTTTCTCTCCCGCTCAAGGGCACTCAGCCAAATTGCCCTTGCCTCTCAGACCTCTCCCGGTGCCTCCTTGCCAGAGCTATGGCGAACGACCAAGACATGAGTGGCTGGACTGATCTGCTTCACTCTTCTACGAAGCTCCTCGAACAAGCTGCTCCATCAGCGCAGTTCCCTCCTCTCCAGGTTTCATACTCTCTCCGTCGCTTTGGTTGTTTTTCTCAGAATCTGCGGAAATCGAGGGTTCTAATTGAATTACATACCTTCATTTTCATAATTTTCGCCTACAACTGGATTGGGCAAGTCTAATTGTCTCGACAATGGAATGCCCTACTAACTTGACTGTTAGATATATTTTTATTTTCATAATTTTCACCTACAGCTGGATTGGGCAAGTCTAATTGTTTCGACAATGGACTGCACTTCTAACTTGATTTTTAGATATATTTGTATATCTGGAAAACTATGTATTTCTAGCTCTATTATCATTATCAACTTACGATTACGACCACTTTGTTCAATTCAAGGCAGTGAAAAATGGGTGCATTAAAGGTAAACAAGAGTTCTGAGACTTTATTAACTGTGCTTATTTTCTTAAACGCCTGCTGCATCCAGCTTAACGGGAGAAAAGAAGAATTAATAACGTTTGAAACAAAAGATTCAGTAATAAATACCAAGAGGGAAGAAAAGTTTCGGAATGCATGATGTTTTCTGATTTTAAAATAAGAAGAATATAAGAAGAATGATCAAGAAACGAAATCTCTAGCTTCTTGTCTCCACATTATGTCTCAGTTCTTATTTCTGAATTTCATGATGTGTGATTGTTTCAGAGGAACTTAGATCAGTTGGAAGTGTTATCTAAAAAACTCAAGGCAAAGACCTTGAGAACTGAGGCGCCTACTCAATCTATTGCTGCTACAAGGTAGTTCTATTACTGCTACCAAAATCTTCCCTTTGTCAATTCATATTTTTGTTGCTGCAGTCTCTTTACTTACCTAGAAGCGAGCACATTTTACAATTGTAGGTTACTTGCACGTGAGGGAATAAATGCGGAGCAACTTGCTCGAGATTTGAAGTCTTTTGAACTAAAGGTGAAGAGCTTTTTAATGTTTTCAATTATAAATAACCTTCTTAATGACTATAGTTTTTTCTTTCAATTTTGATGTACTACCTATAATGTATGTTTAAAATAAGAATTAGACTCTTCATTATTATAATGAAACATACAGAAAGGGGGAGGAAAGTCCTCACCCTACGACTAATGGGGTTGCCAGACAATTCTCCGTAAGCCCAACTATTAGAAATACAACAATTACAAAAGGAATTACTAAGTCTATACCCAGAGCAACAACAGAAATGGCATTGTCGAGAAAAGAAGGCATTGTTTTAAGGAAACAATTGATTTCATTGATAAATGAAATATACAAATGGAAGGGATACCCGACCACCAAAGGTGGATTACAAAAAAGACCTCTAATGCCTCATTAAGATCCAATCCTCTGCAAGTAGTATTAACCATTTCTTCAAAACTGTCACATTAGTCTCCTATGTATGTGAAAATGTCAAGGGTTGGGATGATTTTTAATCTTTAACCAACCTTCATATGAAGCGATCATTGATTACTCTCCATGCATTTCTTTAGATATTCTAAAATATTTCATCTTCAGTTTGCTCCATGCATTTATTTAGACATTCTAAAATATTTTACCTCCAGTTGTTCCAACTTGACAACCTTGGGGTTCAAAGGTTTTCAACAACTTTTTTGTTGAGCAGAGAATTAAAGCTCTGTCAGCTGAGAAAGGAATTATAGTACATCTTCCATTGGTTGAAGTGAAAATAACTTTCTTAATAGCTATCCAATCATCATGGTAGCTAAGGCATTGGGCTATTAAAGTTTCATCCCAATTAAAGCAGACAGTGGAGGGTAGTTGGGTGGATGTCAATGGTGGGGCCTTATGGTCCGTAAGGGTGCAATGATGCTTGGTTTCTTGACTGTTTGGTGAAGTATCCGAGTCATTGCTCCCCTAAATACAGACCTTATAAGGGGCTGCTTGCAAAACTACTTGTGGGCCTTTTCCTTTTGTTTGTGTGCTTTGTATGGGTAGTCTGAGACGAGGGAGTAAAAAGAGAACCATCCTTCTTTATTCGAATCTGATGGGATGAAAGCTCAGCACTTTTGACCATTGTTATCAAGTTGGTTGACCTCCATGTAATAACCTTGTTTATTTCTTAGTTTCGACCATTGTTGTCAAGTTGGTTGACCTCCAAGTAATAGCCCTGTTTATTTCTTAGTTTCTTGACTAAAGTAATATCATCTTTGGTTCTTAGTTCTTTGAAAGCCTTGAAGGAGCAAGGTTCCTTTAGGAGGATATTGTAGAATGTCTCGAGCCATAACAACGATTTCTAGGTGATGCACGATGTGTAGTAGGACGTATGACTACCTTCTTTTATTCTTGCCCTACTGCTTCTGTAATGGTCATTCAAAGCTGTGAAGAAGGTTCTCCAGTCAACGTTGATGTGGCTTTGCGGTTGTCATTGGTTAGGGAAGGGGAAGGAGGGTTGGTTAATGACCAGAGATGAGAGTTGGGATGGGGAGTAGGGAGGAAAGGAGGAATAGAGGATGGTGATAGAGTGAAAACATAGGTAGAGAAAGCGAGAGTGTATGTCAATTATGGAAAGCCTATCTATCTTTGTGTATAAAAATTATGGAAAGCCTATCTATCTTTGTGTATAAAAATAAGGTGGTTTCTTTTCAATGGAACTGCATCACAGGAAAATTTTGATGAGGTTGAGCCAAAGCTTTTCTGCCTTCTTCTTTAAGGATGACAAGTAAGGAGAGAATGGATATTGGCTTTTACCTTTATAGTCCAAAACTATCTTGAAATTGTGTGTATTTTGGTTGGCCTGATCTAATTTACATTGCAAAATTTTATTCTAGTATTCTATTGCTTTCTAATCTTTTATGTGCCTGTTTATTACTTCTTTTGAAGACTACTTTTGAGGACGTATTTCCTGCGGAGGCAACTAGTATTGAAGAATACTTGCAACAGGTATTTTTTATGCAAATTTTCCTATCATTGCAGTCTTGCAGATAAATTTTACTAAAAAAGGTATTGGCTTATATATGAAATGTTGGCTGAAATTTCTATTTCATACTTATATTTGCTGGAGGATGTTGCTGAACTAATGCTATTACTAATTTGGTTATTCGTACGTATATGTTTTATGCTGTTACTAATTAGGTTATTTGTACATTTATGTATGGTAGTCTTCGTTGTTCTTGGACTTTTTAAGCATGCCTTTTGTAATTGATATTTCAAGTTTCTTAAAAAAAAAATTAAGTGCGAGTCTCATTAATTTGCACTTGGTTTTTTGGAACCTCAGCATCATGGTGAGGTAAGACACAACATATGTACACAAAATAATTAAAATATTATAGCATAAGATTTTATCTTTCTTTCTTCTTCTTTTTTTTTTTTTGACAATGAAACAAAACTCCTCACTGAATTAATGGAAAATTATAATAACTCCTAAAAGGAGAATGCAACACCAGTGCGATAAATTTTCTAGAAGATACAATAAAGCCACAAATAAGAACTCCCAGCCAGAAAAGAATAAAAGACCTAACATAAGTTTGTCTTGTGGGATAAATAGTAGTGTCCCGAGGTAAGGGCAAGGGGTGGAGAGAACGTTCAAAGAGTAGTGTCCCCATTTCAAATTTTTGTATTGAAGCTTTTAGATGGTGTGAGATTAAGCTAGTTACATCAAATTTGATTTGGGATGATTCTAGACGAGGAATATATATTTTCAGGAATGCTTTCTCGAGAGTTTTTCACTTGGCTAATTCTAACTGCCCTATTTTTTTTTGCTGCTATTTTGATTCTATTAGGGGTGGAATTTGGATTTTAAGCATTTTTTACCATGCTGAATGGGCCAATTTTCTGCTCTTTTAAGGGACAACTTAACTTGTTTGTACTCTGTCCCCGCGCTTTTATAACTAGTTCTATATACTTAAATGAAAGGTTCAATGTAAATCTAGTGTGGGAGTTCAAAATGAATTCATTATTCATAGAAACACTACAAAGTTGTTTTTTAAAATGAACACTGGAACATTGTAATACTCTGCTATCTATTTTAAATGTTTTTTTTTTTTTGATAAGAGACAATTTCATTGATGATTGAAATTTACAAAAGGGATGTATAATCCATGGTATTTATAAAAAACCTTCCCAATTTACAATGAAGGAGGATTTTAAAATGAATTCATAGAAACACTTGAACAAGGTCTATTCAGTAGGTTGTACAACTATGTCTTTGAGTTCTAAGAAACACTTTTAAGTCATTTTTAAATGAATTTCACAGGAACATTGTAATTTGGAGTTGAAAATCATGTATTTTTTTTTCTCTTAATTTTAGAATATAAGCTCTTAAAAACTGATCTCCTTGCCTTTTGTGTTGAGTTATTCATTTTACAGCTGGAAAATTTTATTATTATTATCATGAAAAAAAATATTTCAACTTTTATGGGGCTATCTTCACAATTTATCCTGGACAATAATTAATGTTGATATGTCTGATCTTTGTGCATTTCGAATTCAACCTAGGTCCATGAAATGGCAATGATCTCGGCCATACAGGAGGCGCAGAAGGACAATGTCAGAAGTTTTAATGGTTACATGATGAAAGTTTTAGAGGTTAGTATGACTTAGTTATTTTGAGAGGTTGAATGTTTTCTCTAACTACCTCTTCTTTAATGTTATATACATAATATGCGAACATTTCACTTTAATTTTCAGTTGTTCCCTATTCTTCTATCATTTTTTGCTGCGTATTTAATAGTGGCATGTGAAAAGTCAAGTGGTAGAACAAGCTTCCTATTGGAACTAATTCTGAAAGCTTCAGAAAAGAGTTGGGCGTTTCATGTTTTTTCATTTGAGGTTGATCTTAGAAGAGATAACTGATATATTTTATTTTTATTTGCCCCTTTGGTTGTCCTTTTAATGTTGTAGTTGATGAATATCTTCATTCTTTTCATGGTGGCACTGGATTACTGGTTCTTGTTGCGGTTATTGTTCAAGAACTTTCATAGTTAACTATGGAAAATTTGTGCTTCTCCATTCACATTATAGATATAGATGATTAGTTTCTTATATTTGGCTTGCATCCCCTTTGTGAGGTTAAATTAAAATGATGCGATGGGTAAGTTGATCTCTGTTTAGTGGATTTGAATTGGTCGTGCTTTTAACTACTTCAATTGATAGTAAATAGAGCTCGTTTCTATAGAATAGAGAACATCTGCTTGGGTAAATTCTTTACTAATCGTGCATTTGTTTCTGAATTGTTATGGAATCAAATGTTTGACAGGAGGATTGGAAAAAGGAAAAACGTGATTTCCTTCAGAGTTTAAGCCGAATATCTACATTACCCAGGACTGATATGATTGATGATAATAGTGGGGCTCCAAGGTTGGGTCAAATTGCCTCCTTTGTATCCAGTCCTCATGTTTCATCTGGTTTTCCCACTCTGGAGTCTGCATCTCTAGCCAACAAGCCTACTATGGAGAAAAAAGCATCAACATATGCTGAAGTAGTGAAGAACATGAACGATGCCAGGGAACGTGGATTACCATTTAAAGTATGAGCTGGTTCTTTCTTTACCGACTTGTAGTCGTTCTATTACATTATATCCTTGTTGAGGATCCTAATAGCTTGTTGAAATGGACCAACGTAGTTCATTTCAATTCTTATTTTCATTTATGAATATTTATGATGTTTGTCTTATGGTCATCTTTAGCATTTAACCCATAATAACTTGTTAGAAACGTGCACTGATGGAAGGCCAGCTTTGATGTATTTTCTTGGCTTTAATCATTTGCTAAATGTCAACCATTTGTAGATGAATGATGACACGTATTTAATATTTGGTTTTTACTGTTTGTTCTCAACTATTAGCCTGCTGTAGCTTTCAAAGGCGCTTATGAAAGTTTAGATCTCCATGGATCTGCTGGGAAGTCAGTTAACATGCAAAAGATTTGGCATCTTATTCAAGTAAGTCGATCACCCTTTCTTTAATTGATATACATAATGAATACCCAATCATCTTCTCTGCCTTTCATTCCTTTTTTATTTGATAAATTGTTGATATCTAGATTTTTTTTAAAATGATAGACATTAATGGGTGAGGACTCAACTCCAAAACAAAATGTTTCAAAAACAATGTCACTAATACTTGGGGCCAGGCGCCATCTAGAGTTGGGACATGAGAAATATATGATGGATACAATACAAAGCCATCCTGCACAGGTAATGTTTTTTTTTTTTTTTCAAGTATAAATCTATTTACTATTTTTTTGTTTGGAATGATCACAATTGTTTTAATGAAGAGGAACTGATAAGGTGGGAGTACCCGAAAACTTTGTCCCATAACCAAATGACATCTCAAATTAGACACTCTCAAGTATAGGAGTATGGAGTTAGTAACCTAACTATTGATGCAAACATTACATTAAGTAGTTTTGTTGTTATTTGTTTCCCGTTTAAGTTAGTATATGGTTATGGTTATGGTTATGGAGGTGAGGTAAAGTTAGAGGGAAATGGTAAATTTCATATATATATATATATATATTTTTTTTTATCAAAGTGCAATGGGAGCAAATTTGATGGATAGAACAATCACCATCCTTTGAGCCATAAGTTCTTCAAAAGGACCAGATCTGGCATGAGAAAAAACGAACTTGATTAATTCAATGAACGTGTTATTGTACAAAATATTAAATCAACATGGTTGTTTTTTAGAGACTGCATCCACATCAAATGAGGGGATGAGAATTGAATTGCGGTTTGGACAGGGATGAGATGGAATGGAGAGTTTTCTGCGAGATGGAAGATTTTCAAAGAAAAAAATAACTGTTCAAAGTATTGGGGGAAGAGAAGAACAGTAGGTCTCAAATTCTCAGGAGAAGAGATCCTTTATACAGGTGCTCTAAGGGAAAAGTGATACGAAAGCCTTGTAATGCAAGAAAAAGTATGTGATGGGTAAAGAGAAATTTTTTAATTGTAGGGTGGTGGACAAGCAGTCGAAAAAGGAAAAAAGATTTGCAAATAAAACTTTAATGAAAATCAAAGATTCAGGGAAGATGGCCAGGAATTCTTAAAGAGAGGAAGATGATGGAAGTTCTTTAGAATATTAAAGCTTTGAACATCGATACTTATTCATCTACGTTTCTGACTTGGAAAAAATTTAAAATGCTACTTGTTAGTGATAATTTTGTTCTAAAATGGAATCCATTGCCAAAAGACTAGAAAGAACGATGGGGCCGAATGTTGAGATTTTGATAAGGATCTATTTTAGTTGTTGGCTTTTATTGTGTACTTCCATGATTTGTTTGTTTGTTTTCTTGATGAGAAACATTCAAAAAAAATTTATAAAAAAAACAATGTTCCAAAAAGAATAGAAACAGCCTAAGGGAGGGGTGGAGGAAGCCTCTGTCAAAGCTATACAACGAGAGCCTTCCAATCGCTAATATCAAGAGGGTGCAGAATTTCCATGATCTATAAGAAAATCGCAGTGGGAAAGTTAATCCCAAATTTTCGGCCAACAAGTTCCATGATCTATAAGAAAATTGGAGAGGGTCAACAGGTGATTAAGGTCTTCCGCCTCTTTCAAGCACATTCTACAATCTGAGGGTGACAAGAACCACCTAATTTTTTTTTTTGAAGTCTATCATTGGTATTTAAATTCCAATAGGCCAACGACCAAAGGAAAACTTTCGCTTTCTTAGGGCTTTTATGCTTCCAAGTTGCTCTTGTAATGGACAAATCCACCAAGTGGTCTTAGACGAAGACCCAAGAAGGTAGGCTTACAAGAGTATATACTGGAGCCTTCAAGAGACTACAAAATACGATTGGCTGCCTCCCCCGCTTGCACCATTCTCAACTTTTCCACTAGGGCCATCCATTTAGGCTAACGCCTTTACAAATGCCTCGATCTCTCACTGTTGTACCATTGCCTATTACAATTCCACAGTTTGATGTCTCCATCAACGACATATTCAACTTCTCCACCAACGGCAATGATATTAAATTGTGCGTTGCCCTACAATTTATCATCACCAGTACCTCTTTATCATCTACCCTTCCTTTTAAGCTGAATTGTTTCTGAACTCGAAAATCTCAATACTAATTTCAATGTCAACTTTGCGAACTCCTCATCTAGCTGTAGCTATTCTGCACCCATCCCTTCATACACTGCTTTTGTATCTAGCTAATATTCCCCCTCCTTGCACGCCACCTTGATTCTTAACTCCCTCGGTTTACAATGATGGCCAATGTAGAACTTCGTCACAACTGAAACATAAGCCTTTTTCCTTCCTCGTTTGGAACTCATTGTCTAATAAGTGTTGCTAATGGATTTCCCTTCAATGTCAAAACTAATAAAAACAGTTCGATGGTTTCAAGATTGACTCTTTTCAAAAAAAGAAAAAGAACAAGAAAAAAAAAAAACCATTCTAGGATTAGAAGGTTCCTTTTTTTTGTTTCCTTTTATAAATTTGAATTTCTATATACACTTGTTAATTTATGCATAGATAGTCTGTGTGTTTACTTTTATGCTCAAACTATTATAGTTGCCATTTATTCTTACATGACTCGTATGTTGAAGTCATCTTATTTCCATGTAGGCTGCCCTTGGTGGTGTCGTTGGAAATCTTCAAAGAGTTCGGGCCTTCCTTCGGGTTTGTTTGTGACATATGTTCAAAGAATTAGAAAATTTGACATGCTATATCTCGTCTTGTACTTGAGTTATTTTTTATTTATTTATTTATTTTTGATAAGATCTTGTACTTCAGTTTTAAGTTCTTGTTATTTGCAGATTCGCTTGAGAGACTATGGAGTTCTAGATTTTGATGCCAATGATGCACGTAGACAGCCTCCTGTTGATACTACTTGGCAACAGGTGTTGATACCTTTTTGAATTTTATAAGTATTCACTTTAATATGTTTCTCATCGAGAAAAAAGGAAAAGGTATTTGCATTAATACATCTAGTAGCAAATGTGGTTGTTTGTATTTGAGTTTTATATGATTGGGCCGTTTTCTTTTGTTGGCTCATTTTGGGGTTGGTTCTTTTGCATGCCACTTGTATTCTATATTCTTTCATTTTATCTCATTGAAAGCTTAGTTTTAATTAAAAAAAAAAATGCTAATCTAAGTAAGACCTACCTTTGCCTTGTACTGGGGAAGAAAGAAGCCAAAATATCCATGATTCTTGCCCTATCAGGCTCATACTTTTTGTCCCGCACCAGATTTTGGAAAGTATCCTATCAAATTTTTTAAAAGTTACTCTCCCATACACAATCTTTGAGTTCCAAACAACATTTGTGAAAGGAAGACAGATTTTGGATGGTTCTCATTGCAAATGACGATTTGCCAAATTATAAAATACTAGATATGGATACACAGAGGATACATTATTTTATTACTTTTGTAGGATATATGTAAATTTAACAGAGATACTCAGTGTAATCCACTAAAATGCATAAAATATCAAGTCAATTGACAATAGTACAAAGTACCATACAAGTACCGATTACATATAATATTATCCAACATTAAGTGTCCATACTTCATAGGTCTCATGTTTTCAAATCACCATTCTAACGCAATGGACCCTTGGTTTTCCTTGAATTTTGCCCTAAGGTTTTTTTTTTTTTTTTTTTTTTTTTTTTTTTT
>NW_019268520.1:4392158-4393614 GCF_002738365.1 Cucurbita moschata
GTTTTTTTTTTTTTTTTTTTTTTTTTTTGTTTTAAACAGATTTACTTCTGCTTGAGAACTGGATATTACGACGAAGCCAGAAACATTTCACTGTCGTCTCGTGCATCAAATCAGTTTGCTCCTCTGGTATAACTTTTAAAATTGTTTGTTAATGGAATTGATGCCATATTCAACCTTAAGTCACAATTTTTTTCTTGACAGCTTACAGAATGGATTAATACTGGGGGTATGGTACCAGCAGAGATCGCAAGTGTTGCATCAGAAGAATGTGAGAAGTTGTTAAGAATGGGAGATAGGATGGGCCGAGCTGCATATGATAAAAAAAAGTTGTTGTTATATGCTATTATTTCAGGTTCTCGCCGGCATATTGACCGTTTGTTGAGAGATCTTCCAACGCTGTTTAATACAATAGAGGATTTTCTATGGTTTCAGTTGTCAGCTGTACGTAACAGCCATGGGGAATCCTCATCTATTGTTCTGAATGAAGGCTCGGTACCTTACACTTTGGATGATTTGCAGTTTTACCTCAACAAATTTGAACCGTCATATTATACAAAAAATGGGAAAGACCCCCTGGTATATCCATATGTTCTGCTTTTAAGTATCCAGTTGCTGCCTGCGGTCTTGTATTTGTCAAAGGAAACAGGAGAAGAAGGATTAAATATTGATGCTGCCCACATATCAATTGTGCTTGCGGACCATGGAGTACTTTCAGAAGGATCAGGGGCTGGACAAAAATTGGGTGTGATGGATGCTTATGCTGAGGTATCTAGCATAATTAGGCAGTATGGTTCTCTATATTTAAGAATGGGTAATTTATCTATGGCACTAGAGTACTATGCCCAGGCTGCTGCAGCCGTGGGGGGTGGACAGTTGGCATGGTCTAGCAGGGGTAGTGTGGATCAGCAGCGGCAGAGAACTTTGATGCTGAAGCAACTTCTAACTGAGCTGTTGTTACGTGATGGAGGCATCTATCTCTTGCTTGGTGCAAGAGGTGCTGGAGAAGAAGGTGAATTAGTACGTTTTATGACTGACATTAAATCAAGGCAACAGTTTCTACTGGAAGCTGCTCGACAGTGTCAGGAAGCTGGGCTTTATGACAAGGTAATAATTTGTCTTGTCTTACAAATCCAAATGTCTTTCTCTAAACTTGGTGGTGGTTGTAGCATGTTCTCAGTTCATATGTATAACTATCATGGAATTATATATTTAGCTAACTCTATGTTTAAATGGTTAAAGTTTGCCATGAGGGTGTTTTTCTTAGAGAGGCAACAAATGGTAAACCATGAGGCGGGATAAAGATCCATCTCTTCTATATTTGAATCAGTTAACCATTGGAAATGAATTTGGAACAATTATTAAGACACTGGATATCATACAAACAACCCTCAACCAAGCATCACAAGAATCTTCAATTTTTTTTTTTTTTTTTTTTTTTTTTTTTAAAGAAAAGAAA
>NW_019268520.1:4393955-4422019 GCF_002738365.1 Cucurbita moschata
ATTTTTTTTTTTTTTTTTTTTTGTTCGAGTGTCTTGCTCTGCCATCTCTGTTTCCTGATTCTTTCTTATCTATGATGTCTATGAGAAATTGTCTTATTTATGATTGCCCCCTATTATTTGAAACTTGGCTAATCCCCTCATAGTATTCTGTTCATCATTTTAAAATTCTGTATTTTACTTATCAGTCAATAGAGATTCACAAGAGAGTTGGGGCATTTTCAATGGCACTGGATACAATTAATAGGTGTCTCTCTGAAGCAATCTGTGCGCTGTCACGTGGTAGATTGGATGGGGAAAGCCGGACTGCTGGCCTTATTCATTCAGGCAATGACATTTTGGAAACATACAAATATTATCCTGAAATCAGGTCATTAATTAATTTAATCGTCTTTTCACATGTAGCAATTTTTAGTTAATGCTTTTAATTTATAAGAAATATGTTGTGAACTGTTTCTTGTATCTGTATTTATTGAACTGTTCGAGGTTGTGTGCTATTCTTTTTTATTAGTCAGTTTTTGATATCTTGAAACATAAAATTCGTAAAAAAGGCTTTTCTCCCGTCTTGGTTCCGCCTCCTCCCACCCCCCAAGAGGAAGAAAAAAAAAAAAAAATCAATTCAGATGCCAGTCCTCAATCTTGTAATTTTGTATCGATTTTTAAAACGCTCTCTAATTTTCTAGCACTCAGAAAATTTTATTTGTGTATTATTTTTTTAGTTGAGCTCAGCATATAATTTCTACACAAGGAATTCTAGTAAAAGGGGAAATATTGACCATCTTTTTTTTCCCTTTTAAATTAAAAATCTGTTTAATTTGATATGCTAAAAATGTTTTGAGCCATTGAGAACATTGTTCTTTTATTGATTTTTTTCCCCTACATTCGTGGGTTCTACAATATATTTGTAAACTAGGGAGTAGCATAGTTGCCTTCACTCAAATTGCCTGGAATGTAACATGCAGCCTTCAGGAAAGAGAATATGTCATGGAGCAACAGACCGTGTTAAGACAACTTGAGGCAGTTCTTTCAATCCACAAGTTGGCCAGATTGGGTCATCATCTAGATGCTCTAAGGGAGATTGCTAGAATTCCATTTCTTCCATTGGATCCACGAGGGCCTGATATGACTTCTGATGTATTTCAAAACTTATCTCCTCACATTCAAGGCTGTGTACCAGATCTTTTGAAGATTGCACTTGCGTGTCTGGACAATGTGAAAGATTCTGATGGATCTCTTCGTGCCTTGAGGGCCAAGGTATGCAAACAGCACCCTTAAATAGTGTTTCTAATGCATTGCTAACTAACCTCCAGCAAGTCTGTTAGTTCCTCTTCTTGTCAATTAATCGCTCAAAGTAGATGTGTTAAATTAATGTTGAAAAAAGTAGGGGTATTGAGGTGTTGGGATGAATCGGACCGAGTAAATAGACATTTTAGACCCGATTTAATTTTTTGGTCCTGGGTTTGTTGTTACTAATGCTAAGTGGAATGTGGAAAGGGAGTCAAAGATCTCCATTAGAGGTATATTTGGCTAACTGAGAACTTTCTCCGACTAAACTTAACTACGTTTGAACTAAACTTAACGACATTTCTCTGACTAAATTTGGTCCACCCCGATTTGAACTAAACTTAACGACGTTTCACCCTTTCAGCATACTATTATTTCTAATCAGAAAATAACGGCATTAGACAAAATACTGTGGCATGGTGTTGAAATTTAAGTTAGTCTGTTGTGTGCATTTCTTGGTAAACCTGCTAATTCATGTTGGACTTCTCTTGCTTTGGCAGATTGCAAACTTCGTAGCAAATAATTTAAACAGGAACTGGCCTCACGATTTGTATGAAAAAGTTGCTCAAACCTTGTGAAAGCATGTGGACTTCAGCATTAGAAGGGCTAGCCATGAAAATGAAACTCTGCAAAGATCCGAGCAATGGGAAATTTAGCATAGTTTTAGGCTTGTTGCTTTGTGAAGCAGTACAAAAGAAGAAGGAAAATGAAGTTGAGGAATGTTGCGCAGTTTTTGTTTCACCAATCGGAAGACTAATTGTAAGTTTACATTATCATTCCCAAATTTTCATTTTCCTTCCGTTTCCTTCCGTGCCTTTTTATTATGCTTGTTGCAAGAGCTATAAGCAAAAGAGGTGGTAAAATGGGGCTAAATTTAGGGTTTATATCTGCTCAAATCTGCTGTGAATCAGTTTTTATTTTGGAATATTATGCAAAGAACTATTTTACTGATTGGAGGTATAGAGAGCTTATCTAGATTTATTTACTCAAAAGTGTTTTGAGATCATTAAAACCAGGAGGTACAAAGAAATATGGTCGTATAGATGATCAAACCTAAATCAGGGAAACAAACCGACATGCCTTTTACGGGTTTCTTAGCCAGCTATAGAATAGGTACAGCTAGCTCGGCGTTTTGTGCCCGGTTCTGGTTCCATGAAAAATGACCGAAAACATATAGTAATTCTTATGTATAAATTGAACTTTGAAACATATTTTCATTGTTATGGCATATTGTAACTTGTATCAAGTATAGGAGCTAGACATTATTCAACGATGTGGGTGGATATTTGAGTTTTAACTTCTGAGCTATCTTTTAAAATTGTTGTGATTATTCTTTTTTAGTCTAACCCATGAAAAATGTTTATGCATTTTTAAATTCTCAAGAACTTGATTGGAATGGAGTATCCAATAAGAAATTTATATGCACAAATTCATTTCAAATATAAACGATGAAAATTGGTAATGACATAATTGAAAATAAAAAAATAACACTTCCTATCGTATGGAAGTTTTAAAATGAAATGTGTTGCTTCTGCTTCAATTTTGGTAACATCAATATGAGTATGAGTAGCAACTAAATCCTTTTTAGTTTCTTCAGTTTGTTTAGCCCCAAAATGAGTATCATCAGTAGTTACATCTTCTTCTGCTCCATCATGTGTTGCTTGGAGATGAGTTCACATCCATAATAGGAACCGTCCGTACTCTGCCATCAGTATCCTTAACCTTACAATCTTCTGCTTTTAAAGGTTGTTCAGTCCCAAAACGAGGATCATTATTACCCTTATGCTGTTGTGCTTTTAAAGCTTGTCCATTATTCTTAGCTTCATGATGATCATCGTTCATAGCTCGGTCGTGTTCTTCTTGTCTAGCTACTTCGGTCCTAGAAAGATGAAGATAATTTTTTTTTGACATCGCTCCAGAATCAGTGTTCAATACAATTTGATCATTGTTCGTAGCTCGGTTGTGTTCTTGTCTAGTTGGTCCGGCCCCAGCAAGACCAATAACATCTTGTTTTGATACCTCTCCAGCAGTATTGTTCAATCTAGTTTGATGAGCATCACTCTTACGCTCATCATTATTTACTTCTTTAGTTTGTTTAGCTTCAACATCTGCCTTGTCTTTGTCCTTTGATGCTACTGGTAGCTTGATTATTTTGGAGTCCACATAAATGGTAAAGATGCAAGAGGTATCGAACTCTGGTTGATTGGCTTCCTTCAAAACTTGTTTGCTAAGCAACCCACAAAACGTGATCCTCAATTCCTTCATCTTATCCCAATTTTGTAGAATAGGCAACATAGATCCCGCCAGCATAGGACAGTTGGAGATCCCAAGAATTCGAAGTTCCAATAAATCTTCGACCCAGAAAGGTAATGCTCTTAGACTGGGAAGCTCTCCCACTTCTAGCACTTCTAAATCCACCCCAGAATAATAGATCCACATCGGCAAATTGGTCAATGCTGGAAGTCCTCTGAGTATCAGTTTTTTGAGACGAATGATTTCCATTGGGAATGTCAATCTCAGCCGCTCACACCCCCATAGTGCCATATTACATAATTTTCTCGAGTTTCCCAAGTTTTTTGGCAATGTTATCAACGATTTGCAATCATAAATGATCAGTGTTTGAAGGGAACTGAGTCTGTCAATATCTTCAAACAAGCGAGTCAAGTTTTCGCTCCCTCCGATGGCGAGAAAACGAAGCGATGTTAAGCTTCCTATGCCATCTTTTCCCAAGCGGGCTTGCTTTGTCTGTATCCATAAGAATCTGAGGCTGATCATGTTCTTTATGTTTCTGGGAAGTTCTTCAAACTCTGAGCAGAATGCAAGTATCAGGGTCTGCAGGATCTGTAGCTTGCAAATTGATTCTGGCAACCTCTTGAGTCGTCGGCTCCCTCGCAAATCTAAGTACCTCAAATGTTTCAGCGTGTCGATGGAGGTTGGAATTTCTTCCAAGGAAGATTTGCATAAGTATAAGACCCTTAGCTGCTTGAACTTGGTGATGCATTTGAAAAGAGGAACTCCATTGATCTTTGGCTCCACACCTCCTCCCACTGGATTGGAAAGAACACAAAAATTATCACATGTGAGCAAAGGAAAATCGTTGTTGTTGCAGTCCACAAATGACAGCTGATGCAAACTTTCCACGTTCTGTTGTTCCTTACTAGCCTGTTGTACTGCAAGATCATGAACAAGGCTATGGATTTTGAACCAATATCCAAGAGTGTGCTCCTCAACGTCTTCGAGTAAACCGCGAGACCACAATTCATTGAAGTATTGCTCCCCAACAGACTCAGGATCTTTGCTATCTGAATGAAGGAGTCCTTGTGCCATCCATAACTGGATTAGCTCAAACGAGTAGAACACATTATCCTTAGGCAACAACGAAATGCAAAGAAAACAAGGCTTTAAGTAAGATGGCATTAGATCACAACTCAGTCTCAGTACATGTAAAACGCAACCACCCTCCTTCACCTCTTCCTGTTTCCATTTCTCAAACAAGGCCTGGAGATTCAACGACTCGACACCACCACTCACTTCCGAAGAAAGCAATCCGGCCAAGAATTTGATTGCCAAAGGAATTCCTCCACATTTTGACAAAAGTTCTTTGAGTTTACTTTGAAATTCGGTCATACTTTCAAATTTTTTGATTCCAAATGTCTGTTTAAATAAAGCCATGGATTGCTCCTCGTCCAGTTTTTCAACCTTGTGTGTTGCAGCATCCTGTAGAGTTTTCTCACTGCGAGTGGTGATCATGATCTTGCTGCCATTAGCACCCATCTCCACTAATTTTTCCACTTCTGATACTCTACCGGGATCCAAATCCCCAAAATCATCCAAAACAAGCAACAATTTTCTGCCGACAAAGTTCCCATTGAGCCGGATTTGTACACGCTTCTCGGTTAGGACATCGTTAACCTTTTCGCCAGTTGCTGAACTGAGCATCTCCCTTCCGATTCTCTGAACATCATAATCTTCAGAAACACATACCCACATTCTCTTGTCAAAATGATCGAACACTTTGTGGTCATTGTAGACTAACCTGGCCAGAGTCGTCTTTCCCATCCCTCCATCTCCATGAACTGAGAGAACACGCCGGGATTTTTGTTTATCGTCTTCATCCTTCAGTAGTTCATCAATGATACTCTGTTTTGCTTCATCTCTACCAATAATGGAGGCGACATTATTAGACAGAATCGCCTCTTTCTTCAAATGCAGAAGCCTAGAGAAAGCTTGCGAACCAGTAATGGAGGTCCGCAGAGTCATTTCACTCTTCAAACGTTTGATGTGGTTAGTTTCATCTTCAATCAGAGAGAATCCAGACATGGTTTCCGCAATCGTATCTAAGGTCTTTGTGATTCCGTTCATTTTATCGGTAGTTTTAGTTGAAGGAACGAAGAAATTGGACGAGAAACAAGAAGAGAACTGGCATCCCTTTTCGTCAACGTCGTTCTTTTGATTCTGCCCTCTCCACTTCAAATATTCGCATTCCAATTCGTCAAGGAGATCATCGGCCTTTGAAAATTCGTTCATGAGTTGATTAAGCAGACCATAGAGTTTCCCATCGCTTGCCTGCTTCTCCTCGGCGTCTCTGAGTCCGGGCTTGAGATTCGACACATTCGTTTCGAGATTTCTTAGTTCGCGTCGGATATGACGGAACTCCGGTCGGCTGGCGGCTTCAATGATCCTTCCGATCAGATTTCCGGCAACACCGTCAAGAATTCCGGCCATTTCTAGGGTTCAAATTTGTCTGATTGATTCTCGATTTCTGATTTTTTTTCGTCTTCAAAACACATGGTTATGTAGTCGCTCAAAATTCTTTGCCGTTGGAATCAAGTAAGAAACTGCTACTTTGCTCGATTTCTCGGCTACTGTATTCGTATTCTTTGTAATCAAGCAAACGGCAAAAAGCTTTCATACCTTTTCCCTTTTGCTTTACAGAAGGAAGCCAACACGAACTGGTTCTGCCTTCGTTCTTCATGAACAAAATACAGAACTTCCTTTGCGTCCAACACTCTCCCACCATGGGATGAAAGTCCCACCTAATTTAAATTAATTCAGGTAATGATCCTGAGTTTATAAACGAACAATACACTCTTTATTGGCTACCTGAGTTTATAAACGAACAATACACTCTCCATTGGCATGCATGAGAGCTATTATTTAAAGTGGACAATATCATATCATGGTGGAGAGTCGTGTTACTCTGCTTAATGTTTCTTTCATCATCTACAATCACTCCATCTGTTTTTAAGGGTATTTTTTTTATAATTTAATCTATATATTAATATTTACATTATTACTTCGTGTAAATATATTTTAATGGATAAAATACTAAAGTTTACTTAGAATATGAGTAAAATTGTATATTTTAAATTACCTTTCAATTAAAAAATAAAATAATTTATTTGTTGTGATGACTCCTATTAGTTTTTTTTTCTTTTCTTCTCATGGTTATTAAATCTAGACTGGTTATTTGTTTTCTTTGTATAATAATGATATATGAAGTTCGATAATATAATTACGAGTCCATTGGAATTGTTAGGTTTAGATTTAATGTTGTTAATAAATCCTAGAGGCTCTCCCTAGTATACATGTCTTAAAGTGTAAGCTAGTTTTAGGGATGTTCACGGGTAACATAGGGATAACTCCTCTAAAATTCATATGAATTTTAGGTGACCAGCTTTTAGCGGGAAAATGACGACTTTAAATCTCAATCTGCATCATTGAATTTTTGGATAGCATAACGGTGGAACTATCATCACATAACACAGTTCTTTGATGACACTTGTAATACTCAATTGTATGCTTTTTTTTTATAGAACAATTGTCTACCTTTTCCTCGAAAAACTTCATAAATTGGTCACCTCCTCTTCCATCGATTCTATCTTTGATTGTCTCATTTAATGCTTGTCCATTGCCTCCACGTCCGTTCATCCTTTGTTCATGTACTAGCAAGCTAGTCTGTAAGTCATTAATAGTTAAAATGTCTAAATTATTAAACTCAGAACCTACCAATTGAGCCAAGAAGCTTTGAGGTCGTTGATTTTCATATTTTTTCAATTATTACCATTCTTTGGTTTTTACCATTGATCTTCATCTTATTTGCTATGGTGATTGCTCGAGCGGAGTACACATGGACACTCCTACCTTCTTTCACATCTTTAGAAGAAATGTTCCGTTTATCTCTCTGACCGATATGAGATCTCACATATAAATTAGAGAATTCATACGAATTTTGCGAAGAGCTATCCTATGTTACCCGTGAACGATCTCTAACACTTGAGAAATGGAACAAGAAATGAACATGGAAAGATGGGTCATGCACACCAAGTCAGGCTTCAAACACTGTTCTTGGCCACACAGAGGTGATAGATCCAAACCAAGGCTACAACTCAAAAACAAATCCTGTGAATCAAGTGATGGTCAAATTGGTAAAACGAACAGGAAACGAAAATGAAACTATAAATTCTTCGGCGCCACCGGCTGCCCCGCTTGGCCTGTTGCTGCTACTCCTGGCTTGAATTTTTTGGTGTCAACATAAATGGAAGGGATGTGAGAGATAACCCAACTTTTATCACCGCTTTGCTTAACAATGTCGGAAAGCCGCCGACACGACGTGATTCTCAGTTCTTCCATCTTTATACAATCACTTAAAGAAGGAAACGAAGGACCAACACACCTAGGACAGTTGGAGATCCCAAGAATTCGAAGTTCCCATAAATCTTCGAGCCAGAGAGGTAATGCTCTTAGCCTGGGAAGCTCTCCCACTTCTAGCACTTCTAAATCCACCTCAGAACTTTGTATCCAGTTTGGCAAGGTGGCAAAAAATGGAAGGCCTCTGAGTATCAGTTTCTTAAGACGGAGCGATTCCAGAGAGTCTGTCAATAACTGCCGCTCACAACCCCATATGGCCATATTACATAACGTACTCGAGCTTTCCAGGCCTTTTGGAAATGTTAGCAGGGATTTGCAATCATAAATGATCAGTGTTTGAAGGGAATTGAGCTGGTCATTATCTTCAAACAAGCAAGTCAAGTTTTCGCTCCCTCCGATGGCGAGAAAACGAAGCGATGTTAAGCTTCCTACGCCGTCTTTTCCCAAGCGGACTTGCTTTGTCTGTATCCATAAGAATCTGAGGTTGATCATGTTCTTTATGTTTCTGGGAAGCTCTTCAAACTCTGAGCAGAATGCAAGGATCAGGGTCTGCAGGATCTGTAGCTTGCAAATAGACTCCGGCAATCTCTTGAGTCGTCGGCTCCCTCGCAAATCTAAGTACCTTAAACATTTCAGCGTGTCGATGGAGGTTGGAATTTCTTCCAAGGAAGAGTTGCATAAGTACAAGACCCTTAGCTGCCTGAACTCGGTGATGCATTTGACAAAAGGGACTCCATTGATCTTTGGCTCCGCACCTCCTCCCTCTGGAACGGAAAGAAAATGAACTTTATCATTTGACGGCTGAGGCAAATCCTTGTTGTTGCAGTCGACAAATGACAGCTGATGCAAAATTTCCAGGTTCTGATGTTCCATACTAGCCTGTTGGACTGCAAGCTCATGAACGAGGCTATGGAGTTTGAACCAATATCCAAGAGTGTGCTCCTCGACGTCTTCGAGTAAACTGCGAGACCGCAATTCATTGAAGTATTGCTCCCCAACAGCCTCAGGATCTTTGCTACCTGAATGGAGGAGTCCTTGTGCCATCCATAACTGGATTAGCTCAAATGAGAAGAACACATAATCTTTTGGCAACAACGAAAGGCAAAGAAAACAAGGCTTCAAGTAAGATGGCAATAGATAATAACTCAGTTTCAGTGCATGGAAAACGCAACCACCTCCTTTCACCTCCTCCTGTTTCCATTTCTCAATCAAGGCCTGGAGATTCAACAACTCGACACCATAACTCGCTTCCAAAGAAAGCAATCCGGCCAAGGATTTGATTGCCAAAGGAACTCCTCCACATTTTGAGACAAGTTCTTCGAGTTCACTTTGAAATTCGGTCATAATTTCAAATTTTTTGATTCCAAATGTCTGTTTCAATAAAACCATGGATTGCTCCTCGTCCAGTTTTTGAACCTTGTGTGTTGCAGCATCCTGTAGAGTTTGCTCACTGCGAGTGGTGATCATGATCTTGGTGCCATTAGCACCCATCTCCACTAATTTTTCCACTTCTGATACTCTACCGGGATCCAAAGCCCCAAAATCATCCAAAACAAGCAACAATTTTCTGCCGACAAAGTTCCCATTGAGCCGGATTTGTACACGCTTCTCGGTTAGGACATCGTTAACCTTTTCGCCAGTTGCTGAACTGAGAATCTCCCTTCTGATTCTCTGAACATCATAATCTTCAGAAACACATACCCACATTCTCTTGTCAAAATGATCAAACACTTTGTGGTCATTGTAGACTAACCTGGCCAGAGTCGTCTTTCCCATCCCTCCATCTCCATGAATTGAGAGAATACGCCTAGATTTTTGTTTATCGTCTTCATCCTTCAGTAGTTCATCAATGATACTCTTTTTTGCTTCATCTCTACCAATAATGGAGTCGACATTATCAGAGAGAACCGCCTCTTTCTTCAAACGCAGAAGCCTAGAGAAAGCTTGCGAACCAGTAATGGAGGTCCGCAGAGTCATTTCACTCTTGAAACGTTTGATGTGTTCATTTTCATCTTCAATCAGAAGGATTTCAGACATTGTTTCCTCAATCGTACATAACTCCTCTGTGATGTTCTTGATGGCAGATTTATATGCAGAAACGGAGAAATCGGACGAGAAAAGAGAAGAAAACTGGCATTCCTTTTCATCCACGTCGTTCTTTCGATTCTGTACTCTCCACTTCAAATATTCGCATTCCAATTCCTCAAGGAGATCGTCGGCCTTTGAAAATACGTTCCCGAGGTTTTTAAGCAGTTCATAGAGTTTCCTATCGCTTGCCTGCTTCTCCTCGGCGTCTCTGAGTCCGGGCTTGAGATTCGACACAGTCGTTTCGAGGTTTCCTAGTTCGCTACGGATATGACGTAACTCTGGTCGTCTGGCGGCTTCAATTATCCTTCCGAGAAGATTTCCGGCAACACTGTCAACAAGTCCGGCCATTGCTAGGGTTCAAATTTGTCCGATTGATTCTCGCTTTCTGATTTTTTTTCGTCTTCCAAATGCATGGTTATGTAGTCGCTCAAAATTCTTTGCTGTTGGAATCAAGTAAGAAACTGCTACTTTCCTCGATTTCTCGGCTACTGTATTCGTATTCTTCGTAATCAAGCAAACGGCAAACGGCAAAAAGCTTTCATACCTTTTCGCTTTTGTTTTACAGAAGAAAGCGAGCAGACAGTGATTTTACCTTTGTACTTCATGAACATAATACAGAATGTTCCTTGCGTCGCTAATGGAATGAACACGATTTATCTCCCAATCCGCGGATGCGCCTTTGAGCCCACCGTTTGTCTTGCTTTTCAGTTCCTTCTTCGTGTCTATGAAAATAGGAATTACAAATGAGAGTAAGAAATAGAATCAGAGAAGATGGAAAGCATATCGGCCATGAAATTGTTGATGAGTTATCTTCCTCCCCTGCCTTGGACACCATGATTCATTCAAACTTCTGCTTCTTCTTGTAGCTCTGTAAAAGCCTTATGACATACCCAAATTTTCCCTCCCTCTACAAACACCACTCTCACTCTTAAATAATTCTCTAAATATATTATATTTTTTTTTAGCTAAATAGATCTAAAAATATTATTATAAAAAACAATACTTAAAAATGAAAATAAAATTGAGATCGAACCACTAAATCTTGAGAATAGAAGGAAGAATAAAATATTGATCGATTACAAAAATGAAGATGTGTTTGAGAATAAAATAAAATAAAGAAAAAAATATTATCTAATATATTTTGAAAATAAAAAATAAAATATATTACTAATTAAATCCAACTAACCAATTACAAATATGTACGATATTTTGAGAATAAAAAAAATAAAATATCAAATCATAAAGAAAAAAATATTAATAAAATAAAAAAAAAACATTAACTACTAATCAAATTAAAGAGAAAAATATTAATAAAATATAAAAAAAATTAACGGATTACAAATATCTCGAGAATAAAAAATAAAATATATACTAATCAGATCTAAAGAGGAAAAAGAAATATTAACTGATTACAAATATCTAAAAAATAAAAATATTAATAAAATTACAAATATCTGGACTAATTCAAATTAAGAATAAAAATATTAATAAAATTATAAATATCTTGTCTAATTCTAAGTTACATTTAATTCTGACAACATGAACAAGACACTCACTTGAGCATAAGCTCATATGGTTTTGTTTTGGACTTTTCAAAATGTCTGGTAAGAAGATAGAATTCTTTGATTATAAACCGATGATTATTCCCTAAAGTAGCCTATGTGGACTTTCATCCAACACACATTATCTTTATTGCAGCTCACTCCAATCCTACCGAGAAATATTTATAATATTTTTTAAAAATATTGAATGGCACGATGACGAGACGAGTTGTTAAGATGAGGTGATACATCCAAACTAGGTGGGTAGCTCAAACTTGTGAGAGGAGCAACCCCCAAGAGCACCACCCCTTTAACATTGCCACCTACACTTAAACCTTCGCATATTATTGATCATGAATCACTTCCTTTTCTGCAAGAAATTGTCTCAAGGGAAGGGAAGTAAAGTCGTTACGTAATAAACAAATCGCTCTCCAAACACATCCTTAGAAACCCTCCAATGTAACCACCATACCTTGTTTAGCTCCGGCGTCGTCATTGTCACCCAAACAAACCTCGCCATCGCCATTCTCATTCGCTCCACCAAGATTTGCCCCTTCAATTTGCCCTGCATTTATATCACCATCATCACCAGCTAAATCCTTTTTAGTTTCTGCAGTTTGTTTAGCCCCAACATGACTGTCCTCTGTCTCTCCATCATGTTTTGTTCTTAAGATGTGTCTAGTCCCGGCGTTCGGATCAACCTGTTCTGCTCCGACCGCTTTATCTCCAACAGTTTGTCCAGTACCAGCATGACTATCATTCTTAGCCTGTTGTCCGGTCCCAATATCGTTACCAATGTTAGCTTCATGATGATCATCATTCGTAGCTCGGTCGTGTTCTCCTTCTCCAGTTTGTCCAGCCCCAACACGACCGTTTACAGCTGCTCCGTTATCCTGTCGGACACCACTCGATTCATGAGTGTCACTACCAATACCATCTTGTTTTGGTTTAACTCCAGCATTGTTGTTGAATCCAACATGTTGAGCATCACTCTCATGGACATCAGTATTGGATCCAACATGATCAGCATCACTCTTATGGACACCACTTACTTCTTCAGGTTGTTCAGCTCCACCTGATGCCTTGTGTTCATCTGCTGATACTACTCGCGGCTTCACTTTTTTGGAGTCAACATAAATGGTAGAGATCTGAGAGAGATTTTGATTTTGATGATTGATTTCCTCCACAACTTTTTGGCTAAAGGATCCACAGAACGTGACCCTCAATTCCTCCATATTTTCACAAGAATCTAGATCAGGAAGAAAACCTGGCAATCTAGGGCAGTTGGAGATCCCAAGAAGTCGAAGGTCCCAGAAATCTGAAAGCCAGACAGGAAATACTCTTAGCATGGGAAATTCTCCAAATTCTAGCACTTCTAAATCATCACACAAATGCTCTATCCACTTTGGCAATGTGGCAATTGCTGGAAGTCCTCTGAGTATCAATTTCTTGAAATGAAGGAAGTCCACTGAGATTGGGAATCTCAGCCGCTCACACCCCCATAGTGCCATATTACACAACGTACTCAAGCTTTCCAAGCCTTTTGGCAATGTTAGCAGCGATTTGCAATCATAAATGATTAGTGTTTGAAGCAAATTGAGTCTGTCAATATCATCAAACAAGTGAGTCAGGTTTTTGCTCCCTCCGATCGCGAGAAACCGAAGCGATGTTAAGCTTCCTATGCCATCTTTTCCCAAGCTGGCTTGCTTTGTCTGTATCCATAAGAATCTGAGGCTGATCAAGTTCCCTATGTCTTTGGGAAGCTCTTCAAGCTCTGAGCAGAATGCAAGTATCAGGGTCTGCAGGCTCTGTAGCTTGCAAATAGACTCTGGCAACCTCTTGAGTCGTCGGCTCCCTCGCAAATCTAAGTACCTCAAATGTTTCAGCGCGTCGATGGAGGTTGGAATTTCTTCCAAAGAAGAGTTGCATAAGTACAAGATCCTTAGCTCCCTGAACTTGGTGATGCATTTTAAAAGAGGGACTCCATTGATCTTTGGCTCCACATCTCCTCCCACTGGAATGGAAAGAACACAAATTTTATCATATTTCGGCCGGGGCAAATCCTTGTTGTTGCAGTCGACAAATGACAGGTGATGCAAAAATTCCAGGTCCTGTTGTTCCTCACTAGCCTGTTGGACTGCAAGATCATGGACAAGGCTATGGATTTTGAACCAATATCCAAGAGCATGCTCCTCAACGTCTTCGAGTAAACCGCGAGACCACAATTCTTTGAAGTATTGCTCCCCAACATCCTCGGGATCTTGGCTATCTGAATGAAGGATTCCTTGCGCCATCCATAACTGGATTATCTCAAATGAGTAGAACACATAATCTTTAGGCAACAATGAAAAGCAAAGAAAACAAGGCTTTAAGTAAGATGGCATTAGACCATAACTCAGTCTCAGTGCACGTAAAACGCAACCACCCTCCTTCACCTCTTCCTGTTTCAATTTCTCCCTCAAGGCCTTGACATCCAACCACTCGACACCATCACTCGCTTCCGAAGAAAGCAGTCCTGCCAAGGATTTGATTGCCAAAGGAAGTCCTCCACATTTTGGCACAAGTTCTTTCTTGAGTTCACTGTGAATTCTGGTCATATTTTCAGTAAGGTTTTTGCTTCCAAATTTCTGTTCAAATAAAACCATAGATTTCTCCTCATCGAGTTTTTCAACCTTGTATGTTGCAGAATCCTGTACAGTTTGCTCACTGCGAGTGGTGATCATGATCTTGCTGCCATTAGCACCCATCTTCACTAATTTTTCCAGTTCCGATACTCTATCAGGGTCCAAAGCCCCAAAATCATCCAAAACAAGCAACAATTTACGGCCGGCAAAGCTCCGTTTGAGCCGGATTAGTAAACGGCAGTCGGTTAAGAGATCACTAACCTTTTCTCCAGTTGCTGAACTGAGAACCTCCCTTCTGATTCTCCGAACATCAAAATCTTCAGAAACACATATCCACATTCTCTTGTCAAAATGATCAAACACTTGGTGGGCATTGTAAACTAACTTGGCCAGAGCCGTCTTTCCCATCCCTCCATCTCCATGGATTGAAAGAATAAGCCGAGATTTTTGTTCATCATCTTCATCCTTCAGTAGTTCATCAATGATACTCTGTTTTGCTTCATCTCTACCAACAATGTAGTCGAAATTATCAGAGAGAATCGCCTCTTTTTTCAAATGCAGAAGCCTTGAGAAAACTTGTAAACCAGTAATGGAGGTCCGCAGACTCATTTCACTCTTCAAACGTTTGATATGTTCATTTTCATCTTCAACCAGAGAGAATTCAGACATGGTTTCCTCAATCGTATCTAAAGTCTTCGTGATTTCGTTGATTTTAGCGGCAGTTTTAGTTGCAGAAACGAAGAAATTGGACGAGAAACAAGAGAAGAACTGACATCCTTTTTTGTCAACGTCATTCTTTCTATTCTGCACTCTCCACTTCAAGTATTCGCATTCCAATTCCTCAAGCAGATCGTCGGCCACTGAAAATGCATGTTTGAGTCGCTTAAGCAGATCATAGAGTTCCGCATCGCTTGCCTGCTTCTCCTCGGCGTCTCTGAGTCTGGGCTTGAGATTCGACACAGTCGTTTCAAGGTTTCTTAGTTCGCTTCGGATATGACGAAAATCTGGTCGGTCAGCGGCTTTAACTATCCTTCCGAGCAGATTTCCGGCAACAATGTCAAGAAGTCCGGCCATTGTCAGGGTTCAATTTCGTCCGATTGATTCTCGATTTCTTCCCTTTTCGTCTTCAAAATGGATCGCTATGTAGTCGCCCTAAATTCTTTGCATTTCAAATCAAGTTAACTGCTACTTTCCTCGGTTTCTCGGCTAGCATTCGTTTTCCTTACAATCAAGCAAACGGCAAAAAGTTTTCATACCTTTTCTTTTTTGCTTTACCGAAGGAAGCCAACTGAAACTGGATTTGCGTTTGTTCTTCATGAACAGAGTACAGAATGTTCTTTGCCTGTGAATATTGTTTATCTTCCATGGATGTCTTGCTTTTGAGTTCCTTCTTCGTCTGAAATTCTTGATGAGTTATCCTCCTCCCCAGCTTGGATCATGATTCATTCAAACCTCTGCTTCTTCATGTAGCTGTAAAAGCCTGAGATTGACATAAATTTTCCCTCCCTCTCCAAACAACCTCTCTTTTTCAAACCTTTTTATATCTAATGAATTTTTTAATATATATATATATATGATAGTTTCATTAAATAATTGAATAATTGAATAATTTTAATTCTATCCATTCCCATTCTAATATTTTTTTTAATATATTCTATTAATTTTATAAGGGGCTATTTCCATGCAAATCTCACGTAGTTGTCTCTGCATCCCTACCTCTTTTATCACTTAGCGGTCATTTAGGGGCCTTAGCTGGTGATTTGGACTGTTTCCCTCTCGACGATGAAGCTTATCCCCCATCGTCTCACTAGCCAACATTAACCCCTGTATTCAGAGTTTGCCCTCGATTTTGTACCGCTCTCGCAACCTGCATAAAAACAATGCTTTACTCTTAGATGTCCAGTCAACGGCTGCGGTTGAACACAAGTCTTTGTGGAAAACACTCATACTCTTTATTAACACCAATCGAGAAGAGATTACAAGATACTCTGCAGAATACTCCTGCACTCCGTGCTTTGTATTTCTTGGAAAACCCAGGTAGGGTAGAGGAGTATTTATATACTAAACACATCCTCAGAACCCCTCAACTGTAATGACCATAGTTTGTTCGGATCCAGCACGGTCCACCGCAGCATCGCCATTCTCATTTGCTCTGCCAAGTTTAGCCCCAGGATGACTCTCATCAGTAATTACATCTTGTTTTGCTCTTACGATGTGTCTAGTCCCGACGTTAGGATCAACCTGTTCTTCTCCCAAAGTTCGTTCGGTTCCGACTAGCCTATCGTCGCCAACTTCATCTACTTTCTCTCCAACAGTTTGTCCAGTACCAACATGACTATCATTGTTAGCCTTATCATGTTCTGGTTTTAATGGTCGTCCAGTCCCAATGTCACTACCAATGTTAGCTTCAAGATGATCATCGTTCGTAGCTCGGTCGTGTTCTCCTTGTCCAGTTTGTCCAGCCCCAACACGACCGTCCTCAGCTGCTCCGTTATCCTGTCGGGCACCAATTGATTCATGAATGTCACTACCAATACCATCTTGTTTTGATTTAACACCAGCATCATTGTTGAATCCAACATGTTGAGCATCACTCTCCTGCTCATCATTGTCTACTCCATGCCTTACTTCAGCTCCACCTGCTGCCTCGTGTTCGTCTATTGATGTTACTCGTGGATTGAGTCGTTTGGCGTCGACATAAATAGTAGAGATGTGAGAGATACCCCACTCTTCGTGATTGCTTTCATTCATAGCGTTTTTGCCAAACATCCCACAAAATGTGATCCTCAATTCCTCCATCTTATCACAATTATTCATATAAAGAGGCATACGACCCTCCAATCTAGGGCAGTTGGAGATCCCAAGAATTCGAAGTTCCCATAAATTTGGAAGCCAGAAAGGCAATATTCTTAGCGTGGGAAACTCTCCAACTTCTAGCACTTCTAAATCTGAATCAAACCTGTTTAACCACGTCGGGAAAATGGCGAATGCTGGAAGTCCTCTGAGTATCAGTTTCTTAAAACGAAGCAATTCCAGTGAGATTGTCCATTTCAGCTGCTCACACCCCCATAGTGCCGTATTACACAACGTACTCAAGCTTTCCAAGCCTTTTGGCAATGTTAGCAGCGATTAGCAATCATAAATGATTAGTGTTTGAAGCAAATTGAGTCTGTCAATATCATCAAACAAGCGAGTCAAGTTTTTGCTCCCTCCGATCGCGAGAAACCGAAGCGATGTTAAGCTTCCTATGCCATCTTTTCCCAAGCTGGCTTGCTTTGTCTGTATCCATAAGAATCTGAGGCTGATCAAGTTCCCTATGTCTTTGGGAAGCTCTTCAAGCTCTGAGCAGAGTGCAAGTATCAGAGTCTGCAGGCTCTGTAGCTTGCAAATAGACTCTGGCAACCTCTTGAGTCGTCGGCTCCCTCGCAAATCTAAGTACCTTAAATGTTTCAGCGTGTCGATGGAGGTTGGAATTTCTTCCAAGAGTTGCATAAGTATAAGACCCTTAGCTCCCTGAACTTGGCGATGCATTTGAAAAGAGGAACTCCATTGATCTTTGGCTCCACATCTCCTCCCACTGGAATGGAAAGAACACAAATTTTATCACATGTCGCCCCGGGCAAATCCTTGTCGTTGCAGTCGACAAATGACAGCTGATGCAAACTTTCCAGGTTCTGTTGTTCTTTCCTAGCCTGTTGTACTGCAAGATCATGAACAAGGCTTGGATTTTGAACCAATATCCAAGAGCGTGCTCCTCAACGTCTTCGAGTAAACCGCGAGACCACAATTCATTGAAGTATTGCTCCCCAACAACCTCAGGATCTTTGCCATCTGAATGAAGGATTCCTTGCGCGATCCATAACTGGATTAGCTCAAAGGAGTAGAACACATAATCTTTTGGCAACAACGAAAAACAAAGAAAACAAGGCTTTAAATAAGATGGCATTAGATCATAACTCAGTCTCAGTGCATGTAGAACGCAACCACCCTCCTTCACCTCTTCCTGTTTCCATTTCTCACTGAAGGCTGTGACATCCAACCACTCGACACCATAACTCGCTTCCGACGAAAGCAGTCCCGCCAAGGATTTGATTGCTAAAGGAAGTCCTCCACATTTTGGCACAAGTTCTTTCTTGAGTTCACTGTGAATTCTGGTCATATTTTCAGTAAGGTTTTTGCTTCCAAATGTCTGTTCAAATAAAACCATGGATTTCTCCTCGTCTAGTTTTTCAATCTTGTATGTTGCAGAATCCTGTACAGTTTGCTCACTGCGAGTGGTGATCATGATCTTGCTGCCATTAGCGCCCATCTCCACTAATTTTTCCAGTTCTGATACTCTACCGGAATCCAAATCCCCAAAATCATCCAAAACAAGCAACAATTTCCTGCGGATAAAGTTCCGTTTGAGCCGGATTAGTAAACGGGAGTCGGTTAGGACATCACTAACCTTTTCTCCGGTTGCTGAACTGAGAACCTCCCTTCTGATTCTCCGAACATCAAAATCTTCAGAAACACATATCCACATTCTCTTGTCAAAATGATCGAACACTTTGTTGTCATTGTAGACTAACTTGGCCAGAGCCGTCTTTCCCATCCCTCCATCTCCGTGGATTGAAAGAATACGCCGAGATTTTTGTTCATCATCTTCATCCTTCAGTAGTTCATCAATGATACTCTGTTTTGCTTCATCTCTACCAACAATGTAGTCGAAATTATCAGAGAGAATCGCCTCTTTTTTCAAATGCAGTAGCCTTGAGAAAACTTGCGAACCAGTAATGGAGGACCGCAAACTCATTTCACTCTTCAAACGTTTGATATGTTCATTTTCTTCTTCAACCAGAGAGAATTCAGATAAGGTTTCCTCAATCGTATCTAAAGTCTTCGTGATTTCGTTGATTTCAGCGGCAGTTTTAGTAGCAGAAACGAGGAAATTGGACGAGAAACAAGAAAAGAACTGGTAACCTTTTTTGTCAACGTCTTTCTTTCTGTTCTGCACTCTCCACTTCAAATAATCGCATTCCAATACCTCAAGTAGATCGTCGGCCATTGAAAATGCATGTTTGAGTTGTTTAAGCAGATCATCGAGTTCCTTATCGCTTGCCTGCTTCTCCTCGGCGTCTCGGAGTCCGGACTTGAGATTCGACACAGTCGTTTCGAGGTTTCTTAGTTCGCTTCGTATATGACAAAACTCTGGTCGGCCAGCGGCTCCAATGATCCTTCCGAGCAGATTCCCGGCCATACTATCAAGAAATCCGGCCATTGTCGTGTCCGATTGATTCTAGAGTTCTTTCTTTCGTCTTCAAAATGCATCGTTATGTAGCCGCCAAATTCTTTGCATTTGAAATCAAGTGAGAAACTGCTACTTTCCTCGATTTCTCGGCTAGTATTCGTTTTCCTTATAATCAAGCAAACTGCAAAATCTTTTCATACCTGATCTTCTTTGCTTTGCAGAAGGAAGCTAACTGAAACTGGGTTTGTGTTTGTTCGTCATGAACAGAGTACAGAATGTTCTTTGCCTCTGAATATTATTTATCTTCCGATACATGGATGCCCTCATGTTCAATATTTTTTATTATTATTATTATTATTATTTTGTCTAATAAGTCAAATAAAAAAAAAGTGATTTATATATTTGTTGAGTACATATAAAAATAACGATGAATTTGTTTACATATAAATAAATAAATAATTTATTTATATATTTGTTAAGCGATTGTTATGAAACAAATATATAAATAAAAAAGTAGTATTATGGTCAATATCTCAATAATATTTTTAATTTATATATTTGTTTCATAGAGATCGCTTAATCTTTGAAACGAAAAAATATATATATATACGTTTGTTAATATTTTGTTTATTGTTTTGCGAAGAAAATCAAAATTTTATTTGGTAATCTTGATATATATAGTAATGGACTAGAAGCACATATATAGTAATGGACTAGAAGCTTAAGTTGGGATGACCGAAGATCAATAAGATCAATAGATATGATAGTATTATTATGATCCAGATTAATCGAATGAACTAGAAATTTTAAATCTTGCTCAAATTGTATATTCAAAATGATGGCGGTTCAATTACAAAGTAGTATTAAGAGAAAGTTGTTAAATGAAAATGGAAATAAAATAAAACTTATGACATCAAAAGTTAGTTCCACCGTCAAAAACAAAAAGTCTTTAAAGTTTAAGTGCTCTTCATACTTCACTTCTTGACTAATTATACTAACATTAAGGAATGTACTCCGATAATAATAGAATCTTTTAAAACAATAAAAAAAAAATAATTTGATAACTCAACCCAACCCGAAAATAGAGGGTTGGATTAGGCTGGGTTACGAATTCTATTTGAGTTACTTAGGCCACCAATCCAACCCAACTCGAACTTTTGGAACTTTGTTTTGGTTAACAAAAAAATGCAAGAAGTCTACCAGCATTCAATACAAGAGTCCACCAAATTTAGTACCTAAGAGGTGATTTTTGAAGCAATCCGAGTCTAATCTTTAGGTATAATTTATTTGTAGGTGTAAAAACAAAATACCGTAGCAGAAGTCAGGAAGGCTGAAATCTCATGTAAATCACTGCAGAATATGGATTTGGAGTTTGGAGTTTGGGGTTTGGAGTTTGGAGTCTTACCTTTTCTTCTGAGGGCACAGCAGGACAATGTCATCCAAATTGCAAGCTGCTAGCCACTCCGATCCTTCCAACTATGTTCACCAGATGACTGGGTGCATAACACAGAAATTTGGTTAAAAATGAAAGAATGTCAACACGCGAAATGGGAAACAGCAGCGAGATCTTGATATCGATAACTGGATATATGTATTCAAGAAGTAAATCATATTTATATAACTATAACTTTCAGATAGAGATACATATGCATAATATAAAACAACCAGGACAAAACAAACGGGTGATATTCTAAGACTTGATATTTTTTCCTTTCTTCTTCAACCGTATGGGGTTTCCTTTCGTGATCATCGCTACTACGTTTTAAAGCCTCAGGTGATGGTGAGTATGTATGATGCATTGTGATTTATGTAAAGCTTTATTCCTGAAAGCTTGTTTTCATGTGAGATCCTACAAAATCAGCACAGAAACCCAGTCGAACTGAGTTAAACTCGAACATCATTGTTGGGGTACGCGAGACATTCCTCGAACTTTATTCCTCGGGTTGAAACAAAGTGTATGTTGAAGAGGTTTCCGTTTTTGTAACCTGCATTATGGAACCGAGGGTTATATGAAAGCAATAGCAGCTCTCCACGTCCCTTTGGATATAAAGCAACACAATATGTTTCACTAAAACCATATCATCTTCCAGGTCGCAGACTGAACCATTAACATTTATTATGAGTAAAACTGGAATATCTTTTGAGAATAGATTCCTATAAGCACTTTCAGACAAAGCAATAATCAAATGTTTATTTCCGAAGTCGTCTAAATGTTTTTAGTTTTTTTAGAATTTTCAGAAATTGCCTCTTACTTAAGATGCAACCAAATACCATAAGACTTTATTTCCTTAAAAGTGATTTTCATCCTTCTAATAGTCATCTCAAAAACAACGATAGTGAATATACTAACCTCGGCTGCACGAGAAAGTCCAGTAGGAAGAACAGAAACGAGAGATGTCCAATGAATCGGATCTCCCAGTGGATCAACTGTGTTGTAACTACTAAGAAGAGGTGCAGTTAAGAAAGAAGTCAAGGGGAACATATTTCTCTGAAGTGGCAATCCACCACTTGTTCCGAAAGCAACCCCATATCTCTCGCTGGGATCACCACCATGACTTGTATGTGTTTCAACCACTTTGCCATGATCTATCTTGTTAACAGTGTTTTTATTTTCATTCTCATCATTCTCATTGTTAATTTCCTGTAATTTCAAAGCTTTCTCCTGCAAACTCTTGTAGGCTGCGGAACGTGACAAGATGCTTAAAGCAGAGACCCTGGAAGTAGTCTTCTTTACATCATGTAATGTACCCAAACAGGGCATCTCATATGGCTCCGTAGGACGGGTGGTCTGTCCCAGAGCTTTGAGTTCACTGCCAACTTCTCCAGCACAACTACTATGTTTGTCTTCTTCTGATGACTTTGAGCCAGCACTTGCCGTTCGAGTTTTGTTGGGCCCCCACCATTTAATGTGACTTGTTAAGTCAATCTTCTTTTCAATGCAGAAGCCTGGGACGAACTCACCTTCTGTTGCTTGATCATCTCCAGCACCTTAAGATTACATTGGAGGGTAGGCACTGAGAAATTCTTGTCCACTTTTAAGTATAAACTCAGAAATCAAAGAAATCCAACGAGAGAACTGTCCTTGAACCTAGAGACATGATATAATAATAAGTTAAGACAACTTACCATAGTTTATGCTGTTGATATACTCAGGGCCCGGCACACGACTAAATGAAGGATCCCAACGACTGGTTCATAAATGCATCAACATTAGTTAACACAGATCAACAAAATGCAAGTCACATGAATAGTGATACTATTAATTTATAAGACGACTTCAAGTGTGCATGATGTCCATCAAGAATTCATTTGAAGCCACAACAATAATGTAAATATTATACTCTAAATCAAAATTTCAATGATATAAAGAAAATTTGCAAGTTTAAGTAAAAAAAGAAAATTGAAAAGAAAGAAAATAATAGATGGATTCAAAGAGTTTATTCTACCTCAAAGGACTCTAAAGAAATAGCATCAGTTGCATGTTAGTATATAAGCAATATATTAATTTGCGGAAGCAAAAGTGAATTCAATCAAGAGCATGATAGTGAGGGGAAAAAAAATACCTCGAGAGACCTCGATATTTGGATATTCCCCTGGAGAATCCACTGCTCTTTCTGAAAAGTATATAATTATATGAGTAGCAGCCGATTGTACCATAAAAGATGTTTCAACTGTTTCAACTTACCTCCTTAGGGATGCAAGGTATTCCTCTCTTGAAACATTCTGCATTTCTTCAAGGTCCCTTGAATAATCAGTCACCTGCAAAATGAAGTTCCATTTCTTATTACACAAAGAAAAGTCAAGCAGAACAAAGCATACAAGTTGGATACTGAAAATACTACACTAGATAATAAAATACTTTTTCCAAAACTCTGTAAGGTGGTAATATTCTATAACATCCATATTTAATACACTCGTTCAAAAGCTAGAAAGTGTCGTACAATTTAAATTAGAACTCCAATACTTGTAAGATCAAGGATCAGAAAGAGGAATGCATGCTTCAAAGTATGCATAAAAACAATTTATGAAACACCATGGTCATAAAAGAATCAATTTCTTTTTTTTTTTTTTTCGTTTTTCCTTTTCTTGAAGGAGAAGGTGACTAAATGACATCTCACTGGAAAGTTAATAAGAGTCCCAGGACCCCAATATTTTAACGCAGCCAAATCGTAAGCCCTAGCAGCGGCCTCTTCTTCATCATATGCCCCTGTAGATACGTGTTGTTCATTAATAAGTGTAAAGGGAAAAATAATCTAGTCTCAGTCGATGTTAAAAACAATATAAAGGAAAAGAAATCAGAAGTCTAACTTACCCAGATACACTGGAATGATCAATCATATGCCGTCCATGCACATTTTAAATAAAAGACAAAAGATAAAAATGATGTCAGTACTCCGAAATCACAAGCAAATCAGTGATTGGTTTCACACCAATATTTGTGTGTATGTGAGAGAGAAACAGACCTTGCTTTCCCTTTTTGTTCTGGTTCTGGTTCCATGTACTTTTATCCCAAAGATGAGCTTCATAACGACCAGTCCATCTATGCCTAATATCATCAAACCATTCAATGGCGTTTGTCAGCAGAGAAAAAGGTAAAGATAAAGAACAGGCGTACATCACAAGCAATGTCCGGTAACCAATTCTCGCTAAATAAAAAAATAAGAAAGCACCTTTATGGTTAACCAAACAATTGATCATCTTATGATAATAACGTGTATTGCCCACATCTACTGACTTGATATGGTACCAAATGAGGCAGGCGACTTCAACAGAATGATGATTACGATGAACTCAATAATTAAGGTCCTATATACCACACCTGTAGACAGATCAGTAATGTTCCAAAATTCCCTTTATGTCTAGCTCTACTTAAGATGCAGTTAATCATTAAGCCAATTCAGTAACTCTCTCTTTCACCAACATGAGAATGATCGATTTCAGCTTCTGTTTTCGTGCATAACTAAACGCTTTTCGGAACGAACGAACAGCACATTCTTTACACACTATCAAATTTGGCTGCGAATCGTGAGAAACAATTGTACACTTCTCCAATTAAATTTAGAGAATCTGTAAGCTAATTAAACTCGATCACTTCCAAACAAAAAAGAAAGAAAAACAGAAAAACAGAACTCTTCAATATATCAGAAATCAAACGCTTCACAAGCTCCAAAGCCGTATGATATCAAAATTACCTTGTGACTCCGCGGTATATAGAACTTCTTTTTCCAGCAGCACACGGAGGCATTTTACTGATCCGCTCTTTGGCAGTACAACCTCTCTCTTTCTTCGCTTTCTTCAACCCTCTGTACAGTAAAAGCTGATCATTCGCCATTACAACTTCCGAAGATTCCGCCGCTCCTCCTCCGGCAACAGCAGCAGCAGCACTACAAGAACCTGGTTCGTGTTTGAAGCCAGGATCAGAGGACGAGGAAGCCATGGAAACTGCAATTAAACCCTAGGAGGAAGAATCTCAGCGAAACAAGAAGAGAGAGTTCCAGTGAGAGTGAGAGTGTGTGTGAGGAAAAACTTCGATTTGGAGGATTTTGATTGACCACGGAGGGGGGGGGGCAAAACTACAGTCGGGAGAGAGAGGAGGGATAGTAAATTACGGTTTTGTCCTTGGGAATTTGGAACCATCGCAGGGCACTTCGGCGATGAAAAAAGGGGTTGCAACGGCTAGCGTGGGAAGGAGAATAAATTGGTAAATTCGGGAGTTTGAAAGTAAGCGTGATGATCACGTGATGTCCCAACGCCACTTGTCCGCTGCTGGAAAAGCCAGGTTGCTACATGTCAGAGTAACATGCTGTGTTTGTGGACGTTAATTCCATTATTTTGCCATTATTCAAATTAATATTAAATGCTCTCTTTTTTTTCTTCTTTATTAAATTTTGTTGAAGTACATCCAAATTTAGAAAATATTTTCTATATACCTAATTTCAATAATATTTATCAGTTTTTAATCTATTAAAAAAATTAAAAGATAATTTTTTATGTATATCATTACAATAATACTAATAAACTTTTATTTAAAAGTTATATTAATACTAACCTTTAAAAAAAAAAATTAAAATTTTTATTTTATAATCATTTATTTATACATCAAAGCTTATTCAGATGAGTTGAAGAATGTAACGGCCCAGATCCTACCGCTAGCAGTTATTGTCCTCTTTCCGCTTTCCCTCTCGAGCTTCCCCTCAAGGCTTTAAAATGCGTCTGTCATGAGAAGGTTTTCCACACCCTTATAAATGGTATTTTGTTCTCCTCTCCAACCAATGTGGGACATCACAATCCACTCCCTTTCGATGCCCATCGTCCTTACTAGCAAATTGCCTCGTGACTATCCCCCTTCGAGGGACAGCGAGAAAGCTAGCATTGTACTAAATACAGCACGTCGTCCAATGGACTTTCCCTTGCTTCTCCTCAAGGTTTTAAAAGGCGTCTATTAGGGGAAGGTTTATACACCTTTATAGTGTTTTGTTCTCCTTCCCAAACAATGTGAGACTTTAATACTGTTTCTACACCCTTAGGGGAAGCTCACTAGCAGGTCGATCGGTGTTCTGACTTTAAACTGTTTGTAATGGCCCAAGCTATCACTAGCAGATATTGTCCTATTTGTGCTTTCTCTTCCAACCTTCTCCCTGAGCCTATCGTGATGCTGGCTCACTGTCTCGTGGTTAGCTCTGATACAATTTGTAACAACTGAAGCGCACCATTTAGCCCATATTATCATTTTTGGATTTTTCCTTCCGGACTTCCCACTAAAATTATAATTAAACTATCAAATTATTCAAATAACTGGGTGAGTCATGAAATTGTCCTATATTCTTTAAATTTATTTTTTTTATTTTTAATAAACTTGTCCTCGTCGCGACTGGTTTTAGTTCTCATGCTATCCCTCTCTAATCCATGGCGACGCTGCCACCACACTGCTACCACAGCCCCTCTCACCACCACAAATTTTCATATCCCGCCGATTTGACTGGTCGGAGCGTGGATTCCACTTTTCCTAAAACCCTCATCATTTGCAAGAATTCGAAGAACGAGTCGGCATTCGAAGAGACAAAGCAAGTTTTAGTGGACTACGACAATGGCAAGCATGAAGTTCGGACCCTCGTTAACGGTCTCAGAAAACTCGATATTCCCAGGCGGTACCAGCTTCGAGTTGGGGGCGAACGATTCCAGAAGGACTGGACGGTCACTGAGGTCGTACAGAGGATTCTGAAGCTACAACGCTATGGTGATGTCGAGGCTTTGTTGAATTGTTGGGTTGGACGGTTTGCTCGGAAGAATTATCCTGCTCTTATGAAGGTATCGCCCTTCCACACCGTCTTTTTAACAGCTTATTGTGCAATGATTAAACTCTAATTCTTCGACCGGTTGATTTTACAAGATTGATGTAAGTTAGTGAAACCGTCCTGAATAAGTTCCATTTACGTTATGAAGATTTGAATCAACCGTTCTTTCCTCTTGTGGTAGGAGTTGACTCAAAATGGATCTATTGAACACTGCGTCCAAGTATTTGTTTGGATGAAGAACCAAAAGAATTATTGTGCCCGTAACGATATTTACAATATGATGATAAGGTTGCATACCAGACATAACCGAATAGATCAAGCTCGTGGTTTGTTTTTTGAAATGCAAAAATGGAGGTAGGTCTTAGATTCCCCACGTAATGTTGAAGTATTGAATAATGTTTCTTATGTGATTCTGTGAAAGTATTCTTGGTGCTTTACTTGTTGTGGCGCAATTTTGATCTCTGTTCAAATATTGTTGATTGAACAATATTTCTTATTAGATGCAAACCTGATGCCGAGACCTACAATTCCCTAATCAATGCACATGGTAGAGCAGGCCAATGGCGTTGGGCGATGAATATAATGGAGGACATGCTACGTGCTGCTGTATGTATTTATATACTTCCCTTATGATTTTAGTGTCTCTGACTGACTGTGTGAAACCTTCTTGCCTTTGATTTGTCAAGTGTATATGTATACATATGATGCATCTGTATGCCCATAATTCCTCACCCTTCAATGTTCATCAATATGAAGAACTAGGGATACGAACTTTCAAGATCAACACCTCAGGAACTATAGAGTTTTATACTCGTACCACTATGTTCGGCTCTAGGATTTATACCGAAGTGTGAGTTACTTTTTTGTTTAATTTATTTGGACATCAAGTCCATTCGCTGTCAGCGATGGGCAACCTTTGTAGCTTATTTACATTTGTGCACATTTGGTTCCTTTAGCAGCGCTAATTTTTTTCTTCTTGAATCGATACTTTATTGCCTTTGCCTGCACCTATATCCTTTGCCTGCACCTTTAGGGGGTTTTACCTTTTGGGCTTGGTTGCCTAATTTCTTAGTGAAGTTCAGCCCCTGGCTTCTTTTGGCTGATAGTCCTATCCCTCAATCTTTAAGAGGGAGGGGTGTGAGGAGAGGGGAGGACCCTTTTTGGAGAGGATCAAGGGAGTTGAAGGATTTTTTATTCTGATATTTGCAATGGGAAGCATGCTTCTGCAAATGCAAGGGAGTCAACTCTTTACATATGAAATTTTTTATTGGAAACTTAGAGGACTTGAGGGAGGGGTAAGAGAAGGTTGGTTTAGGAGCTTTTTCTCCAAAAAAAAAAAAAAAAAAAAACCTTT
>NW_019268520.1:4423053-4428257 GCF_002738365.1 Cucurbita moschata
TTTCTTTTTTTTTTTTTTTTTTTTTTTTTGGCACGCCTCTGTCCCTTCTATACAAAAACCCAAACATATATTTAATATTTTACATTAAAAACCAACTCATTTGAAAGATTTTTGAAACTGTTCAGTTTCTACTGATATTAATTCTTGTTTATTTATACATATAAAATACCTGTCAATGACAAAAATTAACAATGAAGAAAGTTATAAAAAAAATATTGTGAATATCAAAACAATGTTAATGACTTTACGTGAAAATTAAATGAATTTATGTGAAAATTAACTTTTACATTTTAATTTATCAATATATACATTGTACTAAGAAAATTATTATTTTCCAATTGATGCAGATCCCTCCTAGTCGATCAACGTTTAATAATTTGATAAATGCATGCGGATCTTCTGGAAATTGGAGAGAAGCTTTGAGAGTTTGCAAGAAAATGACAGACAATGGGGTTGGCCCTGATCTTGTGACCCACAATATTGTTCTATCTGCATATAAAAGTGGGGCTCAGTATTCAAAAGCTTTGTCATATTTTGAATTGATGAAGGGTACAAACATCCGGCCTGACACAACAACACTTAATATTGTGATTCATTGTTTGATAAAGGTCAAACAATATGGACAAGCCATTGAAATCTTTAATTCTATGCGGGAGAAGAGGGCTGAATGTCGCCCTGACGTTGTAACATTCACAAGTATCATTCATCTTTATTCTGTTTGTGGACAGATTGAAGATTGTAAAGCTGTATTTAGTACAATGCTGGGTGAAGGAATAAAACCTAACATTGTTTCGTATAATGCTCTAATAAGTGCATATGCTTCCCATGGGATGGATAAAGAAGCTTCTACAGTTTTTGATGAGATGAAAAGGAGTGGTTTTCGCCCTGATGTTGTATCATATACATCTTTACTCAGTACATTTGGAAGATCTCAGCAACCTACAAGGGCTAGAGAAGTGTTTGATATGATGAAGAGAAACAAATGCAAGCCAAATCTTGTTAGCTACAATGCACTGATAGATGCATATGGATCTAATGGCTATTTAGCTCAAGCTGTTGACATCTTACGTGAGATGGAGCAAGATGGAATTCATCCAAATGTTGTTTCAATATGCACCCTCTTGGCTGCCTGTGGACGATTTGGTCAAAAGGTGAATGTAGATGCTGTGTTTTCTGCTGCCGAGCTACGGGGAATTCGTTTGAACACTATTGCATATAATTCAGCTATTGGTAGCTACATGAATATTGGTGAATATGAAAAGGCTGTTGATTTGTATAGATCAATGAAGAATAAGAACACTAAACCAGACTCTGTCACATATACTATCTTGATAAGTAGTTGTTGTAGGATGTCAAAATATGACGAGGCAATCCACTTTTTCAAAGAAATGGTAGATTTAAAGATTCCTTTGTCTGAAGAGATCTACTCTTCTATGATCTGTGCCTATAGTAAACAGGTTAGTACTTTAGCAAGACAGACACTTCCCTTGTTTAGACTACACATCAATTGAGATAAATCCCGGTCTTTTATTCATTGTTTAATTTTCATGCATTGCAGGGTCAACTTGTGAAAGCAGAAACTTTGTTCAATTCATTGAAGGGAAGTGGTTGTTGTCCCGATTTAGTTACATATACAGCAATGATAAATGCATATAGCACAACTGGTAGGTTTTTTCAATTCATTGATCTGATTTGCCACTATAAAAAGAGATTGTTTGATTCTGAACTTTTGTAATTTGATTTTCATATCAGAGACATGGGAAAAAGCCTGCTCCTTATATCATGAAATGGAAACAAATAACATTCAACTAGATTCTATAGCATGCTCCGCTTTGATGAAAGCATATAATAAGGGAAATCAGGCTTCCAACGTTCTTACTCTGGCAGAAATTATGAAGGAGAAGGGAATTCCTTTCAACGATGCCAATTTCTTTGAAATGTTGTCAGCTTGTAGCACGTAAGATTTTACATGTACATATACGTTACATATTTTCTTTATACACATTTTGCTAGCATATTTGTATGGCAAGGATAGTTAATTCGCTGCCCTCGGAAGAAAACTTATTGAGCATTTGGTTTGGTTGAACTAGTAGACTCACCTTGATCCTTCCGTGTAGTCCTCGGAAAAGAAGAATCTTTGAGCTTTATTAAATGTGATCTGACTGGGTGGTATAGCTATGAATGTTTATTAAGTTGAATGTCTCAAGAATTCAGCATAGATGCTTGTTCTCTCCTTTAACTCTCTTAACATTTTTCTTAGGTTTTCCTACTCTACTTCCTGTGTATGTTTCAACTGTCAGTCCACTCACTTAACTTCCTAACGAATTCTTGACTCATGAACAATCCAATTAACTGGCACCAATAGGTATAACAGTTAATGTGTTGCTAATTACTCTTCCTCTGTTCTGCCTAATCTATGTAAAATGTACGGGTACCCTAGTATGCCCATTAATACTTTGCCCAAACTTTTACAAGAACGAGCTCCAATTCAAGTAACCTTAGTTTTTTTTTTTTTTTTTTTTTTTTGTGGAAGGTTAAATTTCTAAGAAAGTGAAGTTTCTTTTCTTTCCAAGTCTTACATGGAAGAGTGAACACCCAAGATCGCATCTAGCAGCACTCTTCCTTGGTTTTACGCCCGCAATGGTGTGTTCTTTGTAGACAACATGAGGGATCTTGATCATCTCTTATGGGGTTGCCAGTTTGCTTACTCCCTTTGGAGTCGGTGCTTTATTTTGTTTGGGGTTTCTGTGGTGTGTAATAGGGACTTATGGCCTTTGTTTGAGGAAAGTGTGATGAACTTTTTGTTTCGTGTTAAGGGGAGGTCTTGTGGCAGACTTACTGTTTTGCAATCTTGTAGGGCATGTGGATTGAGAGAAATATAAGAATTCTTAGAGGGATGGAGAGGTCTTTAGACAAGGTTTTGGAAGGATGATGTTTGATAAAGGGCATTTGGTAGGCCTATTCTCTCTAACTCTCATAATTTTGACTATCTTCTTCTCAGCCTCTTGTACACACAACGACTGCCAGTCTCCTCAGTTAACTTCCTGACCGACGGAATTTACTAACAGCCTCTCAACTTACATCAACCAGCTATAAAAGGCAGTTAGCTACTTAACTAGTCTTCTCTCGCTATGCCTAGCATTATTTATCTATCTAGGTGACATAGTTTTCCCATCATCCTCACACATTTCTAATATGATTACCACTTATGATTACAGTTGTATATAATCATTACAATTTTTTCGAGGCATCCTTCTTTGCTTTGAATCATTTGACCACAATGGTTTTCAGGTTTACTTATTGATGGTTTATTCTTAAATATATTTACTATATTTTATTTGTTATGTGTACTTGAAGTGTGATTATGTGTATAAGGTTTTTCCTTTTGTGTATTAGGTCTCTCTTCTACTTAAGATAGACCCTTGTAACTATTGTAAAAGTAAGAGAATTATTATCTGAATTTTACCTTGAAAATTTGCAACTTATTGTTTTCACTCTTTCACTAAGAAACTATTTACTGAAATTTGTATGCAGACTACGAGATTGGAGGAAAGCAACTGACATAATAAAGCTTATGGAGCCCTCTTTGCATCTCGTCTCAGTTGGAACTATTAATCATCTTCTGCATTTTCTGGGAAAAAGTGGAAAGATGGAGATTATGATGAAGGTAGTTGGAAAATATACGTGTCGATATATTTCTTATGGGTTAATGTTGGGAATCAAGCAAATTTTTCTGCACATTCTTTTCTTCAAGATTTCCCCTGTTTCCTTATCGTTTAAAGTCTGATATCTACGAACATGATTTACATATGCCAACTGTTTGTATCCTTGTAGTGCGTTGAACTCTAAGCTATTTTATCCCAAAATACAGCTGTTTTACAGATTCGTGGCATTGGGATCCAGTGTCAATATTAGTACTTATTCAATCTTGTTGAAGAATCTCTTGTCTTTTGGAAATTGGAGGAAATACATTGAGGTACGCTTTATGTTTCAGTAACTTGGCATTTCAAAGCCCTTGAGCTGTTCTTACTAATATATACCTATGACTGCTGATTATAGGAGTTGTATATTACTTGGACATTAGTTGTCCTATGTTTTTTTTTTTTTCCTGATACCTCGGTGCTAATACTAAAGCAACTTTGAGCAAGCCCAGACTTTGGAGCAGTACCATATTAGTCTTTGTCTATACATGATAGTCCAAATTCTTTTGAATCTTTAGTCAAGATGCCAAGAGTCCTGATTTCTAGAGCATTTAGTCTTATGCAAGTTTATGTTGGATGAGTCTGTTTGTCATTGATCAATCAAGTTACTGAATCAAGGGAAGAATTAGAGAGCTTTCCGTTGCTACGCATTACTACTCTCTCTGACTGACTATAGCAAAAACGTCCCTCTAGCTTATTCTTTACAAATCACTCCATTCACAACCCACCTCTTGCTATATTCTCGTGCCCCCCCACTGCCTCCTATTGTACACTTTCTTAATAGGGGTCTTTCGTGTTTAGTACGAATTCCAAACAGTGTTACTGTCTCTATTCTTCAGTTCCTTGTTTTTAGTCTGTGGAGTTTGGTACAATTTTGGTTCGTACTTTTACCCTTTCTTTAATTTTTTGCTTTCTATTAAATAACATGGCTTTTTAAGTGTTTTCATCATATTCCCAGCCAGGAATATAGAAATTTAAATAAACTTATGTACAGGTCTTGCAGTGGATGGATGATGCTGGAATCCAACCCTCTAATGCAATGTACAATGACATACTTTACTTCGCACAAAATTGTGGTGGTGCAGAGTGCGCTGCTATCATCAAGGAAAGAGTTGGTATGTGGGTTGTGTGTATTTCTGCGATTATAATTGTTATTTTAGCGAGAAACCATACTTTCATACATGAGGTACCAGTTTTAAAAGTTTTAATAATACCCTTGTACTTTAAAAAAAAAAATCAAAAGTACGTTTACCGTTATTTTTAGAGAGACCGTCAATATTCTGTTTCAAAAATACCTTTAAACTTTCAAATCATTAATACTCTTAAAAAGTTCGAAATACCATCGAATTCTCAACAGTTTTATTATTGTTCTTTAAAACTTTTTTAATAATGTTAAAATATACCCTTAACCTTTAAGAGTTTCATTAATTTAAGAAATTTTACACCTAAATAGCTTTTTTTTTTTTTTTTTTTTTTTTTTTTTTTTTTTTTTTTTTTTTTTTT
>NW_019268520.1:4428688-4449630 GCF_002738365.1 Cucurbita moschata
TTTTTTTTTTTTTTTTTTTTTTTTTTTTTTTTTTTTTTTTTTTTTTTTTTTTTTTTTTTTTTTTTTTTTTTTTTTTTTTTTGAAGTTATCTGGGAAAGAACCAACTTGCAAATAAACAAAGGATAGTTGTTGAACCTAGCCATAGTCCAAAACTCCCCAACACATCCCGACCCCACTAAAAGTCTTCTTGCTCCTCTGAAGCTAAATGCTCCACAAACTAATGAAAATGATTTCGCTCTGCAAGGCACCAACTCCTTATGAGTTAAAAACAACTTTTGGTGAACTTATGATGGAGCAGGAGGATGTTACCCTATTTAGAAATTTAGTAGAGATAAAATAAGACAAATAGATATGTAATTTATTATCTCATGCTGGTGTATAAGGTTCAACTATTGAATTATAAAGCTTGTTACTGTAATTTTCAGTCATTTCAGGTTGAGTTGAGTTTTACTCTTTGAACTGTTAGAAAGTTTCATTTAGTTTCATTATATTGTTATCGTTTTTCGACCTGGTAGTGATCTCTTGCACCATAAAATCCCATGCAGAATCCCTGAAAAGATAGCATGGAGCAAACTCTGCATTCACATCCTTCCATTTTATCCACACAGGGTGTTAATATGTGTCTACCCTCTATGCGATGCAGCAGTCCGCTTGAAAGGCTCTCATTGAAAGATCCACTGAGGTGATTTAGCCACCAAAGTTTCTTTGTATGTGGCTGGAACTTGTCCGCATTTATCCAAAGATGGTACAGACTAACACTTCCTTGTATAGCTCAAGTGGGAAGGGATTGGTGGCACGAGAACTTTGAATCCTCATTGTTTGTAATGTATGTTGGATGAAAGTCCCACATCGGGAATGATCATGAGTTTATAATCAAATAATACTATCTTCATTGATATAAGGCCTTTTGGGGAAGCCCAAAGCAAAGTCACGAGAGCTTATGCTCAAAGTAGACAATATCATGCTATTGTAGAAAGTTGTGTTCATCTAACAATGTAAACTTATAATTAGTGAACTAAAAAGTTACAATCAATCAGGTTGTGATGCAATCTAATGGCAGTTAAGTCAACTAAAAAGTTACAATCAACCTATGCAATCTAATGGCAGTTAAGTCAACTAAAAAGTTACAATCAATCAACTACCAGATGGCTGTGATGCAATCTAATGGCAGAGTTTCTTTTAGAACGACTTGAGTTTTTCAGGGGAGGCATTTCCATTATTCTGCTTGATATGGCAACATTTTCTTATACATATATATATACATCGCTAATGTGGGCAAACATCAGAAGTCATTGTTATAATACAAGAGTTTAATTTTCAAAATAAACCCTTTCTTGCATCCCCAAATCAACTGATCAGAACAAGTTCTTGAAAGCATCTCATACTTGAAACTGAAGAAAAATACACAAAAAATTACTCCTACCAACTTTGTTATCAAATGTTGAGGACTAATGAACTAGCAGAAAATAACGATATAATTTTTAGTTGTAAGGTAAAAGCTCATGCGTATATATGACAAAATGAAACGAACGTGAACACAAATGGACGAACAATGAGACTGCAAAATCTGAACAGATCAGCTAATGAAACGAACGCAAACACAAATGGACGAATAACGAGACTGCAAAATCTGAATAGATCAGCTAATGAAACGAATGCGAACACAAATGGACGAATAATGAGACTGCAAAATCTGAACAGATCAGCTAATGAAGCGAACGCAAACACAAATGGACGAACAATGAGACTGCAAAATCTAAATAGATCAGCTAATGAGAGGGCAGACAAATGTGTAAGTGCAGATCAAGAATGTCAAGTTCAGACAATTTCATAAGCACTAGTCAAGACTTGATACAAAATTCATGGAATAAAAACAGTATTCAACTTTCAGTGGTCAATCTAATGGTTCTAGGATACTTCTATACAAACTTCCCCTTCACGTAGTTGCTAGATTCCTCCTACTTTTTTCAAGTCGGGGAGATCTGTCAAGGAGACAATAAGAAGCGGTAAACCATTAGTACCCATTAGTACTCTTTAATGTGCTTTTTATTTATTAAGATTAAGAAACAAATTATTAATTTTTTCAAAGGTGCATATAGAAGAGTAATTTTATTTTAAAAGTTTTTTTTCCCCCAAGTGGTATTCCAAGGACCATAAGATTCATAAGAAACAACATATGGTAAAAAATTAAATTGGACTCACAGAGCATTCCTCCATCCTCGCCGCTTCCATCATCTAGACCCATATCCTATAGAAAATTATTTACATAGCTTATATAAGACAACTTGAACTTTTGACTAAATTAGAGCATATAGGAAATAAATGGAATCAACTTACTGCAAGGTCGTCATCAGAAGTTAAAGCGGCTGCAAAATAAATTATATTGTTAGAACAAATATTACAAATAGGGAATGCAAGATTAAAGTTCTACTTCTAAGAATTTCGAAGCTGCAAGTGCTAAGTTACAATTCACAAATAGCATATAGCCAAATGGTAATGGAATAGCATGGGATGACAGTTTCATATTTATGTAAATAGAAGCAGAGCCAAATCTGATAAGGATCCCAATCCTAAGGTTGGGAGAAAATAAGACTGAAATTGTATGGTAATATAGAAGAGGAAAAATATACTAGAGCTTTTCAGGAAGGCGATCTTTCTCCCTAAGTAACGCGTACCCAAACCAACATCTTAAGTCATTATCAATGTGCCATATAGCAATGGCTAAGATTCTCACTAGTATCCTACTGATCCTTGTACTTTGATCATAAACCAACATCATAAAATTATTTCAGGGTCCCTATAATAGTTTTCAACGCAGGGTATCTGCTACAGAAAGTTGGGAAATTCAAGTAGTTAAACTTGAAAGAAAGTAGTGACAAATAAGGAAGAGAAACGTCGGCAATATTAAAAAAAACGTGCAGGTTGGAAAACTCAAATTGTTGAATAGCAAAAGGAGAAACTCAATATGGATAAATCCCTATCTATATTGGGTGTTCCATCCTTTCAAGAAAGAAACACGGTATCCATGGGTTCAACTTCTTCTGTCATTTCACAAACTATACACGGATGACATTTTGGTTAATTGAAAAGTTGTTAATGTAACTCCCTTTACGACAGAGGTTCTCTCCTTTTTGTATATTACCTCTACAATTCCTAGGGTGTTTGCATTTTATATACCAACAGTACATCTATGTTACAAGAAAGAACTTACAGTCTGATTCATCCTCATCACACCATTTGTTCCAGTCAACCTTCAAGTATGGAGCAGGTTTTTCTTCCGTTTTCAAGAGCCGTTTCCACCAACCTTTCTGTTCTTTTTGGACGGAGCAAATTATGTTCCTCAAGCCAACCTTAGTTTTACAGCCCTGTATCAAGCAAAGAGAGGGATATTGGATAAATATAAAGTAAATGTTAAGCCATCAGATTAAGAGTGTTAATTAAGTTTCAAATCTACTTTGTTTCGTTTAATTTTTAAATCTGATTGTTATTCTTGCTGTTATATGTCAAAATCAATGACTGTATGCTACATGTGTGGTGGTTTGCTAGCAGCTATAGCTATTTGCTGCTTGCCGCTTTTTAGTTCCTTCAATACACCGAGAAATATAAGAAAATACTCTCCTTCTCTTACAATTTTCTCCACTCCTTCCTCTGATTTTCAGTAACGATCCTAAATTTTTTTTGCGAGCTAAGCTAATAAGCAAAAGATCTTCGAAAACAATCACAGCATTGATGCCATTTTCCCAAACATTTTAAGTGTCAACAACTCCCAAGTCCCAACTTCCGCTCATGTGGTCCTTAACACATAAGAGAATAAGAAACCACTAGATATGATATAAGTTCAGTAATGGACATATCAAGATCATTCTAAGCATGGTCTAAACAGAAGAAAAAAGTGCACCAAAAGTTATACAATAGCTCACCTCAGGCACTATGGACCCAAAGAGTTCCAAACTGAAGTCAAAAGATGCGCCTTGCAGTCCCTTGGCAGAGAAGCTAAATAACCCATGCGGTTCACACTTAACAGAAATATCTTTGGCATCAGGTAAAGCAACGGTCAGATAAACCTTATCCGAACGCTGAGCCCATAGAACCTCCGGATTACGACTACTGCATACACGAGAAAAAAAATTATCGCCATGACTTGACAACTGCCTTCATCTATCAAGGCGATCAAAACCCCAACTCTATCCATTATGACCTACATTTACCAGCCTTAAACTCATTCAAACAGATCACAGACAACATCTTCCACAAGCATCGATCCAGAAACGTAAACAAAACCAATTCATCCCCACAAAAGAATCCAGTTACAGAAATAAAAAATTTCACATAAGAAGAAGAACAAAACTGGCGTGATTTAGCGGGAAGAAACAAGACAAAGCAGGAAGTTAAAAGGAGCGAATACTCAAAATCAATAGCTAAAAACGCCACAATAAAAGCTAGATGATCAAATACAAGTAGTGTTACATGTGAAGAAACAGCAAAATTAACAGAAAATACCTCATTCTGGGGAGGAAAGGTGGCGATTGATCGGAAAGAATGGTGAGGAGAATCGAGAGCAAACCCTTCCCGGCTACTCCTGAATATAAAAATTGAAGTCCACTCTGGGGCTCTGTGCGTAACCGCTTAAACCCATTTTTGGTCGGAAGAAGATTGGATTAAACTAATTTTTCGGTTTCAGGTTCGAGCGTAGCTCAATACTACACATTTCCTCCATTAAATTTTTTTTTTCTAAATAAATTTTAATTCCAACAAATAAAAAAAAAAAACCAATATATTTACCAATTTAACCATAACTATTTAACTGATGTCGACTAAATGGGACAAGGACGGAGAAGCCTTCTGTATCGCGGTCCCCACCTCCTATCTAAATATACATCTGTGAAATTTTTTATTTATTTATGTAAAAATTAACGCATATATTTCTTTGCTAGGAGTAATGAAAATTAATGTATGTTCATGGTAATTTTATATTTGGTATGTTTCCCGTCCTCACCTCCTATTTAAAGCTACTTCGCTATAATTTTTTTTTTTTTTTTTGTACAAATTAATGCAAAGATTTTTCGTTGAGAGTAACGGAAATTAATGTTCATTCACGAGTAATTTTATGTATGGTATGTTACCTGTCCCCGCCTCCAATTTAAATTTACATCCCTACAAATTTTTTCATTTATTTTTACAGAAATTTATGCAAAGATTTTTCGCTGAGAGTAACGGAAATTAGTGTACATTCACAGTAATTTTATATATGGTATGTTTTCCGTCCCCACCTTTTATTTAAATCTACATCGCTACATAATTTTTTTATTTATTTTTGCAGATATTAATGCAAAAATTCCTCGTTGAGAGTAACGAAAAGTAATGTACATTTACGAGTAATTTTATATATGGTATCTTCTCTGTCCTCACCTTCTATTAATTTACATTCACGAGTAATTTTATATCGGGTAGGTTCCTTATTTCCACCTATTTAAATCTACATCACTGTGAAAATTTTCATTTATTTTTGCAGTAATTAGAGCGGGAATTATTGGCTTAAAATATCGAAGATTAATGTACTATTTTCTTGTTAAAATAATGAATTAATGTCTTTAAAATCATAACTTTCAACAAAAATCAAATGCTCGGTTGTATTTTTCTAAATTATTGTTAATTTAGGAAAGGGGATGTGGCTTAGCATTTTTATTTATTTAGCATTTTTTAATAAATAATTTATAAGCATGTATAAAGGGTGATGGTGTCCGATAGAGCGGGAGTTCGATCACCAAATGCCGCAAGCCGGATCAGAAAAATGCTTGAAAACCAGTGAGGCCGAAGAAGAAGGACATTGTATGAGTGGTCTCCTTCATTGCGCTCACCTCGTCCTTCCATGGCTGACCTCCCTTGAGCTTGCGAGCATTTCTCTCTGCTGCAAGTTCCTCAATGCCACTTCCAAATCCATCACTCTTCGCCGGATTCTCGACGCTTCTAGATCAATCGAGAACATCCCCATCCCATTCCACCCTCCAATCAACGATTGCCCTTACGCCTTCTTCATCTACACCCCCACGAGCATTATCCCTGATCATCGTATCGAACGCCAATGCTGGGGTTCAATTTCTGATTCCCAGTCGAGTCATGTCGGGAGCGAATCGATGAATTTGGGCGGCGAAGTATCCGGATGCGATTGCGAAAATTGCGGGGATTTTGAGTTTCAATGCCCCTGTTCGAGTTTGGATGGGTTGGAGGATGTTGCTAGCGAGTGCGGACCACGATGTTCTTGTGGGCTGGAGTGTGAAAATCGGTTGACTCAGAGAGGAATTTCTGTTCGATTGAAAATTTCGAGAGATGAGAAGAAAGGATGGGGTTTGTATGCGGACGAGTTGATTAACAAAGGGACGTTCATTTGTGAGTATGCAGGTACATTTTGATGTTCATTTTGTGGAATTTGTTACGATTTTGCATAGTTGTTCTTCCCTTTCTGCCTTAATTTGTTTGAGGGGCTGAATTTATTATGAACATTAGAGTTAAAGATTGCATACAGTCCTTGAATCCCCTCGGTAATCAGTCGCCATGAAAATACGCGTATTCTTAGTTGAAGTCCTGAATTAATGCTTAAGGAACTGCTCATCTACTTTTCAATTTGCATATATTGAAGAAGTGAGTTTCAACTTATAAGATTATATTTTAGTCAAGTCCCAAAATATATGTATATATTTCTTATGTTCCATTGTTTTTTCAGTGAACCAGTGTTCTTGGTCTAACTATGAACTAAACAAAATATCTCTCAAGTTAATTGAAGAATTAGGGGTCTCATTGTTTGAATCTTGAACTAATGTTTAAGAAAACTACTGATTTACCTCGTATGTACATAGAATAAGTTAATTTCATCAAACTTAGTTAGTATATTGAAAGTTTGTGAACTCTATTGAGTTTGAAAGAATGTTTTACAGTTTCGTGGAGCGTGAAAGTCTGCAAAATGAGTAGTAGTTCATATTAGTCCACAAAATTGCATCTATAGGAGTCGATTGGATTCCTTCTCGATCGATTTGTTTATGAGGATAATTACTCGAGAGCAGTTAAATAGATGAAAACTATTTGCTTTCTGGGAAGAATATGTAGGTGGTGATTGTTGATCAGATTTTTGGTTCATGTAAATAAGTACTTGTTTACATGAAGGGTAAGAGATATACTGTGTTTAAGGTTTTTAGAGTACACACCATGTGATTGAATAATGTTCTATAATGCATTGAAGGTCTCTAAACTTGATACGAATAATCTTTGCATCCAAAAGGTGAACTTTTGACCACCGGAGAGGCAAGAAGGCGGCAGAAAATATATGATGCTCGTGCTAAAGGTGGATGTTTCACTTCATCTCTTCTCGTAGTGAGGGAGCACCTTCCATCTGGAAATGCTTGTTTGCGAACAAACATCGATGCGACCTGGATTGGGAATGTCGGGCGATTCGCAAATCACTCTTGTGACGGAGGTAATCTAGTAACGAGACTGGTGAGAAGCACAGGCGTTATGTTGCCTCGCCTTTGTTTCTACGCTTCACGAAGCATATCAAAAGATGAAGAGCTTACATTTAGTTATGGTGATATCAGAGTAAAGCATGATGGTTTGAAATGCTTCTGTGGTAGTTCTTGCTGTTTGGGAACTTTGCCTTCAGAAAATACATAGTTTTATGAGTGAGAATAGAATGAGAACGGGAAGGAAAGGAATTGAGAGTAGTTTGTGTTCATTTCTCCTCGTATTATACTTCATTTTAGATAATTAGTTATACCTAGTAACTTTTGCCATCCCGAACATAGCTCTAGCAGCACTAATAGTGATATTAGAAACTTTTGGCTTCCCGAGCATAGCTCAATGGATAGATAGTAGTACTGATAGTGATACTAGTAACTCTTGTTGTCTCGAACATAGCTCAATGGATAACCGCAATGATATTGATACTCTGAGTTGATTGGATTGAATAAATTTATTAGTAGAACATGGCATATGTTAGAACTTTTAAAATGTATATTTAGTCCTTAGAATTTTAGAAAATAACTATATTTCGAATTTACTATTCTCGATTATACGTTCTCAAAATCTAGAGTATATCAGAGGAACGACCCTTTGTTCCCTTGATCTGAGGCACAACAGGACAACGAGGAGCCACAGTGATTGGGAGTGGCAAACGACAACAGAAAGCGACGTGGCGACAAACGACAAGCACAATGGTAAACAACGACGACAGTATGGCCGTGGAGGAAGCGAGAGAAGAAAAAATAGCCATCTCAACAATCCAATTACCAAAATTTACACATCATCAAGGATTTAGAGATCATTGAATACCATTTTCAAACTTCAGAAACCACAAAGGCTCCTTTTGGAACGTAACGTACATCAAAGTACATGAAAGTAGTCTTCGTATGAACAAATATATTCCCTGCAGTTCCGACCAAAAAGTAGGAGTTCTGAGACCATCTTCTTTCTACTCTGCAGCAGCTTACCAGTGTCTTGCTCCTTGTTTTTCTCCTGCTACTGCTCCATTTCTGGACATTAGTATCAAGGATTCAATGGGGGAAAACCACAATTTTTGTTGTCCTGTTAGAATTTCCAAACAGCCAAATAAGTTCGAGAACCGACAAGAATTACACTACGAAGTTGTCGACCATATTTAAGATTTACAATAGCACAGCTAAGAACTTGGTAGCAGATGTAGCAAGGAAAAAACATATTCGGAAGGACAAGCGGATTCACCTTGGTAATTTTCAAGTTGTGAGGCACTTGTACCACCAATCCTCTTGCTGCAGAATGAACACTAACATACAGTTTTGTGCACAACACCATTAATATACCAATCTGAATTCATCCTTTTCATTCACAAAGTTAGGTGTTGGAGATACTACTAACAACTCAACTGCTTGTGCTTTTTGTCTTCTCTTTGTTTATAGGTCTGTCTTTCGTTGCAGTCGCTTCTTTCCGTATGAACTTCTTCTGCAGTTTTGCAGCGTCCTCCGATGAACTACCACTTGCTGCAACAACACCTTTCTGCACATTACTCTGTTCCATGTTCTCCTTACCAGCTATCTTAGAGGTACTTTTATCAGAGCCCTTCTGCATTGCAGCCTTGTTTCTGGAGGGGTTGCCTGTGTTATCCTTTGAACTGGAATCCTGGTCAGCCTCTGGAAGCAATGCTCGACGGCTAAGGCGGAGCTGACCCTTTTCATTTACCTGTATCATTGTGAACTTATAATCTATAATCTGATGATCGAGTCAATTCCATGATTATAAGTTCATTCCATATCGATTGGAATAGGGCTAGGTTATATACATTTTAATTATGAGAAGGGGTCATCCGGGTGTATTTAAATAGATACCATGTTTACATATGGATCCCTACGCTCTTACATTCCATTTAGGATTAGGAATAGGTGTACGGACCTGTTTTTTACATATCTCTCGTTATTTAGGACCCTATTCATCTCTTTGGGCTTCTATTGAATCGAGAAATAGATTTGAATGTCCATTTTTTTTATATAATAGCAAGGCATCCTCCGGATAATTCAAATCGAAGCAATTGGATGTCCGACTCGGACCTATATGACATGACCGAGCAATAGAAAAACTCTAACAGAAATACTCTAACACCAAATAGGTACAATACTGTCCCATCAGCAAAACTTTCTTTGAAGAAATTAAAACTAGTGGGTGAAGCCTACAAAAGTTCTAACTTGCAAACAATCAATTCATACAATCTCAGAACAATGGCAAGGGCATAGAATCTAACCTCAATGACTTTGACATCGATTTTGTCTCCAACTTTAACAACCTGCCACAGAAAGCTTTTTATCTTTAGAGTATAGAACTTTTGACAGAAAACATTGACAAAAGGGTCGAACCGAAGAAAAAATGTGCTTACATCTTCTGCCTTTGCCAACCAATCTGAGCTCAGCTCACTAATATGGCAAAGTCCCTGTATGAAAACTTACAAGAGACACAAGTAAAGGAACCATCTAGTTTTCATAACATGAAAGGAAATGGGAAATAAGGCGTCAACGATACCTCTCGTCCAGGTGCTATCTCAACAAAAACACCATAAGCAGCAATTGTCTTGATCTCACAGTTCCTGGAAGGAAAAAGAACGAAAAAATCCGAGGTCATACTCCAATAGTTTTGTTTGAAGAAACTAGCAAATGTTAAGTACAGAGGACACAGCAGCAATTGATATATTAATCAGGATGAAGCTCTGTATACAAGAACTTCGTAAAGCAGGAGATTTGCAGAAACACTGTTCCAAGGTAACATACGATTTCCAATTGTCTTTATAAATTTTTCCATTAAGTTCTCAAGTCCAAAACGATTACATTATTATTCGAACCCGTCTTAGAGAATTCTCTCCTTCGATGTTTAGACTACACCAAAAATAGTAATGTGTCCCAACTAGAAGTCCTTACTTATGCAGCTTCCTTGAAAGGACAAGTGTAAAGAATTATTTAGAACAGTAATTACCTATAGATATCACCAATAGTTGGAACCATTGTCAGATTGCTAATAATAGCTTTGCATTTTTCCAAGCTTGACAAATCATTTGCAGTAATTTTAACCTACAAAAGCAAAAGATATCAAAATTGCAGTCAAAAGAGTCATAGCCGGCTAAGTTAGCTAACAAATGAAATTTCTCTGAACATACTGTCCCATCGTCTTGAGTGTCAATAGCCTCGACTCGTGTTTCCTCTATTATGCTCTTCACCTTTTTTCCGCCAGAACCAATGATTAGGTTTATTTTTTCAGGTAGAACCTATCAAAGAATCAGAAATGAGAGAAGCAGTTAATTTCAAATTTTATTATCATTATAAGAGTATTGTATTTCTTCTTATACTTCTATTATTATCACATAATACACAATCAATTACATCAAAGATGTGAAGGAAATTCAACAATTTGATATGGGCAGTGGACAAACCTTCATGATATGAATCAATGGAGCATACTGTGAAAGCCTTTTCGAAGGAGGAGGAGAAGACTTCAACATTTCAGCTGTCAATTGAAAACATACATTAGATATATCACACTTCAAGAAAATCATAGAACTTTACCAACTTACCAATGTTATCGATCACCATAAATTGGTGATTAGAAGGTCAGACAATTAAAATACATTAGATACTGTTGAGACTATCCAATTCATGTCCACCACCTTTGTTGATCAATACAATCTAACCGGCACTCTCATTTGATTGGACCAAGCTAAATGGTTAGAAAATAGTGAAGCGGACGAAGAAAAGTGGAAACAGCAAGAAAATTGTGAGATCCCACATCGGTTGGGGAAGAGAACAAAGTATTTTTTTTATAAGGGGGTGGAAACCTCTCCCTAGCAGACGCTTTTTAAAAACCTTGAAGGGAAGCCCGAAAGGGAAAGCCTAAAGAGGACAATATCTGCTAGCGGTGAACTTGGGCTGTTACAAATGGTGTCAGAGCCAGACACCGGGCGATATGCCAGCGAGGAGGCTGAGTCCTGAAGGGGGTGGACACGAGGCAGTGTGCCAGCAAGGACTCTAGGCTCGACGGGGGTGGATTGGGGGGTCCTACATCGATTGGAGAAGGGAACGGGTGCCAACGAGGACGCTGGGCCCTGAAGGGGGGTGGATTGTGAGATCCCACATCGGTTGGGGAGGAGAACAAAGCATTCTTTATAAGGGGGGTGGAAACCTCTCCCTAGCAAACACGTTTTAAAAACCTTGAGGGGAAGCCCAAAGAGGACAATATCTGCTAGTGGTGAACTTGAGCGGTTACAAAAATAGATTTGAGGGTGGCTTGGTCCAATCTAATGAGAGTGCATTGATATATCTGGTGGGGTTGGCAGTAAGATAGTAGGAGGGATTGAAGTAACTGAAGGAGAGGAGAATAATTCCATTGATGAAAGGAGGTTAAATCCAAGGAAGGTAACTAAAGAGACTGGCTGCATATGACTTAAGGCAATTTGTCCCTTAAATGATTAAGGAAGAGGACCTTTTGGTATAGTTAGTGAAGATCATGATATTAGGAAGGGAGCCTGTTGAGAAAATATACGATCAAATGGAAAGAAAATTACTAACCAAGAATATGCTTACGGCCATCCTTTGCTTGCAGGAGCGCCTCTCTCATAATGGGTATAGTAATGCCTCCCACCTATCAAATCAACACAGATTCTTATCTTCACAAGGACTTTTGAAGCATATCAAATGAAAATATTATAGCAAATGACACAATAATTGCCAAATCAGTAAGAAACTGGGATACAATCTAAGAATAGCGTACCTTTATATCCATCTGAAATGCTGTTATGCCCGTTTCATTACCAGCTACCTGTAAAACACCAATTTTATGCATAATTTTTGGAGTTAGTAGCCCTGGTTGTAACATTTTTATAGATATGGAAATCTTGTTTTGAGTCAAAAATCAACTAAAGCTTTAAAATAATACCTTGAAATCCATATCTCCAGAAGCATCCTCGGATCCTGTTATGTCAGATAGAATAAGTGGAGTTCCATCTCCCCCAAATTCCTTTGTATCATTAACCAAACCCATTGCTATTCCAGCAATTGGACACTTAATTGGAACTCCAGCATCCTGCAGAGCCAATGAACCCCCACAAACGGATGCCATGCTAACATGAAAAAACTAGCAAAGATTAGAAAATGAATAGATTTTTAAATGAGTTCTCAAAATTATAGACAATAAAATGAACAAAGATAGCACAGTTTATATGTTTTGGAAGCATAAAAACACTCAAACCAACTAACCTTGAGGAGCCATTGCTTTCAGTGATTGTACTCTCAACACGTATGGTGTAAGGAAAATCATCTTCAGCAGGTAAAGATGGTTCAAGTGCTCTCTCTGCAAGCGTACCGTGACCAATTTCCCTTCGACTAGGTGCACCAATACGCCCAACCTCTCCGACACATGATGGGGGAAAAGAGTACTGAATATGGATATGAGTTATTAGTAACAATCACCTTACATTATCAGAACTCAACACCATCTTAATGAGGTATTTAAAAGCAAATACCATCAGGCAATTCGTCACACCTGATTTGATAAATTGGAACAAGAAAAAGAAATACTTTTGACGCTTAAAGCAGTGAACGTCATTGATCCTTTTTTATCCCCTCCCCCCACCACCACAAGAAAAAAAAAGGGGGGGGGGAAAGCAGTGAAAGTTTTATAAATGTAGAAGTCTACATAGCTACCATTGAATAGATTGAAAACTTGATACATAACAACCTACAAAATACAAAAGAAGAAGAAGAAGAAGAAAAAGATTTTAAGCAACCTGAAGGTAGAACCTTTTCAACTCATCTGCATCAACAAGGTTGTCCACTCTTTGTGCCATTTGCTTATCCCCGAGCGTAACCACTGCAAGTGACTGAAAACAAAAGAGCACATAAATATTGAAAATTTGATGCATACCAAGGGGCGGGAGCAAGAATTACTTGCGTTTAACATCTTTCCACTCCCTTGTTTTATTTGCGGTAGGACCGGGACTTATGAATTTCCTTAGTTTCACTAATTTAAGATGGAAAGACCAAACCAAAAGGAACTATAAGATTGTCCAACTAAAAGACCAAAAAAGACCGGTCTTTTGGAATGGACTCTCGTGCCACTCTTCTTTTCTAGATATGAAAAAGAGGAAGCAAATCCAAAGAGGTTACAAAAACGACCTTTGATTGATTTGTATTAGTGACAAACAGGTCTGTACATTCACGACAAGCCGGTACTAAACAAGCATAGTATAGTATAAAAATAGGTAAGGTAACACACACACATGCACTAATGATTGCCACAACCTGAGTTTCACCACGAGTGAAAAGTGTGCTGCCATGTGCCCGAGGAAGTAACCCACATCTTGAGTTAATTGGACGTATCTCAACTGGTGTCCTCCCATCACTTCTTATTCCACCCTATAGCAGTAACAAGCAGAGAGTATATGAAAACATTTCCATGAGAATAGTTTTTTTTTTTTCTTTTTCTAATATACGCGAGTGTTTGGGTTAGCTTGTACATATTTACAAAATTCTCATAGGACAACTGTTTGCCTCTACTACATTTGGTATTAAAAAAAAACTTGTAAGATATCAAATCCTTGGGTTAGCCTGTACGTAATTACAAAATTTTCATAAAATTCTCATAGGATGATTGTCTGACTCTACAACATTTGATACTAAGAAATTTGTAGGACATTAAAGCCTAGGGAAGTGGTCACCATGTATTGAACCTATTCCATCTAGATCTGTTCATGAGGCAGGGCAGAGATGGGGAAGCCTTTCCCATCCCTGTTCCTGCCAACTATTTCAATCCCCATCCCAGCAAAATTTCCCATTATTTTCCCCTATATATACAAAGAATTTTTAATGGATAATTTACATTTTCCAGTATAATTTCTATTAAAAATGTAAAACATAGAATATAGAGCAATTGTACCTCCACAATGCGTCTCCTGAGAAAATTGGATGTCACTTCTTTAAATACTAACTTTACGTCTACCACGGAAAAGAGCTATAAGAAACAGAACGATACGGTGTTAAATAAAACTATAAAATATATAAAATCAGAAGACGAAAGAATGCAAATAACAAAAGATAATTCATCCGAAACAGGGCAACCAAATGAAGACGTTTTCTTAATAAAGATCCATAATAATAAAAATAATAACTATCATTGTTATTATGTTATTGTTAATTTTTTCTCAAGTTCATTTCAATAGATTACAATCAAAGGTTTTGTACAAAATTAATGAAATAGAAAGAAGATACTAGGACTAGATTTTTGTTGAAATAGGATTTTTTTTAAGAGGTTTATTCCATGGTCGATCTACTTGATACAAAATTAAAAGTTCACAAACTAACTAGAATCGTTTTAAACTTTCGAAATAATTAGACATGATCACAAAAGTTAAGGGACTAAACACGTAATTTAACCAAAGATATATTATCAAATAACAAAATGAGGCGGTATGAAACAGAACATCAAGCAACATCTATGTAAGATGTATAGGATTAGAAATATTAATGGGGCAATGATGGTTTTTATATAGCTATCTATGATATCCATATCGGTGGAACAGGAGAAAACTAGAAGAGATCACAAAATATTATATAAAAAACGATTATAACTAAGGTAAAGGAGCTGAGCATTACTGTTAAGATAGGCCGGCGTGTAGTTGGTTTAATATGGACATCACCTTCATCAACTTCACCATCCACCACCACTTCATCATCCTCATCTTCATCCTCCACCAAATCAGGTATAGGTTCGAGAACTTCTGAAGTGGTATCTAAACTGACGTAACCTTCTTCTGTCAATATGGAAATAACCTTTTCTTCTAATGATAAGAGAGCCTTTCTACGGGGAATTTTGCTTTTAATTTGCAGGACTTTTTCTAACTCTTTACCGGCAATTTCCTACAAAAAAAAATATATATTATTTTAGCAATCATCCAAGCATATAAGTAAAGGGAATTTTACAAAAGAAACGGACGTGAATGATCAAGGGAATGTCTTCCATTTTAAATCATAATAAATTAGAATTCACGGTGGAAGAGTTCAAGTTCACCACTAGCAGATATTGTCCTCTTTGGGCTTTCCCTTCCGGGCTTCCCTTCAAGATTTTTAAAACGCCACTGCTAGGAAGAGGTTTCCACACCGTTATAACGAATGTTTCGTTCTCCTCCCTAACCAATGTGGGATCTTACACACAGCTTCTAAGGGCTTGAGACTTTGAAGCTTCAATACTAGGAGCAAACTAATGTGTATTAACATTACCATCATGTGTTTTTTTTATAAGAAAATTACAGACACGGAAATTATCATTAACATGAAAGTTCTGTAAAAACACCAAGTTATTAGCAGTAGGATCACACTCTCAAACCCATATGCAGTGTACACAATGAACATAATTTTTTAGGAAGGTAAAGAAGATTGCCACAACCTTATTCAGTGAGAGAGGGAAACAAAATACATACTTCAACATGTTCATAGAGCTGAGGAGGAGGAAGCTTAATGGCATCGAGCATTTTTGGTTTCCCTCGCTCCCTTACTAACGCATCCACCTCCTTGCAAATTGCTATTACAGCATTCTGATATCAAGAAAGAGTTTTGTATTGTTATTCTGGGTACCTAGATAAACTATCTTAAAATGCATCAGTAATAGGCTACATACTTAAAGTAAGTAAACAACCTGCCCAATTTCTACAGCTTGGAGCAACATCTCTTCAGGTAGAAAATTACCATAGCCCTGCATGGATATTTTAATAAAATTTGTTACTCTATGCACAATGAAGACACAAATTTGTAGATTATATCAATATTTTAACACTCCCCCTCACTTGTGGGCTTGTAAATTTGTGGAAGGTCCAAAAAATGGAAATCAATATTAATGGAGGAGGAAATGATATTCCAGGGGGTTTGAACACCAAACCTCCTCCTTTGATACCATGTCAAATCACCAATCAACTATGAAGCATTTAACCTAGCCTCCTCTCTAGAGATTATTATCATCATACTCCTATTTAATCAATGTCAACTGAAATAATTATAAGTCCTTCAGCACCGAGTGGAGCTTATTTCCCTTTTTTTGAAATTTTCCTGGATGAATTATATCATATTGAAAAAAATAATAATAAAACATGAAGAACATGCGAGCATAATATTTATTTCTAAATATATCCCAAATGAAACGTAAATTGTACTGAAGGATTTATGGAGCACAAAGAGTAGGAACACAAAAATCACCCTTTAGGAAAGCTGAAAAAAGTGGACTTGCCTCTATCATCAATATTGCACTATCAGTGCCAGCAAGTACTAAATCAAGCTCAGAGTCTTCCATCTCTTTAGTAGTTGGATTAACAATAAACTTGTCGTTAACAAGACCAATTCGAACTCCAGCAACTGCTTTTGAATTAGGAACTTCTGAAAGTGCACTGTACATTTTGAACCATAACGATTTTAAAAAATGGAAGACTGAAATGAAAATGTATGTGCAACATAAATGTCTGTAGAAGTGATAAAACAAAAAGATAACAGACTTACACTGCTATTCCAGCTGCTGTAATTGCCAAACAATCAGGAGTGTGCAGACCATCATAACTCAAAACCTATAAGAATATGTAAACACCAACCGTTGTTGTCGATGAGGAAAAACCCTATATGATAAACACTTTGAAATATACAACTACATCAGCTATTGAAACTATTAATTACAAAAATTCAATTACAAGATTGAAAATTCCTTTGAGGGAGCGAATACTTGATTCTTGTACAACCTTATTTTTAGGCTTCACTTCTTTAGATGAGAGATGATTTATTAAATAAATATATTACAAAAGTAAGCCACGGAAGTTGTACAAAAGTTCTCAAATTGGCATGTATAACTATGAGAAAAAGTACTAGAAATTGCACTAAATATCTCATGCAGATTATCTCGTATATTTGAGATGATTAAATAGCCATAAAGCTTTCCCTTCGAGGACAACTAATTTGTTTATCCCAAGGAATATACAAAATGTTTTACATGATCCAAATTGAAAGCTAAATGCTTTGAGATGGAGTACAAACTAATAAACTTATCAAGAAAATAATGAAATGTAGATAAGTAGTTATCATAAAATGAAATATTAATATGGGACTGATTATCAACAAATGCTTTACTTGTTATCAACAAATGTCAAAGTAGCAATGAAATGCTTTACCCAAACATATGGGACTGATTATCAACAAATGTCAGTTCACGTTGCTAAAATTAACTCTATTAGAATTTCTTGTCTCCCGTCACTAGTTTAGATTGGCCTCTCCACCCACCCCATGTGAAAAGTATTTTTATCACGAAGAAGAGGTTTTATGAGTACCACCAAGATCCAATATGGAACTTGAAAATAATAAAGCCTATAGATTAAAGAGATATCTATATCATCCCAAACAATCTCCAGGATCATGGTTTGAACATTATTTTTAAATTAAAAATCTAACTTTCAGGGAGAAGAAAGAAAAGAATACTCCAGAGCAGCAAAAAAAGAAAACAAAAATCCCGAAAAAGGAGCCAAGAATAAAAACCAACAAATTAATAAAGTACACAATAAAAATCTCAGAGGATTCAGTGCTTTTGTCCAACAGCAAGCTAAACACATCTGCAATTAAAAAGGAAGTAGCCAAGTAGTTCCCCTGCCCGAGGCACTTGGAGGGTTTGGTTTGAATGATTTGTTTTAGCTAGACTCAAGGCTTCACAATCTCATTTAATCTTCAAGCGTTATTTTTTCAAATTGGAAGGCTTCATCCACTCTTCCTAATTTGTTATGTTCTACAATCTAATTTTTCTTCTCTTTTCCTTTTCAGTCTTTGAGAGCTTGTATCCTTCAAGCATTTTTACTTCTTTTCCTTAATTAATGACAATTTCGTATCTTAAAAAAAAAAATTATGTGCATTTAACTCCAAACATCTCTGAAGAACCCTACACCATCCACCTGTTCCTTTATACCCAAATGTTACACAATTTAGTTATTAAATGGTGTATTTAGATAGCAATAGTTGTCAACTAATGCAGTCGAGTCAGGTCTACACGCAAGCTAACTCGACCACTCAAGATATGTATATAAAAGTCGCATCTGTTATAATATGTCAATTAGTTGCTCCCATACATGGTTGTCAATTGGGTAGAAAGCTTTAATTGAATGTGATTGTACCCTCCATAAGGCTACAATCATTTTGCATGTCTTAGATGTAAAGAAATGAAAATCTACTTTGGTCACTTCTTAGATTCTTTGTTTCTCTTTGAGCCTCAATGTCTGTAATTACTCATTAGGTCTCATTTTACTTTACTGGAGCCCCTTTTTGTGGGCTCCTCCATTTTTGTATGTCCGTGTATTTTTTTCATTTGTTTTTTCATTAAGGTTCGGGTTTCATACAAAAATAAATAAATAAACGAATGAAAATTGATAGGATTATTAACTCATACCCAAGATAATATCTGGGTTTCATGGTAAAAACCTTTGGGCATAGTTGGACGCAAGGGCCTATCAATCAATCTACAAATGAGAACCTGAAAGAAAAATAATAATAATAAATAAATAATATAACAGAAGGACGAGAAGAAAATAAAAAAAAAAAAAATCATGACAAACAGAGCAATTTATCAAATGAAATATGCAATTTAAGAAGCCACAGAGAAAAAGGGTTGCAAGGGCCACCCCGGTAACTACATATTGAAGAGACTCATGGTTACCAAAATGCCTATCAGAGAGCTCAGAAGGAAGTCTCAAGGAACTACCTCTCTATTAAAGAACAGATTCTGTTCAATAAATCATGCAAAAATTATACCTAAGCTACCAAGATTTTTGCCAAGGATCGAGATCGAAGGAAAACCTATATAAAGAAGTTATCAATTAAATGCAAAAATAATTTGGAGGGGGAATAATAACAGCAGGTGGCAGAATATATCCATGGACTGAACAAACAAATACAAGACTTGATCATTCCCCCGGGAGAAATAAACGAAAGAATCTACATGGCAATGGGTTGAAAACAACTAAGAAGAAGGTTAATAAATCAAAACATTGAAATCAAGCTAAGAATCAATTAAGTCAATCAAACTTGAGTCGAAAACAATCGATTCGGGAGAAAAGCAAATTGATGGAGCGTAGAAGATGAATATGAATTTCGGCTTCTTCAACTTCAAGAGGGGAAATGCGAGTCAAGTCTAAGGCATTATTAGGCTAAAGTATAGTGGTTGATTTTAGTAATCCAAGCAAAAAAACAATAAAATGGTTCAGCCAACAATGGGAAAGAAAGTTGCGCATTTATGATTTACCAAATGAATTACAAAAACAAATATCGCTCTGAAGGAAGAAAACTCATTATCAGAATATTGACAGAGAATGAAACCAGTTGTGTGCTTTGATGGTTCTTAACCTAAAAGCAGAAAATGGAACATAAAAGCATTCTATATTGAAGACAAGATGCATGCTAAAAGGCAAGGTCTCCAACGTAATTATAGGCAATAGAATTGGTGAAGTGAAGTGCCAAAGCTTCTTGTTAAGCCTTTGGGTTCGACAATTGTACCCCCAATTACCTAGTTTGGGAAAACTAATTCACGGTAGAAGTTGATGCATCAAACACAAATATTTGAAGGGTTTATTTCAGAATAAATTTACGTGCAATGTTTACAAATGTATAACTATGCCTCCTTTTGCCAAAAATATGTGCTTCTTATATTTTGCATCTTATCATGATGAGAATAGCTCAAAATGTAGCCCATGATTAACCTACATTGCCAAACTTGTCACAAGAAAACTTAAACTAGAATATTATGAAAATATTTAAAACAATGTTTCTTTTGAAAATGGAAAAAGAAAATAAATTTAGCAAACAGACTACCTCGTGATCTCTTGCTCTTCCTTCGCGTTTGAAGAATCCTCCGCTGCGCCAAAGGTATAAACAAGGTTATGCATCAAACTAGAAGAAAAAAATAACTACAGAAAACAAGTAGGAAGGAGTGCAATGCAGACCTAGTCCGACCTGCTGCAGAAAAACGTTCTTGATAATTAACAAAAAGTGGAAAGAAATCCGAAGGCTCGCTTGGTATATCAGCCAAACAAACAGATGTATAAACAATCTGAAGATATAGAAACCAAATGTGTTAGTTTCTCCTAATCAACTAGTTTGCAAGAAAGAAAAAGTAAGTAAAAAACTAGTTCTTTGTGCATGTAGAAACAGAATACCCAAAATAAAAGAGCCAAGAAACTAAAGACAAACAAACTATAAATTTACAACAAAGGGCTCCAATTCAATTACTAGATCCAAAGAGGGGAATTGAACCTAGCCAAGGCTCAAATCTCTTCCCAATACCTCCAAATTGCTAAAAGCCCATCCTATTTCTGTCAAGCCAAATATTCCATAAGACCACAAAAAAAAAAAAAAAAAAAAAAAAAAAAAAAAAAAAAAAAA
>NW_019268520.1:4449992-4592347 GCF_002738365.1 Cucurbita moschata
AAAAAAAAAAAAAAAAAAAAAAAAAAAAAAAAAAAAAAAAAAAAAAAAAAAAAAAAAAAAAAGTAGCCCACCATCGAGTCGATCCTATCTACGAAAGGCAAATAAACAGTGCACCTCCTTCACCCTAGATCCCACGCAAACTAGTATGAGCCAACTACACTCTAGACATCTCCGGAATGCTATCCCAAATTGCACCTCCAAATTGAGAATCCCATAAAATATGCTCTCTTACAAATGTTGCATCGCTAAGACCATAGAATAACAAGAGACTACATATGGATGGGGTCAATGGTGATAATCTCTTGTGCTAGACCTGCTAAGCAAAAAAAAAAAAAAAAAAAAACTGACCTTCTTATGATACACATCTTCCGAAATGGGGAGATTAAAGAGGGAGTGGAGAATGAGGCATGCATAATCGATAAAAGAATGAGCTACAAGATACTGTCATTAAAGCAATAGCAAGCAAAGAATTATATGAATTTGAAATTCATCTTACAGTTTCTCCATCAGTTACTGTAACAGCACCACTAGCTTGTCTCCCCATATGGCCCGTCTCGACCAAGATCTGAAAGATTCATAATGCAGAACAAAAGCTCCAGTAAAGCCGCACATGTATGGAACATTCTCGTCCAGACAACCAGATAAAAGCTACAATTTTGGCCACAGACAAAGAAACTAAAGCAGAGTACAAGTACAATAAGACAACAAGCTAAGTGGTTCTACTAGGTTCGCCACATCCATTGGAATGGCCGGCCTCCCTCCATTAACATACATTAACCAAACAAAAGCAAATTACTTAGAGCTCACAATAAACTGAAGAAGAACTCCCCCACCCCCCATCCCCTGAATTTTCAAGTTTGCTCTCTCACTCACAAGGTTCTTTCTTCACTCAAACTTATTTAGCTTACATCTGTTAGGAATCACGAACCTCCACAATGATTGTGATATTGTCCACTTTGAGAATAAGCTCTCATGGTTTTACTTTTGGTTTCCCCAAAAGGCCTCGTACCAATGGAGATGTATTCCTTACTTATAAACCAATGATCAACCCCTTGATTAGTCAATGTATTTCAAAAATCCTCAACAACATCTCCATATAACCCAATGGCAGAATTTTATATATTTCAGCTAACAACTCGCAGTCACTCACTTGCATTAACTTGAATTTACACTTCTTATTTTTACATAGGCAACTGGCTCACATAACACTCGAACAACAAAAAAATTCTTTTGGCAACACATGTACATAGATTTAAAAGGTTCTCCATACAGTCCACAAAATAAAATAATCCACATAAACCCACTTCCATAAACTCCTCGTTAACACATTAAAGTCGCCGAAAGTAAAATTTCTCAGACTTACATGTCTATCCCCAACAGGAATTTTGACAGAGAAAGGCCGCAAAGAACTGGGTATTCCATCGCTCGCCGCAACCGAGTCAGGTTCCGCAGAATTCGTAAGAGCCCTGGTGACCAAACTCTTACCATTTTTCTTACTGCGAAGAAGCGACAGAGACGAGAGCTTCGGTTTGGTGAAAGCATGGAAGCGAGGGCAATAGGAAGATAGAGAGATTTGGCATGTCCCAGAATGAGAGAATTCGGCTGCGTGGGAATAGCATGGTCGGAAATGGAGGCCGCAAGTGTTCGCTAACATTGTTGATCTGTAGCTGCAGCTGCTCTGTGTTGTTCGAGAAGCAGACAGAGAAGGGGAAGAGAGGGATGATTGTAGGATTTTATCCACTCCCAATTGACGGCTCGCAAAATTGCCTTATCGATTCTTTAGTGCAATATTTTTGGAGGGAGTATTTTATCCCGTTTCAAATGCTGGAACAGAATTAGGTCAATTTTATATAATAATTTAATCCAACTCCTAAAAATTGTAATAATTTTATATTTATAGAGAAGAGTTTCGAGATTGATCTTTTGAGTTTCTTCACTTGAATGCATCTACGGTTATTGGAGACGCTCGAAGTAGTGTTGTTTCAAAGCTACTGCTTTCGATGTATTTAGGTTTTTGAAGTCAGACACACACTCGTACTTATTTGTTCTTCTTGCGTACTAACACAATGAGAACCAACATTTGTGATTTGATAGAGGAGACGTCTAAGAGAGAGCTCGACGAAATAGTCGTGTGGTGCGGTGAAATGTTTCACGTCGGGGTTTTTGGGCCCCCTCCCTTGATCTTCACCTAATTGTAGAAGAGGGGAGGTGAGTTGAGTATCCTCTCTCTCTCTCTCTCTCGTGCCTTTGGTGGTTCCAGTTCGTCTATTATGGATAGGGGCAAGTAACCCATGTACGTGAAGAGAAGAAGAGAGGGGGTTCGGAGGTCAGACCTAGCCTTGTGATTCGAAATAGAAAACAACAGACTTTTCCAGGAGCGCTAGTGAAAAGACTTCAATTGACTTGCGTAGCCATTTAATTCTCGGCATGCTAGGTCAATGTTTTTTAATCTTTTGATATATATATATATATATATATGATATAATAAAATTTTATAAGAACAACCATTTTTTTTTACATATAATATTTAAATATGTATAAGATGGATGGTGGATATTTGAAAAAAAATTATAAGAACAACCTCTCTCTCTCTCTTTTTTTTTGCTTCTTAAATATTTATTCGTTTTTTTTATGATATAATAAAAACGTTAAATCAACTGTAAAAGAGTTTAACTATACGTAACCTCCTTTAACAGATAAATATTAGGAGTAGAGTTTCGAATAACTAATTATAAGTGGAGGACAGCGTTTTCAATACATCTTGACCCAAATTGTTTTACGTAATCTTTTTTTTCTTGAAAAAGTACAGAAGAAATACACTTAATATATCATATTATGATTACATACTACTTATTTATTATTCATATATCATTGACATGTGTCTATCGTTCATAAATATATCATATTATTACTACATACAACTTATTTATTATATATCATTCACATATGTCTATCATTCATAAACACTATATTATATTGAGTATATTATTGATATAACGCACTCTACTATTTTATACATAATTGTTTTTTTTCTATGCGACACGTATTTATTTATTAATTCAAAACACATTACTCTAAATTTTAAATGTCTACTGTGGAGTCTAAACATAAAAAATAATAATTTATATTTTCATTATTAATTTATTTCTAATTGTTTACCACGTGGATAATGTAGCTTTGAGATATGTGCAAAAATGGATATATAATGGCGGCTGAAATAGCCCTTGAATGAGGAAAATTTGAGCTGTAAAAATAATAAAACAAATATTAAAAAAAAAAAAAAAAAAACAATTGGATAATTAAAATTTTCAGCTGAAAAATATTTAAAAATTTAATAAAAATCATAAAATATACATTGAGAACTTCTAGACTAAGTAGAAAACAGTCAATTTCAAGTTGTCGGCCACAGTCAACAATTCTTATCTTGAAAGACAGTTTGGTCGGCAGTCAATTTTGTAATACCAAGAAAACTGAGGCCCCTTTCTGCAAAATTTAGAAATTCAAAGGACCATTATACAATTAATCTTCACAGATCAAATTACTCTTAACCAAGTGGGATTAATTTACAATAAACTAAGTGTAATTGTATCATAATCTTTTAAAAAATACAATTACATCTGTAATTTTCTTTTCAAATGATTCTAATGGGAGGAAGCAAAAGCTTGCAACAGCCTTAAGAGCAAAGAGGTCAAGTAGATAGCCAAAAGGCCTCCGCCCAACACTGCATCAAGCCTCATCTCTCGCCTTGGCAAGGCCACGAGTGCCCAAAGCAACCCGCCGACTAACAGCCCCAATGTCTCCATGACATACGGGTCGGGAGGGATGGCGATCGACTGAGGATACTTCTTCCACGATGCGCCGACGAGGGACATTCCTAGGCCGAACAAAGTGTTGAAGATGGGACCGGCATAGCAGCCGGAGATGGCGATTTGAGCGCCTCGCTGCCCGCCGTTCAATGCCATGGTCACATTGGCAACTAAATCCCCAAGAGAGTTCCCCCAGGCTAGGAAGGTAAGTCCTAGGATTGAAGGGCTTATGTTCATTATGTAGCCAAGTGAAACCAATAGGCCTACTAGTTCCTGAGCTAGAATGTAACTCCATGTTAAACTCATGGTGAAGCCAGCTGCTAGCCACGGGAACAAGCATTTCTTTGGTGGGGTTGAATTCTCAGTTGTTGCAAATGCAACAATCCCAAAACTAATCCCGAGCAGCAAAGCGACGACACAGATGATCAGGTTCGACTGTGTCGCGTCGGTTTGGTGGTGAAAGGCCCATAGAACAGATAAGAGAAGAGGAGCCAATATCACTGAAGCAACTGCATATGGTCTAGACCAGTTTTCTTCAGCAATGGCTGGAATTGTCAATCTTCTAGGCAAGTAAAGAGGAATCTCAAGAATGCGAAGGAAAACGAGACACGAAGGCGATAATCTTGGACAAAAACAGAGATCATATACATCGATCCTAACATCATCGTTATCGTCGTCGTTGTCATCGTTGTACCGTGATTCATTTACACCCTCAAACTCATCCTTTGGTGGCTCTTTCAAAAGGGGTTCACAGATATCACTTCTAAAACTCAACCATTGAGCATGGGAGACATAAACAGCCAAAACATAAACAATATACATGGAAGAAAACCCAATGGCACCCCATAGATTGATATGACCATGAAGCAGTATGAAGAAAACAGACAAAAGAACCAAGAGGAAGAACAAAACATCTCTAATGAAGCCAGACCTATTCACCTTAATTCGTCGCCGACGCAGCAAAATGCTTATGATTCCGACGACGACACAGGTAACAAACGAAGCTCCACCAAGAACAGTATTCAATCCAATATCACTAGTTCCATCCCCCATAAAGGCAACAAGGCTAGCAAAAACATCAGGTGCCCCATTGCCAAGAGAAAGCAGAGTAACACCAGCAATTGTAGGGGACAGATTCAACACTTTTGACAAGCTCTCAAGGGAAGAACAAAAGTATTCAGAGGCAGTATTACCCAGAAGATAGAACAACACAAGAAGCCACAGAAACAGCAGAGTATACCCCAGAATGCTAAAACTTCCATACTGACAATAGAAAATGTAAAGATAATCTATATAGCCTTGGGTGTTACAAGGGTTGCTGGATTTAAGAACAGAGCACTTGGCTTCAAAATCAGTTAGACCAAGAAAACTCCGGCAATCATCCTGTGGGCTTCCATGGATTCTTCTCGAGCTTTTGTTAAGAACGTGGAAATAGGATTCTGGAGGATGAAAACGAATGGCAAAAAAAGCACAAGCCGCCACTGATAGAAACGAGAGATTCAAGAAAATGATAAAACCCCTCTGCTTGAAGAGAGAAACTAAGACACCCATTCAAGAAAACGAATCAACAAGGCCCTCTCTCTTTATCTCTTATCTCAAGAACTAAGAACATGGGAACAATGGTTCATGATTTCAGTCTCAGATAAGTGAGTAATTGGCAGATATATCAAGAACAGGACAGAAATCTTGAACAAAATCAAAATTAAAAAGAAGGGGGGGAACTAACTCATTCCGGATTCCGCTTCCAATCCAAAGACGTGGGTGGCTTTTGTCGTATAAGCCAGAATGAAAGCGTAATGGAATTGAGTAGACGGAGCAGTTTTATCCACATGCGGAACAGTTTGCGGTGTTCATTTCTGTGTCGCCATTCGATCAAAATCAAAATCAAAGCAGTAGAAACGGGAAGGGGAAGATTAAAAAGAAAAAAAGAAGGGGAGAACCCACCTGTCAGACGCTCGCATTACCTCCTCGTGAAGAAAAGCTCACCAAAAACGAAGAATCGGATCCCTTCGCCTGATTGGAGATTACGATTACGCGTTTCAGATACCCAAAACGAGAGGATTAATTGCAACGAACCACGAATCCGTGTTAATCAAATTCGCAGCAACAAACATTGACTCCAATGTGTGTGTAAACGCGACTTCTCGATATTCGTGGGGTATTTTTCACTTTTTTACTTCAGAATCGTTAGGGACGCGCTTTAATTTTTTTTAAAAAAATTATTTATTAAGTCAATATAATTATGTCATTAAATGTTAAGTTTTTTTTTTCTTTTTAATTTTTTAATTCGGGAACGAAAATAGAATTCAAATATTTATATATATAAAATATTAATTAATATTTAAATAATATTTGAGTCTTTTTCTTCTCCATTTTAGTTCATTTTGGTTCATGTACTTTTAAAATCTTTATTTTGGTCCCTATAATCTTTTGACCGTTACAATATCTACTAGCGGTAGATTTAGAGCGTTACAAATGATATCAGAGCCAGACACGGGGCGATGTGTCAGCCTTCTCGCTGTTATCCGAAAGGGGTAGACACGAGACAGTGTGCCAGTAAGAACGCTAGGCCCCAAGGGGGTGAATTTGGGAGCAGTCCCATATCAATTGGAGGAAGGGAAGAGTGTCATCGAGGACACTGGGCCTCGAAGAGGGGGGTAGATTGTGATGTCCCACCTAAGGACATTAGGACTCAAAAGGGGTGGATTTGGGGTCGGCCCCACATTGATTAGAGAAAGGAAAGAGTGCCAGTGACGACGCTGGACCCCGAAAGAAGGTGGATTATGATGTCCCACATTGGTTGGGTAGGAGAACAAACCACCATTTATAAGGGTGTGGAAACCTTCCCCTACGCATTTTAAAGCCTTAAGGGGCACCCCAAAAGGCAAAATCCAAAAAGGACAATATCTGCTCACAGGGATTCAATTCCACCACGATTTTACAAAATTAATATAATTATATTATATTATATATGTGTGTGTGATTTTGTTCTGGTTCGATTAAATCCGAATCGACAACTCGGTACTATGTCCATCTCTCAATTATTTTTGTCCTTCATTTTGTTTGTTTTTGCAAGCTAGGCCCCTCACTTTATTCCTATTTTCATTTAAGGGCTTCACGAGTTAGACAACAAAACACGTTTGTGATATGTCCACATTATACTTCAATTATATATATTCAATAATATTATTAAATAGTATATAGGTCATCATACGATCAATTTTGGCATCTTTCTTGCATTATGTTGTACTCGATGTCTACTCATCTTTGACGAAACCCTAATTTATCTAGAAAGGATTACTTTTTTCCTAACTCGGGAATAAACTAATATGACCCATTTTTTTATTTTTTTTAATTGACGGGTCAAATAATAATATTTATTAGAACAATTCACGTATCTCTTTAGAATGACCCTGAGAGTTGGCCACGAGGCAACAACCTCTGGAACTACTAAGTTGCTCGACTTCTCGCCTATAATTACTAAATTAAAAAAAATAAAAATCATTGTATAAAAAAACGAATTTTGGTAATCTAAATTAATAACGGGTCGATATTTATTTAGGGTTTAAAAATATAAGGACCATATATATATAGAAAATCGTGCCAGAATATTTAATACACGTCCAAAGATTCCAATGATGCAACAATATTTTTTGTCCACAAATTTGTCCATTTTTTATTTATGGAAAATTGGATTTTATTATCTTCAAAATAATATTGAAAATTGAAAAAATTAAATTATAGAGTTAAAAATATTTTTTACGGCCGTATTTAATCTCTAAATTACAAAAAGAAAAATGGGGACCTCGACCGATCACGAGTACCCAACCCGGGTTAGATTTATTCTCGATTTGGGCTTAGTTGAATTTTTTTGAAAACTAAAGAGTTTGAGTCGGTTTGTGGGTTGACAATGTTTTTGGTCGAGTCAACCTGACCAACCGAAAAAAAGAGTTACAGCCCAATTTCGTAAAGATTATTGTGAACTATACAAATATTTTTGTAAATCTAACTCATAATTAAGTTAATTTTAAATTAATAATTTGATTAGACGTAAATGAATCAACTGAATATTCGACCAAATGAGGGTTTCAGTTGATGGAGATATTTCGGAGCATTCATTGGACAGTGGGGCATCCAAAATGGAATTTAATGATAATATCATTATTTAAAAAAATAAAATAAAATAATAAATTCTCAACCACAAGTTTTATATAATTACATATTTTCATTTAAAATAATAATAATTATTATAAATTCGGATAAAATACATATTCATCGACTAATATGTCGTTATTCAAATAATTACGATTCTTTTACAAATTAGTGATCAAATGACAAGACTCGAACATTAGTTAAAAATAGAATGTGTGGATATGAAATGATGCAATTCTAAAGTCACGTATTGTTTATTCTAACTGAGTTAGCTTCCAAAACGTCCAATTTTTATGTTGTTGATGGACGGGTATGGATTGATGGGTGGGTATAAATTGTAATCCATTGATTGAACCGTGTCGAAAACAAAGAATGTGGTGGGTGCGAAAGGCCAGCGTTTAAAGATTGGTTATCATTCCACGATTGGTTGTTTCGAGGTTGACATATACATACATCATACAAATCCTTCTTAATACTGTTTTTATAAATAAATCGATCATATGAGCATAAATTGAGTGTATTCATCATGTTATATTTACTAGTTTTAGGCCCAATACAAGTGTGTTCAACAGGCCCACCGAGACCATGTTGCACCTTAGCTTAGATTAAACTTTGCTTGGAGACCTTGATCACCACCGTGGCAGTCGGAGAAGAGGGCACGTGGCAGTCGGAGAAGAGGGATGAAATTAGGAAATGGATAAGGTTACCATGATCACCACCATGGTATCGCCAGCGAGAACTCCAACTAAATCGGAAAGGCAGCAATGAGTTTCAGCGCCGTCGGAACATGTCTTCCCTGCCACTCTATTTCTTACCCACGTGGCAGCCTCGTGTTCAAGCCTCCCCAAGCCTCCTCCTCCTCCCTTTCCCTCTCCCCTCCTGTACCCACTAAAACTGGAGTCATCGTCGTCGGAGCTGGCCTGGCCGGCCTGGCCGCCGCCACCCACCTCCGCTCCGAAAACATCCCATTCCTCCTCCTTGAAGCCTCCGACGGCGTTGGTGGCCGTGTCCGCACCGACCTCGTCGACGGCTTCCTCCTCGATCGCGGCTTTCAAATCTTCATCACCGCCTACCCTGAAGCTCAAGCCCTCCTCGACTACGAATCTCTCCGCCTCCAAAAATTCTACTCCGGCGCCCTCGTCTACTTCGACGGCAAATTCCACACCGTCGCCGACCCTTTGCGCCACTTCACCGACTCCCTCGCCTCCCTAACCAACCCAATTGGCTCGCTCATCGACAAATTGCTTATTGGGCTCACCAGAGCCAGAGTTCTAGGCAAGTCCGATCGGGAAATTTTCACCGCCGGAGAGGCTTCCACCATGGAATTGTTGAAGGAAATTGGGTTTTCCGATTCCATAATCACCCGTTTTTTCCGGCCATTTTTCGGCGGGATTTTCTTCGATCCCGAATTGGAAACTTCCTCCCGATTATTTAATTTCATTTTCAAATGTCTCGCACTCGGCGAAAATACTCTTCCGGCCAACGGAATCGGCGCAATCCCTCAACAATTAGCAGCAAATCTCCCGCCGGAGACCATTTTGCTGAATTCCAGAGTCGTCTCCGTCGATTTCGAATCGAAATCGCCAATTGTGAAGTTACAGAGTGGGGAAATTATAGCGAGCGAAATGGGGGTGATCGTTGCGGTGGAGGAACCGGAGGCGGAGAAATTGCTAACCGGAAGACGAAAAATCGGCAGCCGGAAACCGCCTAGGAGTACGGTATGTTTGTATTTCGCGGCGGATCGGGACAGGATTCCGGTGAGGGAACCAGTGCTGTTTCTGAATGGATCGGGGAAGGGAATTGTTAACAATATGTTTTTCGCGACAAACGTGGCGCCGTCGTATGGACCGGCGGAGAAGGTGCTGGTGTCGGTATCGTTGATCGGGAAATTTGAGGATGTTGGAGATGAGGATCTGACGGCTGAGGTTATTCGGGAGATGTCGGATTGGTTTGGGGAATCAACGATTGAGGGATGGAAGCATTTACGGACGTATAGGATTGGTTTTGCGCAGCCGAATCAATCTCCACCGTCAGATTTGATGAAAGATCCAACGGTGCAGAGTGGTCTATACGTGTGTGGTGATTATTTGACTTCCGCCACGTTCGACGGCGCGTTGGTCTCCGGCAGGAGGGCCGTCGAAGCCTTAGTGAGGGAAAGGGCCGTCGCTTTCGTCTGAGTTTTGAGAGAGAAATATAATTTTTATTTTTATTTTTAGTTTAATTATTATTATTTTTTTAATATTTTATTTCAAACTCCGTAAACACTATCTCCATTGATATAAAACATTTTGAAAAAATAAAAAATAAAATATCGAGAGTTCATACTCAAAGTCGACAATATCATACAATTACATACGTTTGTAGTTCCTAACAAAAGCTCGAAGGTCGTATTCTATTCTATTCGTCCTAAATTTTAAAATAAGTTATTATTATCTTAGTTATCCCGAACACAATTAAAACCTTTAAAAGTTGTTTGTTTATTCCATTATGGACCCGTCACCAAAATATTTCAAAATCTTAGCCATTGTGATCTTAAAGACATCGTGTTCCCCCACAAATGGATGAGAAGATAAGTTTAATTTCAAAGAAAAAGTGAATAAAAATGTGTTAAAAAGATGGTCTCTATCCATTCTCGATAATGGAAAACGACGTAGCTATCTATCGTATAAATTCATCGTTTACAGACAGTTTAACTTCGATGTGATAACGATTTCGTTTCTGAAATTTAGATTTTTTTTTATCAAATTTTAATAATACGATCAGAATCAGATTGACGTCTTAGGATCTCTTAGTCAGTGACACGTCTTTTCTAGATCGGTGACATAATTATTTTATTTTATAATATTTTATAAATTATAAAAATATCGTGCGAAAATACCCGATAAAAATTTAATACCAAAATTAGCCTTATCTATATGTTAGTGGATTGTAAGCTTTATTGAGATGTGTAAATGGGAAATCAAAGACGTCTCTTTTACAAAGTCAAAGGAATAAGCTTCACTTTCATTTGTAAACTTTATTCTATCTTACCTAAATTTTATTCAAATCCTTTTAAATCTTTTAAGTTGCATTTCACCTAACTTTATTTTATATATTATCATAACAATACTTTTAAAAATTTGGGAACGTTAATCCCGACATTCTTTCAGATTTCCAAGATTCTTCCAAAGTTTTCATTCAACCCTCGAGTTCTTTGTCTTGTTTGACTTAGACATACAAAGTATAACTCTGATACCAACTGTTACAATCGTACTTATTCAACCGTGCAGCGTCGTGATTTTGACACGCTCAAAGCAAGCCTTAAGGGAGACTCAAGCCCCATTCACATTTTTCGCTCGACTTTGTGGTTTCATCAGACCATCGACGAAGTTTGTCTTCGCCAATTGAACACAACTTGTGTAGAATTCAAGCTTGTTTGACCACACACGACGCTTGTGTATGCATGTTCAATCGTCTGCGACACAAGAACGTTGTATCATATTGTCATCTTGATTCCTAACAATACAACCTATGTATCGTGATGTCATTCCACGTTTCAGGGCACATCGATGATCTTGGTTATATATATATAAATAAGACAATAATGGAAATAGAATAATTAATTAAATGGATAAGGGTAATGAAATAAATAAATAAATGGTAATTAAGCAAAGAAAATGGCAATTTGTGGAAATATTATAATATTTGGGAGGAAAACAGCAAATAGTTTTGCCTTTATATAATTTCAAGGGGCCTTTTCGAAAAAGAAGAATTTATTGAGGACTATTTTATAAATTAATTTTCTTTAGGGGAAATTTGTGAATAATTAAATTATGAGTTTAAAACACAAGTGGGATATATTTTAATATTTATGTAAACATATTATATAAATAATTTATTTAACCCGCACGTGTGAAAGCTAAGATTGAGAGAGACACATGAAAAAATTAATACATATTAAGTCAACTTCTAGTTAGACAGCTAAAACATTTCGTATTTATTTTTAAATTTTAAATGATAATACACGAAAAAAAATCCGAATCTTTTTTTTTTTTTTTTCTCTCTGCTCTCGTGTGTCTCTTTGTGTCACTCTCGGTTCATCATATTCAACCTCTCTCACTCTCAGTCCCTCTCAAGGGTCGAGGCCATCCAACCAGCTGCGTAGTCATCCTCCTCATCGTCGAGTGTCGTCCCCAAGTAAGTAACTGATTGATTTGTGTCTGACGTATTTAAGTTTTTCTTTTGAATATTTAATGTATTGCATTTTCTCGAGAATTTGTAAACACTATAACACTTACTTTAATTTATCTAAATTTAAAAAGTCGAGCCGTTACATCATCACGAGCAAGGGACACAAGATGTTGACTTTGGTAAAAGGCAATAAACCCTAATCTTTTTTTTTTTTTTTCTCTTTTCTCTCGTGTGTCTCCTCGTGTCACTCTCGGTTCATCATATTCAACCTCTCTCACTCTTAGTTCCTCTCAGGAGTCGAGGCCGTCCAACCAATTGTATAGTCATCCTCCTCATATTCATCTCCCTTACTCGACCCTTTATCATCGAGTATCGTCCCCACGTAAGTAACTGATTGATCGATCTCCAACGTATTTACCTTTTTCCTTTTAATATCTTCATTAAAATTTCAAGCATTTTCTCGAGAATTCGCAAACATTATAATATTTATTTTAATTGATCTTAATTTAAAAAGTCGGGTCGTTACACCTCCACGAGCAATAGACACGTTGACTTTAGTAAAAGGCAATAAACCAGAGTGGTTTTTTCTGACCTTTTTGTTTGTTTTGTTTTATATAAATGTTCTCCCACATCGGTTTTCTTGCCAAACTGCTACCTATCCATCCCTTTTTATACAGAGATCTTTTCTGTTTGTTTCCCGAGAAAACATGGGTCAGAAAATTTCCCTCTCTCTCCAGCGGCTGCTGCTTCTCTTTCTCGGCTTCTCCCTTCTCCTTTCCTCTGTTGCTGTTCCCACCACAAGTAAACAAACCCTTTTCTCTCTCATAATTCACTTCAATTTTCATCTTTCTCTCTCCTTTTTCTATTTTTTTCTAATGAATTTGTGATTTTTTAGGGATTTTCAAATCGACTTTCGATCAGCCATCTGCTCAAGATTTCGTTTTTCAGGTTTTTTTTTTTTTTTTTTTCTCGAGAAAGTTGTTTCATTTTCCGGGAAATTTTCTCGGCAACCAAACAGGCATGATTGAGAAATTGAATTGTGTTTTGATCTATAATTTTTGTAGGATGTGAGAGATTTGGAGTTCAACGGTGGAGATTTATTTGGAAGATTCGTTTTGGAGAACAATGATTATCCCGGCACCGGAGCAAACAACCACCACGATCCAAACACTCCGGCGAAGCCATAACTTTTTTTATTTTAGTTTTTTTATTATTTTTTTTTTCTTAACCAAAATTTAGAAGTAAAAGGGTTAGTATTTGAAGAAATGCTCACTTTTTTTTAATAGATATAAACTTGGTTAAATTTAAAAAAAAAAAAAAAAAAAAAAAAAAAAAAAAAAAAAAAAAAAAAAAAAAAAAAAGGAAAGGGCAATTCTGTCTTTTCACTCCGTTGCTTTTAGTCTCCTAATAATTTAGTATTTGTTTGGACTTTTTTCCTTTTGTAATATATTATAAGTTTATTGGTTCAATTATTTACTAATGTTTTTTTTTTATTATTATTATCATTTTTTATAGCGAAAAAGAAATAAAAATTGGGAAAAGACAAATATAACAAAATTAATATATTGAAATACGAAAAAACATTAAAACACATAGATGACCGAATTAAGAAGGGTAAAAGGGTCCGAAGGTTAAAATTATAATTTGTTAGAAAAATATAATGGGTCATTTATCATTAATAAAAATACTTGGGTTATTTATCTTAATAAAGGAGTAATTATGAGAATTCATACCCTAATTTTTCTTTAAAATAACACTGAGCCCAAGAATGGTGGGCTTCGGCCCTTTAGACAAAAAGCCCAAAAGTCCAAATCCAAATTACAAGAATGGGGCATTCAATTTACACAAATGCCCCTATTAAAAAAGAAAATAATAATAATAATAAAATACAGCTTTATGAAATTACATATTTGTTTAAAAAAATATTTTTATTATTTAACGGCGCAAACCTTTGATAAAATAATTCGTTCGGACAATTTCATACCAGATTCACCTTTTTTTAATAAGTTGATCTTACATATGATCGGGTGAACTAGTTGAAAATGAGTTCTTAGTAGTTATAATAATTGCTAAGAGATAGATTCGACTATTTGGTCAAGACTAATGAGTGGCTATGTAGCATGTTTTAGAGGAGATTGACTCGGAGAGTCAGTTCAGTCAGAAAGGGGAGGGCTTGCAGTCTCCCTTGGTAGAAGGATGTGATGTCCTGCCTACCTTTACAGTCGATACACAGTTGAGTAGGCCAATTACATAAAATATTTGGAAGAAAAGTAGACATGTCTAAATATCATTGTATCACTCTTAATCTAAGTAAGTATTCTAGTCACTGTCTTGTTTTTTTGTCCTAAATTTTAAAGAATTTAATTGGTTTGATAAATTCAAAAAATAATAAAAAGTATTTTTTAAGCAAAAGAAAAAAGAAAAAAAAAGTAGCTTTGAAACTCAGGCAAAGGATAAAAGTTGAAAAGTTAAGTCGGAAAAATGGCTTTTTTTAGAAGCAAAAACAACTTTATTTCACCTTTTTTTCCTCTCTTTTTCTTTTAACTTTAGATTAATACCAAAATATGTAATTTATAAATATATATATTAAAAAAAAAAACTTAAGGGATGATTAAAGCTTTTTAATTTAAATTATAATATTTAGATGAATTGAGCTATATTCAAATTGACTAAATATTATTAAATCTACGACCAAAATGGTCAAGTTTCATGTTAAAAAAAAACTTTATTTCTCCTCTCTTTTTTCTTTTTTGTTTCTTGTTTTTGGGTTATAAAAGGAATGAATTTTGGAGTTGAGGGTGGGATCCATCTCACAAAAGTAGACATCTAACCACTCACCCACTTTTGGGTATTTTAAATCTGGGTCGTGGGACGAGTAACATTCATCGTTCATCGCAGGTATGCCATACGTTGCACTTCCATCTCGTCCAAAGAATATGTTCGGAGAAACGAAATGTAACAGCCCAAGTCCACTGCTAGTAAATATTGTTCTCTTTCGATTTTCTCTTTCAAACCTCATCTTAATGTTTTTTAAAACATGTATGTTACTGAAAAGTTTCCACACCCTTATAAAACATGCTTCGTTCCCCTCTCCAACTTCCTCAACATTTTTGTTAGCACACCGCCTGATGTCTGGCTCTTATATCATTTGTAACAGCCCAAGCCACTCCTAGCAAATATTGTCCTCTTTGACCTTTCCCTTTAATTTTTTTTAAAGGCGTCAATTAAAGAGAGTTTTCCATACCCTCGTAAAAAATGTTTCGTTCCCATCTCAACTAATGTGGGATCCTGACACGAAATTATATTAGATTGACATTTGTCGAGATGATATTCACCACAACGTCAATGACATACCTTTAATCGCTCGAACTTGATGGGGTTGGTCTTTCCACCCCACTGATAATGATAGCTAGTCTCATATCATTCTATGCTCACAAACACGAAAACATAAATACATGCATAAGAAAATAACATTGGTCGAAAAAAATTATTTTAATAAAAATTTTAAAAATTATTAATAAAATAAATATCTCATTAATAATATGATTAGTGAGAAATAAATTTGGATTAATCATGTGACAAGTAAAGGATTTAATAAAGTTATATATAAATAAATAATAATATAAAGAGAAAAAAAAAACAACAGAAAAGGCATTAAAGGCGGCGTAGAAAGCGATCCACGCAGAAATAGGCATCACTTTTCACTTTTTACACGTGTGGACCCACACGCTTACCATCTTTTATTATTATTATTATTATTATTCTTTTTCATTTTTCATATAAAAAATTTCGTATTTAAATTATATTGAATCCAAATACAATTCAATTATTAAAACTTTATGTATTTATTATAATTTTTTTTAATGTTTTATTTAAAAATAATAAAATAAAACTCTATTATCCCACAATTTACGATTGGACTCGAGCATCTGAGTCAAATTGGTAAAAGCGTATACAAGTTAAGTTGAATTATGTTAAAGTAATCACCCGAATTACTCGAATAATGTTCACGACTCAACCCAACTCGTTACTTTCGAGTCGAGTTGGATTAGCTCATCGAATTATTAGACATTGCATTTCATTCCTCTCACGTCGGTTCGTATTATTATAAGTAACTTAATAAATTATAAATTATGTTCGTAAAATAATAATATAATAAATGGTAGAAAAAAAAATTAAAAAAGCAAGTGTAATTAGCAATTTCAACGTTGATTCCTCCATAATAATAGATCAAGCATCTTATTCTCATTATTCATTTCCATTTTATAATATTTAATTTATACTTTATATTCTTTATTTTTTAAAAAATATATTTACTATCAATTTCCTTATTGCAACCCTCTTTTTAAAAAAATATTAATTTTCTGAAAATATTAAAATTTGATTAAGATTATAACTTAAAAATAAAAATTAATTAATCTCAAAATACATGTTTAAAGGATGAAAAATGTAAACAATAATAAAAAAGTGTAAATAACGCTTTATTTAGTCAAAAGAAACCCTTTATTTAAAAAGTAATTCGTAACAAATAAGCAACTCGGGAAATCGAATATATTCATTTAATTTATTATTTCATCAAAATTACACTAAATGTTTTTTTTTTTTTGGGTGTAAATTATTATATTAAATAACAAAAATTAATAAAAAAAAATGATTTATGAATTTAAAATAATTGATGTTGGAGGAATTATTATTGGGTTATTAAATTAATAGAGAAAAAAGAAAAAGAAAAATTGTCCCATTAATAAAATTTGCATTTTTTTTAAAAAAAAAAATAAAGATTTAAAAAGGAAAAAGGAAAAAAGAAAAAGAAAAAGGAAAAAGGAAAAAGGAAAAGAGAGACATTTTGAAAAGTGAAAAAAGGGGAGAAATTTAGGAAAAAATGGGTACTTTGATGCCTCACGTTCTTTGTGCTTTGAAGCTTTTAGCTCAAACTTTTGAAGGGCTTTCTTTTTTTGTTCCCTTTTTTCCCTTTCCAATTCCCTCCCTCTCCTCTCCTCTCTCTCCTCTTTGATTTCAGAGAGAGAGAAGGAGAGAGAGAGAGGAAAAGCTTCTGGTTCTTCTTCTTCTTCTATATTTGAATGGATTTCACCTCCAAACCTTCCCATTCTCAAAACCCACCAAATTTTCCTTAAAAACGACACCAAAATGACGAGTTCTACCACTGATGATGTCGCCGCCGCCCCACATTTCAAGGATCTCGCCATTAAACTCTTCGGTCGGACCATCCCTTTGAAGGAATCCCAGATTTCCGCCGCCCCTCGCGTCAATCGGGTACCTATTTTTGTTTCCCCTTCTTGGGTTCCCCTTCAGTTTTGATGGGTTTTTTGATTTCTGGGTTTAATCTGATTATCTCGTGTTGTGTTCTTGTGGGTCATGCGAGATTGTTGAAATGGACGATTGATTGCACTGTCTTATTCATATTGTTCTTCTTCCATTGTTAGCCCGACCGAGCTGTCCCTGCCCCTGCCCCTGCCCCTGTCCTTGTCCCTGTCCCTGTCCCTTTTGTTGTTGTCTCGTTTCAGCTGTTCTTTTCATTGTGATGGAGATGAATAACATGTTTTCTTGTTTAGGTTTATTCATGTAATGTTCTAGCGAACTTGGTTGACTTTTTCCCATTTGGGTTCGTTCTGTTTCAGCCATATTAGAATGTGGAATTCATTGAGGGTTAACTGAAGTTCTTTCTTGAACGTTTGGAGCTGCTGAAAAAGTTCAATAATGATTGATTACTTGAATGGATATAGTATTTCCTTATTTGGAAAGGGTTATCAACTAGGAATCTGATGCATTTCTTGTCGATCGTGTTCTTCCCTATGTGTTTTCGACTGTTTCGAGTGTCAATTTTGTTCTATATCTTTTGCAGGATGCTTGCAATAATTGGAAACAAGCTGAGCAGTCTGTCCTGGGTGCAGAGGACTCATGTCGGTCCGAGAGGTCGTCGGTTTTGGTAGGGGATAACGAAGAACACCGAGCTTCGAAAGAGGAACAGATGGATGGTAATGGCACAGATCAAGAACGAGCTTTTAAGAAACCAGACAAGATCATTCCTTGTCCTAGATGTAATAGTTTGGAAACTAAGTTTTGTTACTTCAACAATTACAATGTCAATCAACCTAGGCATTTCTGTAAGAACTGTCAAAGATATTGGACTGCTGGTGGGACGATGAGAAACGTTCCTATCGGTGCAGGACGACGAAGAAACAAGCAGTTGGCGTCTCAATACCGACAGATCATAGTGTCGTCTGAGGGAGTTGCGGCGACAACCCGGTTGGAAACGTCGGGTGTTGAGTCTACTGGTAATGGTACTGTCCTGAAATTTGGATCTGAAGCAGCACCACTTTGTGAATCAATGGAGACAGTGCTTAGTCTTGGAGATCAAAAGAGATCCATTGAGATTGGCTGTGGAGACAGTCCTGAAGAACCGTCCTCGTGCGGTTCTTCCATGACAACGACTAGTATTCGTCGAAACGAATTGCCTAATTCTAGTACCGAGATCGCTGGATCGAATACGGTTCATTGTTACCCCGTACCACAATTGGTTTTTCCATTGAATCAGGGCGGGAATGGCGTAATCCCATCAGCAATGGCACAGAGTTCAGATACTACCAGCAGTCACCCCAATCCAGTTCAATGGCTCCCTGCAACAATGCTAGCAGTTCCAGGCTTTTGCGGTCCGAGCCTCCCGTTACAATTCGTACCAGCTTCATATTGGGGTTGTACGCCCGTATGGACCACCGGTTCATCCGATGTCTGTGCATCTCAAACATCTCCAGCCACCATCAGCAGGTGCCAAACATCCTCGTCGCCTACTCTCGGAAAGCATTCGAGAGATGCAGATAGCTTAACCGAGGAAGAGAAGCCAGAGAAATGCATCGTGATTCCTAAGACATTACGAGTCGATAATCCGAGCGAGGCTTCTAGGAGTCCCATGTGGACGACATTGGAAGCTCCAAACATCTTGGAAGCAAAAAATGGAAGCTTTTACTCGCTTTTATAGAGTTTATTTTTGTCGTTGTTGTTGTTTCTTTGACTGACTGTGTTAAAAGCTGTTCATAAATGTCTGAAAGCTTTGCAGAAATTTGGTACATAGTTTAGTATCTATTTGTTTATGAAATTTTGTAAAATATTTATATTTGGTCCCTCAACTTTCATGAATTTGTTGTTTAGCCCCTATGACATTACATTAAATATTCTTGAAGAACACAGCTAATTTTTATAAGACTTGCCAACCAAGCAACAGATTGGAAGATCTCATCACTCATTTAATTTTAACAAAAGGGTGTTGGGAAGGTTGCACGAGAATCGAGGCATTCCCGTTTACGAAACTTCAGAACAAGTCTTGGTCGTTGTCTGTAACGATAGCAATGATGCTGACCTACAGACCTACTTCGTAATAGAACGTCAGTGAGATTTTTCATTTTTTCGGGTTAGATGGCGAATGATATCTAGACAAATAGATTCGATGAATTCCGACGTAGTTGACCTAAACTAGTCCTCGGTCCATCGTCTATTAAGTGATGAAGCTAACCTAAAGATCTCATTTATGATATACTCGAGTTTAGAAGATGAATGATGTCTAGACAACCAAATTCTATGATTTTCGATATAAACTCGACGGCAATGATTCTCATTTCGAGCAATAGTACCTTAATGAAAACTTGGTTCTTTTCCCAAAATAGCCCTGATGGGAATACTAGCTTTTGATGAGAAGTGACTCAAATCTCCTCTAAATGAGTGGGCATAAAAGTAATTTAGAAAAAGTTAACCAAAAAAGGAGGTCAAAAGTTTTGCCTTTTTTCCCCTTTGAAAGGATTTAAAAGCAAGCAAAGTTCAAATGGGCCGATGTCGGAAATTCAAAAGCCCATTGTCACCGACACACTTCTAGTTCGATTATAAACCGAGTCCCTCTCGAGTCAATAAAATAGAAGTGTCTCATCATTCAAATTTCAAAATCAGCACTTTAAAGGAGCTATGATCGTCCTAACTCTTGTGATAATATATTATTGACTCTCTATTTGGTCAATGTTTTCAAAATATTAAATTTATTGGATTGACGATAAAATTTAACCGTCACATAAATTTTTAGCTCATTCACGATTACGATGGTGTCCCATATTTATTATTGAAACATTTATCTTTTCAATTGGCTCATTTGTAAACGGTTTAGAGTTTATTTTTATTACATTGCTGGTCGTATCAAATATCTTATCAAGATAAGACACCCATCCTTATTGCTCGATGTTGTTATAAGATTATAAAAAATAATATAATACTTTAAAATAATGAATATTATAAGTTAATTTTCTCATAAACTAAAGCTAGTTGAAGTGTGAGAAACCCAAGTGGCAGATTTCAGCTACACGACAAAAATATTGACACGTGGCATTTCTTTGCCGACCATCCTTAAATGTCGGCAATAGCGGAGATCTGTACTAAAAAACAATCAAGTAATGTCGGCAACGGATCTTATCCGACGTGGCAAGATATGAGTGGATGAAATATAAATACGTGGAAACAACTTTTTTTCTGTTTATTTTTATTTTTATTTTTATTTTTTTTGTTGTTATGTAATTATTTATTTAAAAAATCCGGTGGACGTGAAATCAATACCGAGGGTAGGATTCAACTCAGTCCAAATGGTTCACGAATTATAACCTTCACATGCCTGATTCATTTACTAATCAGAATAATTACCGCACGATTACTATCCCACTATCATAAAAATACGATTATGACACGTAGCACGTGATGTGGGGTTGACCCACGTACATAGACATGATTACGTGGACATGACCGAACTCGGTCACCTATTACGTGCACGATTATCCGTTTTAAACAAACTATCCTAAATTTATCAATGGTTTGGGTTTCCACACAAAACTATTATGGTTAGAAATAGGGTTTGAGTATTTATAAATTGGGTTCCTTCCTTGCCTAATTCTCAAACAGCTACAACTCGGATCCAAGATGTCGGGATTCATCGAGAAAATCGGAGAGAAGCTCCACATCGGCGAGCATCATCATGAGGCGCACAAAGGCGAGCATCATCATAAAGACGCGTACAAGGGCGAGCATCACCAACACGCGCACAAAGGCGAGCATCATAAAGACGTGCACAAAGGCGAGCATCACCAACACGCGCACAAAGGCGAGCACAAGGTAGGCCTGGTCCACAAGATCAAGGACAAGATCCATGGAGATCATCATCACCACGACAAAGCCGACAAGAAGAAGAAGAAGAAGAAAGACAAGAAAAAGGATGGCGACGACCACCACCACCACGGTGGCCACAGCAGCAGCGGCAGCGGTAGCGACAGCGACTGATCCACCATCGCCACCGACGCCACTGCCACCACCATCCATTTTTTTAATGTACAATTCTGTTTGTGCAACATCTCTTCTCATTCTTTTATTTTACAAAATTACGAGAAAAAAAACACACAAGTGATGTTAATGATATTTAGTACTAAATTATATAGATAAATTGAACTAGTCCATTAATTTTTGAAATAAAATAAAATGAACACTACTTCCAACAATAGAGGATTGCCGCCGCCGCCACAGCATCTAGTCGGAGTCGCTGTCGCTGCTGTGGCCGCTGCCTTCTTCTTCTTCTTCTTTATATTTTTCCTCCTTTTTCTTCTTCTCCTTCCTCTGCTTCCTCTTCTCTTGCTTCTTCTCCTTGTAGCCATGGATCTTCTCCTTCATCCTCTCCACAATCCCGCCGCCGTCTTTCTCCTCTCCGTCGTGCGGCTGCTTCTGACGGCGGTGCAGCGTTTCCTGGATCTTGGTCATTATCCCTGACATTGTTGTTGATTCAAGCTGCAAGCTTTTAGCCTATGAAGGGTATCATATTTATGGACGACACATTTATCTTGTTTGACTAATCATTTTCTAAGTCAACCACACCCACCAATTATTGTTCTTTTTTTATTATTATTTATCAACCTATTTCTTTAATGTTACAATTTGCAATGTAATTTTAAAATTAAATTAAATTCAAGTTGACTTTGGAAAACAAACCTATCACATGGTTCCCGTTGACTTTTCTACCCCCGTTTCTTTGTTTTTAAGGTTACTATGATTTTAAAATACTCCTTTTATTTCTCTAATTTTTGTGGTAATTTAAAATCATTTTTTTCCATCAAAATTTTAGAATTCTAAATTTCTTAAAATGTAATAATCAAATTTAATATTTTACAAGTATAATAACAAATTGAATATAATAGATACTTGTAAAATCTTTAAATTAAAATAAATTTCTGAATTTTTTATTTTATTTAATAGACATCTAATTTATCAAATATTCAATAAAATATTAATATATAATCTCTTAGACTTTAAAAAATCTCTTTCATTTTTTTTTAAATTTAAAAGGGTAATTTTTAATTTTTTTTTTAATTTAAAAGGATTTTTTTTAAGTTGAAAGGAATTATTAAATTTTTTGAAAAAGTATTGTTATGGGTTAATTTAGCCTTATATTTATATTTATATGATATTGAGAACGGTCGAAGAAAAATGAAAAAGTAATAAAAATTGGTGAGCTAAGAAATATGAACACAAGCACGTGACACATACACGACACGATACAGATACATCAACACGTCAAATTCTAAAGAAATAGGATATAAACACGTTGGAGATACGTGTTTTTAATCTAATACGTGTATATATATGGATAATTATTAATACTTCTTTACAAATTAATCAGTACTATTTATTGTAATTTTAGAAAAAAATATATATAAATTAAAAAAAAAAAGAGAGTATATGTTGAATTTTAAAAAAAAGGTGAAGAGATAATAATACAGACAACAGAAATATAAATATAAATTGAAGGCAGCCCCTAGTTTCCCATTTTATCCCCATTTTTTATATTTTATATTATATATTTATCCAGCTATACGACGAGGTCAAATTTGACATTTCTCTTTTATTATAAGCCTAATAAAATCAATAGATTTGTTTCAATTAAATAAGAAAAAAAAATATTAGTGTTTCCTAATAATAATTCCAAACGTCAATTATATAAGTGTTATCCCCTTTTTTTTTTTTTTTTTTTTTTTAAATTTATTTGCGTTGAATTATAACATTTAAAAATATATAATTAATCTTTAATTTTTTAATTTTATCTATTATGTCGTCAAATTAAAAAAAAAATGTAAAAAATAACTATTTTAATACGATGCAACATGTTGTCTTCATGACATGCATTGGTCAATATGTTACCATATGGAGTTCAAGCTGTCGTGTTAAAAATGTTGTTTTTTCGATGGACGATCTTGGGCAATATTGTTAAATTGTTAATGTTGAATTTTGTATTTAATAAATTATTAAAAAATTTAAATTTTTTAAAACTAATTGAATTATTTATACTACTACAATTATAAATAAATTTATAAATTATATTGAGTTAAAAAAGAGAAATAAAAATAGAATTGGAATCGAAGATATGCATTCCATTCATATTCATAAAGATACAAGCAAGTAATTAATACCAGTCTATAAAGAAAATATAAATTAATTAAATATTGAAAATAAAATAAAATATATTATAAATTATAAATAATAAAAAAGAATATTAAAATATAATATTTAATATATATTTCATAAATAATATATACTCCTAAATAAATAATTAAATTTCTTGTTGAAGAGTAGGTAAAACGACGTCGTAAGTAAAGCGGGCAAAGGAGAGAAACCGACGATACTGAATTCAATTGTTTTTATTATTTCTTTTAAAGAAAAAAAAAATACCGGCGGAGAAAACTAAACAGCGGTAGCCGGGAGGCGGCCATTAATTATAATATTAAATCCATTGAAATAAAAACAAAAAACAAAGGATGAAATTCGGTGGGCGCCAAAATGGCATCCACCCGTTCCATTTCCTTTATAAATCTCCCACCCGTTTCCTCACCTTCATTTAATCCCAACCAGTTTCCTCCCTCCTTCAGATCTCCAAATCTCCCTTCCAATGGCGTCTCTCGTTCTTCTCCTCTCCGAACTCGTCCGTCACCACAACATCAATCCCGATTACTGGCTTACTCTTCCTCTTCCACCTCCGCCGCCGCCGCCGTCGTCTGCTTCTGCAGTCGCGAAGTCGCTGTCCAGTAAGTGCCAGAACAATATGAGTCGGATCTGCGTCGATGAAACGGTAATGGACGAGTTTCTCAAGGAATCTAGGGTTTGTGTTGATTTAGTTTGGCCCTAATTTCACCTCTACTGCTCGATTTTGCTTCCTTATGTCGATGCTCTATAATTAAACTGTAATGAAGTTAATATTCGTTGATTCCTTTCTTCTTCTTGATTTCCGAATTCCTCGATCATTCCGTCTCTGTTCTGACAATGGGGAAAGTGAGTTCTATTTGCTGAAAAACAGAGTGCGATTATCTCGATCCAAAAGTGTACTAATTGTTAATTATAATTTTTCTTCTTAATCTCTAACTAAAGTATTAAATCAGCTAAACAAAATTTATTTAATTGTTACATTGATGTCTACAATTCTTTATTATCAGTATTTCATAGCGATCCAAAACCTATCGATGAACTAACTTTCCATAATGTATGATATTGTCACTTTGAGCATAAGTTTTAATGGTCTGTAGTATTTCTCTATTATAAACTCAGGATTATTCTTTAGGATCATTCCTTCCTCCCATATAATTATATATTTTTTCATTTATTTTATTCTAACTTAAAATAAAAATTTTAAGAAATTGTTTTTTAAAACCCTTAATATATATATATATCCAAGTGCGGAACAATGTAGATAAAGGAAGTCGATCAAATATATTTGTAACTTCAAGAAAAGATTGTTCTATTAGGGTTGGACAGAGGGTCTCAGTCCTGAACCTGTTTGCTGTAGGTAAGACTGTTGCTCTCACGGTGAGAATGGGTCGTTGCGTGTCTGTCGGGAGATGGATTTAGAACGACTCTTTTGAGGGCTTTCAACCGGTGTTCTGATATAATATATCTATATATATATATATGAAATATTATTTATTGTGTCCAAAAATTCTAAAAATTTGAAAAATGAAAATGTTTAATAGGTGGTACATAACCTATTTAAAAATTTAAATTAAGAACATAATCCTTGAATTAATTACAAATTTCGAATTATGATAGATATTTGAAAACAAACAACAAGCGATGGAAACTATACATGCATCCGTACATGCATGCATCCATCCATACATACATACATCCATCCATACGTACATACATACATACACATACAACACTCTATATATGTTCTCACACTACCGACAACGCCACCGACTTATCGAACTCCGTACTCCGCACACTCCTTATTCTCCCTCTGCTCTTACTCTGCTGCTTTTTCTTTGTCAGCCCCCACGACGGCGTTTGCGACGGCGACGCCTCCTTGTCTCTGCCGGCGCCGCCCTTCATCAAAATCCTCATAATCCTTGGGTACTGCAGTGACTCAGCAATCTGCATTGAACTCATCCCTTTATTAGTCTGCGCCTCCACGTCAGCGCCTCTCTCGACGAGGAGCTGAACGGCGTCGGCTTGGGCAGCCTCCACGGCGCAGTGGAGGGCGGTGTAGCCGTCGTCGTCCTTGGCGTGGATATCAATGCCGATGTCGATTAGGGCTCTGGCGGCGTCGGTGTGACCCTTGAAGGCCGCCCTGTGGAGCGCTGTCCAACCGTTTTGGTCGCGGCCGTTGAGAGCGGCACCGCTGTCGAGGAGGAGCTGGATTGACCGGACGTCGCCCTTGCGTGCGGCGGTGGCGAGTTTGTCGGCGAGGCGGAGGACGTCGAAGAGGCGAGTGTGGGAGTGGTCGAATGCGACGTCGTATGGCCTCTTCCCGGCCCAATTTCGGATGTCTTTGTTGGCTCCCTTCTGAATTAAAAGCTTCACGATTTGCTCGTCGCCGATTCTCGCCGCCATGTGCAGCGCCGTATCTCCTGTTGTAAACAAAACAACGAACATTCCGTTTTCAAATTACAATTTTACCCTTCGTTTTTAATTTATTTTTTGTGAGAAAGTCCACCTTGTTCAGCACTACGAACATCAGGCTTGGCTCCATTAGCGAGAAGCAGTCGAGCACAGTCACGGCGGCGCTCCTGAACAGCGAGATGCAGCGCCGTATCGCCGTCCTTAGACAAAGCATCGACAAAAGCCCCTTTCACCAAAAGCAGCCTCAACACTTCCACATGCCCTCCCGCCGCCGCCAAATGCACCGCCCCAAACACAGACCCGTCCCCCCGCTCTGTACTCGCCCTTCTCGCCAACAACAATTCCACAATCAGCGCCTGCCCTGCCGCCGCCGCCGCCTCCAACGCCGTCATCCCACACCGCCCTACTGCCCCCATATCCGGATTAAACTCCAACAACAATTGCACCAAATCCGCCCTCCCCTGCTCCACCGCCAAGTGAAGCAGAGTCCTCCCCTGTTCATCCACCGCGTCCACCGCCCTCCAGCTAGGATCACTCCGCTCCAACACATCTCTAATCTGATCCATAACCCCCTCCGCCACCAGCCTCGTCACCACAGCCGACCCCACAAACATGACTTTAATCCCACTGTCAATAAAAACCTGCTTCTTTCTGGTAGTGAACCAGTCGGACGGAACAGAGTCAAAGCTGATAACAGCACCGGGGACGACGACGCTGTGGAGGAGGAAAGAGTCGTCGGAGTAAGGAAAGGAATCGGGGAGATCAGAGCCTGGGGGGAGATGGTAAAGAATCTCAACCGTTAATGTAGCGAGTGGTGGGATGATTCCAGATTGAGGCTTGAAAGTGTAGCGGGATTTGATCAGAGGCTGCAGCCGGAAGGCGACGGGCATGGTGTACATGACGTTGCGGAGGGTGAGCTCGGCGGAGCATTTCCGAGAGGGTTCGATCGGAATTGGGATCAAGGTGGAGGGCTCGACGGCGATGAGGCGGTCCATTTTTGGGGCGTGAAAGGAAGAAGACAGGGGAGGTTTTAAAAACAGAGGAAGGCCGGCGGTGGATGACAAGGGATCGCCAAATGTGGATGTGAAAAACAATGGGAGACTTGTTCTATTAGGCATCAATTATTTATTTATTTTAATAAGATACGGATTACATACAAGGCAAGGCTCTTGTGGGATTTTCTTTTTTAATTTAATGTTTTCTATTTAAAATAACAAATTTAAAAATATTATATACTTTTTAAATTTTTAATAATTGGAGCCAGTCATAATAATCCTCGTTCATTACATTTCTGATTTAATCGAGAATTCTCTATTTGTTCGAGATGGGTTCCTCCACAACCTCGAGCCCTCGAATAAAATAGACCGTTCTAATTTACAATTTATTTGACTTGCACCTGAATATTGTTTATCCGTGCTACAAATTTTTTTTAATAAATAAATAAATAAATATATATATATATATATTGAAAAAAGAGAATTTAATTTTTAGATTAAAAAGTCAAAGTTTGGTTTTTGTGTGTTTTTGGAAATATAAATTTGATATTTTTATAATATAATCGTTTAATTAAATTTTTTCTATAATTTAAAAAAGAGTAGGTGGGAGCCCGAAAATGAAATTATTAATAGAATAATTCAAATAAATAATATATTTGACCTTCGTAAATTTATGGATTTAAAAATATAAATGATAATACAAAAATTTAAAAAGAAAAAGAAACGAGACACTCGTAAACAACTTTATTTATTTATTTAATTTAAGACGAAAAGCTAAAAAAATTATAAAATTTTGGTAAAGTATTTAAATTATTTATTTTTATTATATTAATTTATTAACAATGGAAGGAATGTATTTTGAAATGATTAACCTAAATAAAAGCATAGAATAAATAATATTAATTTAACTAAAAATAAAATATTAACTATTAATATTTTATTTCATTATGATTTTTGTTGGTAAGGTTTGGTATACTTTGGTTGGAATAACAAACCATCCTAGGAAGATTTTTTTGTTTTTTTTGTCTATTCTTTTAAGTAATTAATTTATATTATTTAAAATATATTGTAATCCCTAGATATTTGGTTATTCACGTACATAAAATTAATTTAATAAATAAAAAATTACATAAAAATTATATTTATGTAGATTAAAAATTTAAAAATTATTTAATATTGTTAGAACTAAATTTGTAAGGGAATTAAAAAAAAAAAAAAAGAAATAAATCTCCAACTAAATGGGGAAAAATAGGTTGGTTTGGGTCACATCTACCACCAATCCCTCAGTCAATTTCAACCACCAAACTCCTTCGCTCATTTTTTTTTCTGTTTATTTTTCTATTAATTTTTGCAAAAAAAAGTCTTCCAAAAATTATGATTATACATGGCACATGCGGTGGCAATTTTCTAATCTTTTCCACGCGTTTTACGAGCGCGTGCATTTCATTCGCATCTCCACCGTCAGCACTGTCATTTTCCTATATATTTATTTTTATAAAAAAAAAGAAAAATTTACCAATTTAGTATATTGTTAAAAATGATCCATAAATTATTTTATGGTAAATTTCATATAAATTAATACTATTTATTTTTAGTTTCTACAATTATTTTAAATAATTAGTTAGTTTATTAAAATAAATTTAATTAAAAAAAAGCCATAGTTTAATAATACAGAAAAAAAGCTTTTACAACCAATCATCATTTAATTAATAATTTTTTTTTGTTTACAAAAGATTAATTAAAAGTTTAAATAAATAATAATAATTGATTTAAAATTGATGTATAATTGAAAAAATGGGGGTTAATAATAACTAAAATTACCGTGAAATGCCACGTCAGGTCAAAGTGTCCAGACCAATCACCGCAATTCGCTCCGACACACAAACAAAAGCCAAATCGTCGTGGCCACGTACTCCTCACTTCCACGTTACGCCTTTCCCCTTAAATTCTTTCACATCACCAACCCCCAATCCCACGCGCGCGCGTGCGAGCCTCTCGCCTTTCCAATCTTCCACATTTTTGTTTATTTAATTTACAAAATATCTATTAAATCTTTAAATTTAAAATTTTTTATTAATAAAATATATAATTTTATGTTTTTTTAAATATATATAAAAAAAAATTCTTACAGAAAAAATATATATATATTTTAATTTTAAAGATTTAATAATGAAAATTTATGAATAAGTGTAAATTAATAGTATAGCTTAGGCTATGAGATTTTATCGCTCAACCACTAAAAGAAATAAAAATAATATTGTAAAAAAAGTAAGTAAATAAATAAATAAATAAATAAATGAAATACACGTTGGCTGTCTGTCTGTCAGTCACCGGCTACCGTCCGTCTCTATAAATAAGCTTGATTCCCGTTGCTTCCAACTCGCGCCTTCTCTCTTTGTGGCTCCTCCATTATCGTCTCTTTATCTCTTTACCTCTCGCATTCCTTTCTGTTTCTTTCTCCGAGGGGAGCCTCTGTCGGTGTTCCACATCCTCAAGGTTCGCTCCATTTTCCCCTAATTTCTGCTTTTCTGTGAATTTTCACTACTTGTCAATGTATGGCGGCATTGCTGCAATTTGGATTCAGATCCAGTGTTTAAAGAACTTGTGTTGCTAGTTAGGCCTGAACGAATTATGATTTGGTGTTCCAATGCGTTAGGAGTTTACTTTCTGTCTATTAAAGATCCAATCCAATCCAATGAGTATAGTTCACACAACTAACAATTCAGACACACATAGATCTAATGCTTGAAATAGCGAATATCCGTTAAATTATGTCAGATCTACAATCGTACGCCTTCAAGAAAACAAAAATTTCACCAGATCTATACTTCGAACACTATCGTATATTTGTTGCTTCCTTGTTCTGTAAATTTAGCGATTGGTTAATTCCGATTTTGTACTTAACATGCTGTATCTGTTTCTGTTGCTTATTGATTGTTGGATTTGGCCTTTGAGATTGAAATGTTGTTGATTTACGTTGAGATCTCTTGAGCAGAACAATGGCATCTCACATCGTTGGATATCCTCGTATGGGCCCCAAGAGGGAGCTCAAGTTTGCGCTTGAATCATTTTGGGATGGGAAGAGCTCCGCGGAGGATTTGAAGAAGGTGGCTGCAGATCTGAGGTCGTCCATCTGGAAAAAGATGTCTGGTGCAGGGATCAAATACATTCCCAGCAACACTTTTTCATACTATGATCAGGTGTTGGATACCACTGCATTGCTTGGGGCCGTTCCTCCTAGATACGGTTGGGCTGGTGGTGAGATTGGTTTCGATACCTACTTCTCCATGGCCAGAGGAAATGCATCTGTACCAGCTATGGAAATGACCAAATGGTTTGACACAAACTAGTAAGTAACCCATCTGACCTTTTACTTTCGGAAGGAAGATCCATCATTAGTATGCAATGACAATGTTATGATAATGGTATAATTAATCCTGCCAATGCAATGATGCAGCCACTTCATTGTCCCTGAGCTAGGACCAGAGGTGAAATTCTCTTATGCTTCCCATAAGGCAGTGGATGAGTACAAAGAAGCCAAGGCTGTAAGTTGCTGTTCTAAATATTTGCTTTGATTGTGCTAAAAGTTCATAAAATAAGCTCAAGATTTGATTGAGAATAGAGAATTTAAATGATTAAAGTAATTGGAAATAGGCATTGAATTCCTTTCACGTGGAGTGGATTTTTCGTATATCTTTTTCCGAAAAAGATAATAGTGGATTGTGAATGTATCTGATTTAGGCATGTAAATACCTAATAATTGAGATAATTTTTTTTTTTTTTGCTTATGCAGCTTGGAGTAGACACTGTTCCAGTTCTTGTTGGTCCCGTGTCATACTTGTTGCTCTCTAAGCCTGCAAAGGGTGTTGACAAGACCTTCTCCCTTCTCTCCCTTCTTGACAAGATCCTCCCTATCTACAAGTAAAGAATCGTCACTCTATCAAGATATACTAGAATGTTCCCACAATGACTCTCTTGTCACATACTAATGTTGGATAACTTTTCAGGGAGGTTATTTCTGATCTTAAAGCGGCTGGCGCTTCTTGGATTCAGTTTGATGAGCCTACACTGGTGTTGGATCTTGATTCTCAGAAATTGAAAGCCTTCTCTGATGCGTATGCTGGACTTGAGTCAGCTCTCTCTGGCTTGAATGTTCTTGTGGAGACATATTTTGCTGATGTCCCTGCTGAGGCATACAAGATCCTTTCTTCTTTGAAGGGTGTCACTGCCTATGGATTTGATTTGGTTCGTGGAACTAAGACACTTGATTTGATCAAGGGTGATTTCCCCAAGGGAAAATACCTTTTTGCTGGACTCGTTGATGGAAGGAACATTTGGGCCAATGATCTTGCTGCTTCAGTTAGCACATTGGAGGAACTGGCTGCCGTTGTGGGTAAAGGTAATATTCTTTTGCTTACATTTGTATTACTATGTTGGTTCCTGGTGCTTGATTTCATTATTACTATTTGAGAGGCTTTTTTACTGATTCCTTCTCCCTCTGAAAAAATTATGCAGATAAACTTGTTGTCTCCACCTCCTGCTCACTACTTCACACCGCTGTTGACCTCGTCAACGAAACTAAGTTGGACAATGAAATCAAATCATGGCTAGCTTTTGCTGCTCAAAAGATTGTTGAAGTTAATGCATTGGCAAAGGCCTTGGCTGGTGAAAAGGATGAGGTATATTCTTGATTCCGATGAAATCCATCTATGGAAGGTGCAAGCTATGTTTTTAAGCCCTGATATCTAACCCTTTGGTGTTGGGGTCTGTCAATTATAATTAGCCGATTAGCAGTATTTCTTGGTTTGGTGTGCAAAATTACAAGCTTATGATTTCTTTTTCAGGCATTCTTTGCCGCTAACGCCGGAGCTCATGCTTCAAGGAAATCGTCCCCAAGGGTGACCAATGAGGCTGTTCAGAAAGCGGTATGAACAACCATTTCTTATCTATAAGGTGTTTAACTGTCTGTTTGCAGGAATTAAGTTTCTTTTTTATTGTGCAGGCTGCTGCTTTGAAGGACTCTGATCACCGCCGTGCTACAAATGTTAGTGCAAGACTTGATGCTCAACAGAAGAAGCTTAATCTTCCAATCCTTCCAACCACCACCATTGGTTCCTTCCCTCAAACTGTTGAACTCAGGAGGGTTCGTCGTGAATACAAAGCTAACAAGTGAGTTAATACCAGCTTTCCTTGGAAGTTCCAAATATTTTAACCCTACTTCTAATGTTTGCATCTTTTTCGCCATTCTTTAGGATCTCCGAGGAGGAATATGTGAAGGCTATTAAGGAGGAAATCAGCAAGGTTGTCAAGCTCCAAGAAGAGCTCGACATTGACGTCCTGGTTCATGGAGAGCCCGAGGTGAGTTATTTGGAGCCAGAGTTCGTAGTACCCTTTTCTCATTGTGCCCCTTCTAACGAGAATTTCATCCTCACCGCAGAGAAACGATATGGTTGAATACTTTGGGGAGCAGCTGTCAGGTTTTGCATTCACCGTCAATGGTTGGGTGCAATCATATGGATCTCGTTGCGTGAAGCCTCCAATCATCTACGGTGATGTGAGCCGCCCAAAGGCCATGACTGTCTTCTGGTCTACCGCAGCTCAGAGCATGACAGCCCGCCCAATGAAGGGAATGCTCACCGGCCCTGTCACCATTCTCAACTGGTCCTTCGTTAGAGTCGACCAGCCAAGGTAATAGAAGTTAATGCTTCCACACCCTTAAGCTGAAAGAAGCTACTGTTGCCTTATGCTTCTTGTGTATGCTATTGTCTTCTAGGTTCGAAACATGCTATCAGATTGCCTTGGCCATCAAGGACGAGGTCGAGGATCTCGAGAAGGCTGGCATTAATGTCATCCAAATCGATGAAGCTGCTTTAAGAGAAGGATTGCCTCTTAGGAAGTCTGAGCATGCTTTCTATTTGGATTGGTCTGTTCACTCTTTCCGTATCACAAACTGTGGTGTCCAAGACACGACTCAGGTTACTGCACTAACCACTGATATAGATTTGCATTATCCATAACAGCGTATTGTATTGTTCAATTCGCCTAATATTCCATTATGTGACAGATTCACACTCACATGTGCTACTCCAACTTCAACGACATCATCCAATCCATCATCGATATGGATGCCGATGTGATCACAATTGAGAACTCTCGCTCCGACGAGAAGCTCTTGTCAGTTTTCCGTGAGGGAGTGAAGTACGGTGCTGGAATTGGCCCCGGTGTGTACGACATTCACTCTCCCAGAATTCCATCAACCGAAGAGATTGCAGACCGGATCAACAAGATGCTTGCAGTGCTCGAGACCAACATCTTATGGGTCAATCCCGACTGCGGTCTCAAAACTCGCAAGTACGCCGAGGTGAATCCTGCTCTTAAGAACATGGTAGCTGCCGCCAAGCTCCTCCGTACTCAGCTTGCCAGCACCAAATGAATTGGCTGAGTTTTATGAAGATTGAAGCACCTTTTATCTTTCCCTTATTTCCAGATATCCAGAAAGAAATATATGCCTGTTTGTTCTCCAATAACTGAGTCCCCGACATATTTTAGTAGCTGTAGTTCCACTTTTGAGCATTTTTTTTTTTCACAAAAATTTGCTTTCCAGTATTGGTTTTGATTTGAAGGTGTAGCTTTGTTCGTTCTTTTTCAAAAGGCACCAAACTGCAATTTTTATCGAAGTGAAATGAAAAAGAAGACAGCATTGCCAGTTTGTGCGATTGTTTATGGATTTCCCCCCCTCCCTAAAATCTGATGCAGGATGCTCACTTGAAGGAAACGCCATGCTCATATTTATGAAGCATATACAAACTCCAGCAGCATCCATAAGGCATTGAAAAATGTCATCAAGTGTCCATTATTATCCATTATAATAATCTTTTGAGGCAGAGTTATGTCCTCAGCTGACTTTTATCTTTTTATTTCTTTTTATTTCTAGTTTTTCTAAATTTTGAAGCCGGTTTTCTTTCACTTGTATAACTATTTGATTTAGTTCATTAATCCGGATGATGAATATTATGAAGATACCTATTCATCACCCCTTTTCTCGAAAAAAAAAAAAGAAGAAAGTTTGTCTCAGCAAATCACACGTAGAGATATTGATAATACACATAGAGTTAATGGTATTTCATGACTAATTGCTTGAGCAGCAGCTCGTAGACTAACTAAAAAGGAATATTTATTATTGGATCCAAAACCTGACATAAGAAGGCCGATGGGAGCAACACTTGAAACGAAAATCCATAAAAAAACACCGATCTGCATTCATTTGAGGCTGCCCAAAATACAATCTTGGGGTACAGGAATAGATAGGAATACATGAATGGTGGGTACTTGTAAAGGCCAAATATTTCTTGTAAGATTCCATATTGGTTGAAAAGGAGAACGAAACTCTTTAAGGATGTAAAAACCTCTTCCTATCAGACTAGTAGGGAATAACACACGTATGGGAACTGTGTTTCTTATTCTACTTAGAAATATTGATTCTCAATCAATATTCAACAAATAATGACATCTTACTTGGATAAAGTCACAAGGAAACCATCAAAAAGCAACCCAGCAAAGCAGTGTTCATATTGAGAACAGTTCAACTCTTTTGAGTGTACATAATAGTAGGATTAACAAACTCACAAGTTGAGACAAGAAAAACAACATGATAAAGATAAGCAACTCTAAGTTACATGAGTATAACGTTTGAAATAAATGATCACGAAAGGAGGAGAAAATGTTCTACTTTCCAGTAATTGCATCATTAGCTACTACATACAAGTGAGCCCCAAGAAAACCAAGAAACTCATGAATAGAAGAAGACCTTTAAATGGCTCAATAACTAACTCCCACTTGATTATACGGCCACATCCTATCCAGAAAGTCAGCAGCAATCACATGCATCTGATCCATAACTTCAAGTAAGAATATAGGGTTAGCCGCATTTCCACAAGTGGAAAGTGCATTCCTGCGCTATAGAAATAGTGCTTGCTGTAAATGCCGAAGCAGAATAAAGTAGAAGATCAGTCAGCATCACCAAGGCCATCACTTCCATCTCCTCTCTTGGAAATAGGCGCGTAGTGAGAGCTTCCTTTCTTGGTCTGTGAAGCAATTTCAGCATTCTTCCTCAGTACAGCTCCAGGTGATGGGTATGGCCGCTGTTGAAAGAGAGGACCCTGCAATTCACCATGGACGAAGGGAAGCATTTATTATCCAATTGGAAGTATTTCCATTAAATAAGAAAAAAATAAAGAACTGATGTCCAACACAATGAGCATTGAATTGAAGAACAAGAGAATAACGCATGTTCTAGCCAGTGTCTAGAGTTCATCGCAGAAGGGGTAGAGTCAGCGCAATACATAAACAGACTGAAACCAAGGCTTAGTATGAAGAAAATGATTTATGATTGGCAGAAAAAGAAGAACCGAAAAATGTTGGGGCTGGAAAAAACTCTCGGGAATGAACATGAAGAAGGCACCGAGCAGTTTATGTTTTTAATTATTGTATCTTCCATTTGCAGTTCGTATTTTGGAAAATGCACTGCAATTCTGAAACATTGTATATGTGAAACTACACCAAATGGCCATACAAGAAATGATAATTGCGTTATCATAAGGTGAACCAGTTGCAACAGCAGACAGCTAAAATTTTAAAATCCTAATTCATCTCAATCTTACTCATTCTTCGAAGTTAAATCATAGAACAAAATGATTAGTTACTTACTGTAGCAGTAGTATCTGCTGCTCGAGGTTGCACTCCTTTTAGACCCACAACCCTGAAAAGTAATCAAAACAAACCATTAAATATCACACTTCTTCGATAAAAATATCCAAAATGAGTCCTCGTTTGATAAAATGAAGTACTTTCAGTTTTGTTATCTACTTTTTAGAGCCAAAATCTAAATCAAGTTCTGAAATTTTTTAAGAGAGTAGTTCTTTAAAGCTTTGATTTTTTTTTTTTTTTTTTTTTGGGAATTTGGCTAAAGAACTCAATCGATGAAAAGATAAGCATAATTTTCAAAAACCAAAAACTAAGTTGTGATCAAATGGGCCTCAATAATCATTTAGTATTAAACCCAAAAAGCTAAATTTTGGACACCTACCAGCCACCACGAGGAGCATCTGAATAGGAGCTAGGATCCATTGGATCCAATTCATCATCCTCACTGTGGGAACGCTTCCTACTTTCTCGCTTTCCACCTTTCCCTATTGGAGGCTTCCCTTTGGACCTGGAAACCCATACTCAATAGCTTAATAATTAATCCTCCCCCTATTTCTGGACAGAGTAATGCATCCCCTTCCGCAAAAAGAAATGTGGAAACTTTACATTACATAGACTATAACAAAGAAGAAAACAGGACACATAAAGAGTATTAAATAGTTTGATGAAGTATTTTGAATTATAAAGACCAACCACAATTTCATGTATGCATAGATAATTGTGTCTGCATATCAAGTCATGAAATTATAATGATACTAGGATTAAGATCATTCCAACTGTTATAATAATTCAAATTTAATGTTGTAGACTTCAGAGGGCAGTATAGTATGGTAGCAACTTGTGCCATAAAAAGTCTGCAACATACATCCATACAACACACCCAGAAAACCAGAACATGGTGAAACATGTTGAATGCGTCATAATAAATATATACTTTGTCCATTTAATGTCATAAATAACAGACATTTTTTTAGTGGGAAAAAGAGCTCGATTTATTGAGAAGTACCAGAGGAGAATAAAAACAAATCCCAATCAAATCAGCTCACAAGAAAACTGCTTCAAGACAAATAAAATATAAAAGGTGAATAGTTAAGAAAGGTTCAGATAAGTATCACCAAGTATATGCCCTTTATCAAGCTTAGTTATCACTCGTAAGTTGTTCCCACAGGCAAATCTCTCTTGCTTACCATGCCTTTTGTTTTATTGAAATAAAGAGTACAAGCTAGATTTAGAAGTTTGTTGTAGAGGCCATTGTTATCTCCTCAGAGAGATTAGAGAGTAAAAATCATTTTCTACGCCAATTGAATTAGCTTCTATCAAGTGGCTATGCAGTGTCTTCAGAAACCTCATCCATACACCTAGATCCTCCGAGTTCTCTAAAGAATCAAGAGGTGAGAATGTTCATGGATTAGGAAAAATTAAACCAAAGAGGTTGCATGGCCAAAGTTCCCATATTTGATGTGATAGGAAGAAAATGTGTAATGGTTCCACACGGATATGTAAACATAGTAAGAAAATCTTTCACAATTTACTACCTATGAGTATGTATGCTTACACAGTGGGTTCTTGCCACATCAAATTTTTTATATTTTTGACAAGCTTATAGCTGGTTATTTGTTATTTTGCAAAATGAAAGAATCGAAGGATTTTTCAAATTGTTGACCAAGTTAATATCAGCTCCAAGACACTCGTGTTGCCAGAACACTTGAACAAAATATCCAATGCCACGATTCTAGATCTTTAGTGATACAAACCCACAGTGCTAGCGCACATCTTCAATATCTTAATTATTAGGTCAGTCCAACGTCCAACGTCCAACGCACCATGAAAAGGGAGAAAAAGAAAAGAGGATAAAACTAGTACAGAGAACAAAAAGTGCATTGAAGGATAAAGAGGCCATAAATTTTAAGACTAGGGATCATGAGGTCAAAGTTCGACCAAATATTAACACTGGAGAAAACTATTTAGATGCAGTTTGTTCAATACAATAGTTAGAACGAACAACTGTGATCAAGGTTAAAGATTGAAGTTACTCTGTATGTCAATCATTACTCTCAACCCATAATTTTCAACATGGCTTTAGTTGATCTTACATATGTCGCTCAAAGCAACTAATAGAAAATAACTTCTAGAAAACCATAACCCACAAATCTTTTAAAAAAATTATGCTCAACTACTAAACAACTTCAAATATTGCAAAATTAGTACTGTATGTCATATTAATATTATATAAAGAAACAGAATCAATACTTAAGCTAGTCTAAAGTGAGAAGACTGTTCCATTACCTATCTGAAGCAGATTTTTTAATGGAAGGATCAGCGTTATTCTTGATGTTCTCGGTCTTCTGCTGATTATAAATATTGCTGGTTGGCAAGTACTGACACTGGGGAAGGCCGAGAGTTCTGAAAGTCAATGTAAATTTTTTTTAGTAAAACAATAGCAGCATATATCACGTAATCCATGAGAAGAACCAAGATATTTGTATGAATTTGTCGAGGGTTTGGGCTGAAAACTGTAAGGTCATAGAAACATTTAAGATTGCAAATTAAAAAATTGCATCTGCAGTACGCCACATCAATGGATATATTAATGTTAAGTAAAGTTCTAAAGAGTAATACTGCCGAATGATATAAGAGATCAACATACCGTGTACAATGATTACAGTAACCCCAAGCTTGAACAAGGCCTAGTCCCCAACCTCCACATCCCATGCATTTATGTTGGTCAGACGGTTGATCCTGCCACTTCCCATTGGTTGAACTTGTAGAAACCCCACTGATGAATTTAGCCACCAAAACCAACACAAAGAAGAGCGAAGTGTCAGATTTTATCCACATAAAATTGCAGTAAAAAAACAGTTAGTGGGTGTCCAACTAGTTGACTGGCAGATTGTGTCTAATAAACATGTATCATGTACGAGAGGAAGTGTGAGGAGGGGGGAGGAAGATGTACTTAATGGATGAGTAAGATGTATATGTGGGCCCTTAGAATCTAAAAAGGGCTGATAAGTAGCATAGAATATAGTAGTGAGATGGAGATGGGGAATTCATGCTTTTTCTCAGACTAGAGTCTTTTAGTCGGATGAGAGAGCTAATGGATTTTTGGATTTTCCCAAGTATATCTCCACATCCCTTTTGATCTAGTGAATACGTAGCTAACTATGGTCCATTTCCTTTCCATTAACTCAATGACTCTAAAAAGACAGTTTTTCATGGACAGAATGTAACAGCAGCCCTTCAAAAGTTGACATCTATGTTGATGTTGGGGCTTCTCGATTTCTCATAGCCATTCCTTTTAGAGATTGATGAATCTCGGGATGGCGTTCAGGCTGTGCTTGTGCAAAACCAACGTCTAATTACCTATTCCAGTCCAGCTTTACCACTAACACACCAACGTAAACCTGCTCATGAATACTGTGAAATAATGGGCAACAAAATCGATTTTCAAATAGCTTTAAACAAGAAAGAGGGCATTGGGATTCCCAAACAGCTTATTAATTAGGGATTTGACTAAGGAATCCGTAAGGCAAAGCAACAATACATTTTTTGTTGTCCCTAAAGCTTATATGAACCTCTTCTAATAGTAAAATTAGATCACTAAAGTGCATAATTTTATCATACTTCAAATTTCTCCTCAATGTAATTTTCCAAGAATGGTTCAAATGATCCCACAAATCAGAAATTAAGCTGTTTGGATTATAAGCAACTCTGAAAATGGAAGTAAATCCAATTAAGGAACTTATGTAATAATCCGATCAGGGAAAAAGAAGCCATATTCCAAGAATGGTTCATGATTCATGTTACCAGAGCCTAATTTGAAGGCAGAAGAATCTAAAGGACTTAAAGCTAACTAATGCTCACCCAAGGACTCCTTGGACTGACAGCTTTTATGACTATAGAAGAACAGCCCTGCTTCAGATTTTCTTTAAACACCAACAATCACCTTATGTAATAATGCAGACTATTCATGATAAAAATTCCAAATCGATTTGCCAAACAAGGATGTATCTCAACAGCTTTTTTGATATAGTGTGTTCACTCATGCACCATCTCTTTACTTTGAAGTTTCTTAATGAAAAGATCTTCATTTTTTTAGCTAGATATATATATATATATCTAGCTAAAAAGTTGCAGTATATATATCTAGCTAGATGTATCTCATTTACCTTGCACAACAGTTGCAGTATCTTGTACCCTGCACGAGGGTCATTCCGCTTCCACATGTGACGCATTTACTTTGCCCTGAAGTTTGGTCGTTCCAAGACCCAGGAGCACTAACAGTCGAGTGTGCCAAAGTTGCCTGATGAGATGCAACAGGCGGCTCCCACTGGGTTACCTGGGTTCTCCTATTGTAGTAGTATCTATGGCCTGCAATCATATGAAAGTTGTCAACAGGAACAAAACTGCAAACTATATTAATCAGCAACTTTCTTCTGAGCATCTTTTTCATTGAAGTTAGGAAAGCTACGAATTTGCACAAGGACATAATAGTAAAGGTACAACATAAGCATCCCAATGTATAATTCCATTCTCAAGCCTTGCGAACTTTGTAGAGAAGATTCATGAGATGCCAAATAAACAAGTTTCCACACAATTCAAGCTGATTACTCAAGCCTTCAACGTCTAGACTCTCCACATCAATGACTCACAAAAAAGGTAGGGATGCAGGACAGGACTAAACATGAAGATTCTCTATGGTTTAGTTGTTAAGTGCTACCTCCAGTCTGATTTTGAGCAACCAGCAAAGAACAAAGGACAGAATGAATCCAGATGTCCAGCAACTCACAATTAGACAACTTTTTATTTATTTATTTTAATTATTATTATTTTTTATATATATATCGGGAAGATGTAACCAATGGTTAGAAGCTTTAAAATGCAAACCAGGAAGTGAATGGCCGTAACTAGGCCTCAGAAAGAATGCCTTCCACGTTTAAATGAAACTTGCTACAAACAAAGTCAAAATTACACTAACTGAATGCCTTCCTGATAGCTACGTTACAACAATGCCAAACAAGAAACTTGGAACTGAAGGCCACTTTCTCAAGTATAAACCTTTAAAGATATATCATTCTTATTTTTAGGGGAAATCAGAAATTTAAACATGCATCGAGAAAAAGTATGGTAAAGCTGAAACGACAAGGATTATGGTGTTGGAATCCTCCAGCTTTCTTATCTTTTCTCCTCCAGATAATGCATAAGTATATCAAAATCATAAATACATTAAATCTCTCACCAACCTGTTGTTTGATCGACTGCCTCCATCCAATCTTCTGGAAGGGATACAGCAGATGAAAGTTGCAAACCAAAAGACGATTCAGTGGGCCTTTCCCATTGACTCTTCCCAGTGCTTTCATTATAGTAATATGAAACACCACTGCCAGGGTCTTTAGCCTCCACCTATGCAGTAGAAACATACAAGTTTATAAAAAAGGAGGCCTAAGGACATACTTCCAAAAAAAATGTATCCCAACACATCTTCACATTTTACTGAAACTGTTTGGAAATAAAAAGAGTTCTCTCTTTTAGACCAGTCAATATTCTCAATCACACTTTTTTTTTTTTTTGGTAACTCATACTTTTGGTCCCTGGGATACTAAACTTCTGCTAGTCAAACGGATTTTAAGGCTAACACATTTGATTCTTGATTTTTAAATTTAGTTTGTATTTGTTCCTTGAAATTTGAAATTTCGAACAGTGTTTACTCCGAGGTTTGAATTTGATTTTTAACTAGTCCTGAGGTTTAAAATAGGTTCCTAAATAAAGTTGTCTGCGAGTTGATATAACAAAATAATGTCATTGCAGTGGACTTTGTTGAAACTGTCTTCTATTTTTCATTTTCTTTACATGGGCATTTAAACAAATTTCAAATACCAGGCGCCAATTAGAAAGAAAATTTAGATGTCGAAAACCAAACATGTCACTTTTGAAATCTCAAAGACCAAATAGAAACTAAATTCAAATCTTAAGAATTAAAAGTGTTAGCTTCAAAACTCTCGGATCAAATGGAAATTACGTTCAAATTTTAGGGACCAAAAAGTGTATTGTACTCTTAATTATAAAAAAGCATAAATTACAATATTCCCATCCAGTTGATGGTTTACCAACAACCATATATGATACAAACAAATTACAAGAAAGAAAAAAAAATCGGAAGTCCCTATTACAGTAATGGCCGCCTCAACCCCATATCAAGGTCCCCTAGACGCTAGGTATACTCACTCACATATGGGAAACTGACCTTCCGTAATTATTCTGTCAAAACTCATTCACTTCACAAACTTAACTGTTTTAGCAAACACCACACTGGTGTGACAATGAAGTAATCTACTGTAATCCAAAATAACATAATTATAGTTGATATTAAATAATATTATTTCTGAAACTAAAGTGCAACATTGACTAAAACATCTAACACACTTTTCTTTAACAGTCCACACCCGCCAAGGGTCCAAACACATTAAAAAAAAAAAAAACAATTGTATCAATCTCACCCAAAGATTCGAACAAGTGACATCAGAGACCAGGTACCCGACGACACCGCCCCTTGGGATCATATGCACTAATATTATGATTATTGTTCTATGAAACAGAGGCTAGTAATATTTAAATGTATGATATATTATAACAAAGTAGATTTAGTATATTTATTGATCAAGTACATCATAGGGAAAAATGGTTAAACTAACATTACTCTAGAATAAATAGTCAAGCATGTTACATTCTTACTCGTTGGAAATATTTTGTTAAATACATCCAATTCGAACTCAGTCACGAAACACATAACAATCCATATCAAAGAAAAGTAACCTAACTCACAAGATGGAATAGGCAATACTAACATAAGTTGGATAGTGAAAGAGAACACAACATAGAATTGGTAAGGAAATTGCAAACAGTACACACCCATCCATGAGGCAGCTTTTCTCCTTGCAACATTTGATTTGAAATAGCGTCAGAATTTGCCTGTAATTTAATTTAAGGCTCGGTTACTGTTCTGATAACTGATTGAGAGAAGCAATTGAATAAAGAGTATGCGAAGGAAAATTGAACTATAATTGCTATCAGGAGGCCACAAATTCAAATCCCAAACATGATACAAAATACTATTTATGAATCTGAACGAAATTTAGGTGCATAAGCTTTTCTTTATAAATCTGCTTTTTAAAGATAAGAAAGGAGAAAATTGAAGTGTTTACTCAGCAGGAAGAAAAGGTAAATATCGGTTTTACCGGGTCAAATTGGTCTGTGGCTAACTAATAAGACTAAGACGCAGCTGCCAAGGCTTGTTTTAGGAAGTTTGGCATATCATTTCTTTTAATGAATAACCAAGCTTTCATTGAGGGAAAAAAAAAAAAAAAAGAAGAAGAAGAATACGAAGGCATATCAATTCTTACAGAATTGCTATGTTTTGCATCTTCTTTAAGAATACCCCTAGCTTTTAGCTTCTGCTTGAGGTACTCGGGCAATTCTTTGGCAGAAGGACTTTGTTCTGCTTCCCTAACCTGTCCCTGGATTTTCTGGTCAATCGTATTATTTCCTGAAAGCATGACAACAATGAAATGAACCAATTTGGAGGTCAACATCGAAGTCAAGCAAAAAGAAAAGGTTTTTACCGTGGGTAACAATTCCAGGCTTTGAAGCACCATAGAAAGCACATCCACCAGGTACGCCATAACCATTTCCAATTTCCAAGTTCCCTGCATGAGAACAAGATGTCATTCTCCTTGAAAGTGTGGGATTTATTGCTTCTATTTTTAGGGGGATGTCCTTTCCATATTGTCTTTGCTAGTGTGGGATTTATTGCTTCTATTTTTTCACCTATGTCCATCATCAAGGATTTTGTAGAGTAGACCCCATCAGTGCTGGAGAGCCAAGTCAATAAGTTTGCTTCATTTGACAATACCACTGGGGCAAGGTTAAGGCTTAATTTGGCCCATTCTGTATTAACTAATATTGAGCGACAACAAGAGCAAGTGAAGGGAAATGTTCAATAGAAAGATTACAAAGTACCAACCTTCTTCGGGAAGATTCAACTTTCCCCTTTTCATAGCCATTTCTGCACGATGTTCAGAAGTAATCTTCAAAAGATGCTCCTGAAGTAACATTAATGAAGGAAAAATACATCAAAGCTACAAAATATGATAATGAATAATAAGCTTTTGTGTGTATAACAGGTCATGCATTATCAACACGAATGAAAGAGTCCAAAGAAGATATCCATGGCTCTCACAATTCTTCGAGAAGTATTTTACATACATAATCGGGAGTTGGAGCTTAGGCACCCGCACCCACCCCAAGGACCAGACCCATGTGACATCGAAGGTTTTTGGTATTGAACTCACTCAAAGGTTCAAACTTGGAACCTCTAAGCCAGTATGAGCAAGAGAACCCAAGAACTTACCCACAGGACTAATGCATTAATCCTTATGAAGTTTATTGGTTAGATTAATGCTTAAAAAGTAATAATCAGTCTTACTTAAGAGAATCCTATTGTTCTCGCATTGTACTACACCATCCAAGTCCACCTTTTGTACATTCATAGACTCAATACAAGACAACTGTTTCTCAAGAGAGTAAATAAATAGGGACCATGGTGGCAGTGATGACATACAGCTAACTCTGTTGAAGGTGTAGCTATCCAACATTCTAAAGAAAATTTATGAATGAAGGTTGTATGAAGGTAGAAAATTACTTACTTTAAGAGCACTTGGGTCATAACGTTCTGAAAAGATATCTGATCTCTCCTCTGGAAGTCCATCTGCATCCACGGAGTCTCTGGGAAGAGAAAATATATTTAGTTTCCATTATTAATTTTGAACTGTAATAACTCAAAAACAAATGAAGAACCATCACCTTCGGCTACGAATAATATTTTGGGTAGCAAGTTCCTGTTAGGGAAAAAACTAATTAAAGCATTTGAAAAACTAAAATGATTTATTTAGATAGATAAGAGAGTGTCCGGAATATGAATAAAATTACAAGAGGAGAGCTAAAGAAATCTAAAGGAGAATTAAAATAAATATATAATCCTCTCCAATTCATATGTAAGGGAAACTTCAGGCACCATGAGGAAGCTGAAAGAGAACCAATATCCCCACATTTTTGTGGTGCAGGTTTCTCTTTGTATTGAATACTCTCATCTCCCTCAACGAAATCTACCCATTAAAAAGGTTAGACATGGACATGGAAAACATATACAACATGACACGAATACAAAAACATGTCAATTCTAAAAAATTAGGACAACACGTTGAAGATACATTTTTCAAAAGAATATATATGTACTTCAAAATAGATTGAAAATGTATATTTAATATGGAAAAAAAAAACAATTATGTTAGGGTTGGATGGACCTCTTCTGACAACTTTTTTTTGTCTAAAACAATTTCATTGATGGTATAAAAATTACAAAAGCAGGGAGACCCCACAAAGGAGTTACAAAGGAGTATGGTAAAGCTATAGTGGTGAAATAAGGGAGAACATTACACCAATTCACAACCGTATTAACTATAGCATAAAAAAAATCTATAAAAGAAAGCTCTTTCTCAAGATCTACTATTTCTTTTTGGCCACAAATTCCAGAAGAAGGCTCTTATATAATTCTCCCAAATCGTCTTTTTTTCTCCTTTTTGAAGGGATGCCCACCAAGAGTGTAAGCGAGGAGGACATGGGGATTTTCCGAAGTGTCCGCATACCAGTTAAATGAAGAGAGGAGATAGTTCCGAAGGTCTTCGCAAATTTACATGACACCAAGAGGTGACTTTGAGATTCTGATTTCTGTTTGCGTATAAAGCACCATTGTGGAGACAAACCCATCTCAGGCAGTCTTCTCTTTAACTTTTCAAGAGTATATTAATAGCTTTGTGAGATAGCTCCCATGGGAAAAATGATATTTTCTGGGTAGTGTCCTTTCCTAATCTAATCATAAAGAGAAAATTCAGTTTCTGTATTGGAGGGGGCTATATCACGCAAGAGAGAGCTGTTGGACAAGACACTATTTGTCTCTAGGTTCCAAATTCCTATATCAGAACTGTGAAATAAGGAAACAGTGGACAGGCAGTGTAAGAAGTAGGCCCAAATTCGTCAATTTCTGTCTCTGGTTTCATCTCAATCTCAAGTTCCAAAAGCCAAACTCTGTGTTCCAGAAATCCTTGATAGCCCCATCTTTACTAAGAGAAAAAAAAAAAAAAAATCAAGGGAAATTTTCTTGCAAGAGTCATTTCCAATTCATATGTCCTGCAAGAAGGGAATATTTGCCCCATCACCCATTGTAGGATAATCTGTCGTGAATCAGATAGAAATGTTTCATAATGGCTTTCAATGGACCCTTGGCTGTTCCAAGGAGTTGCTGCCCGATTTTTTGTTGAGAAGGGTAGTCCCGTATTTTGTATCAATGACCTTCCTCTAAAGAGCTGTTTTCTCACATTGTAACACCAAATCCATTTTACAACAAGGGCTCCATTTCGATCTTTCAATTTGTGTAAACCAAGCTCTCCTTTCTCCAAGGGGTGAAGGAGATTATCCCATTTGACAAGATGAAGACCCTTGCCATCATTGTTAACTTTCCAGAGGAAATTTATGGGCAATTGATCCATAATGTTACTCACTTTGGTTGGCATTCTATAGATGGCCATATAATAAGTTGGACGGAAGATTGGCAAGAGTTGCAGTCTTCCACCCTTTGAGATATGATCGTTTTTCCATGAGAGGAACTTTCTTTCCACCTAACATCAAGCCATGATGCTACGTCAAATAGCTGCACAATGTTGAAAAAATTATCAAGCACTTGTTCTTTAGATGAGAACAACATAATGTAATCGGCTAACTATAGGTGATGCATGCATATCTAGGGAACTTTCCCATAGAAAAACCTCGAATGACTTTTCTATTTGAAGCATGAACCATAAGACGACTAAAGCAATCCACAACCAAAATAAAGAGGAAGGGGGAGAGGGGGCCACCTTGATGGAGGCCTCCAGTAGCCAGGATCTTTCCTCTCAAACGGTTGTTGATGATGATTGAAAAATTAGGAGAGGATAACAACCCCAAATCCATTTCCTCCACGTTGGACCAAAGCCATTACCCACAAAAATTTCTTCAAGAACATCCCAAATTCACCTTATAAAAGGCTTTTTCGACGTCCAGTTTTATGACCAGCCCTTGCTTCTTTTTCCATTTCCAATCATCAATGAGCTCATTGGCTATTAAACAGGCATCAAGTATTTGTCTACTAGACACAAAAGCTGATTGTTGTTCAGTGATAGTATAAGGAATTGCCTTCTTAAGCCTTTAAGAGAGAATCCTAGCAATGATCTTGTACATACATGATATGCGGGTAATTGGGTGGTAGTCTCCCACATTTCTAGCATCCGATTTCTTTGGAATGAGGAAAATATAGGTCTCGCTCAACCTAGCATTGATGATACAATTCTTGAAAATCTTGGAATACTCATTATTTCAGGTTAAAGGACGTTCCAAGACTTCTTATGGAATTCAACGGTAAAACCATCTGGCCCCATTTTGTTTGTCCCCATAGCCTAACAAATTTCTGCTCTACAAAAGCTTTTTCAAGATATTTAGCTTTTTGGGGAGAGATTGGATACCAATTGAAGTTAGTTGGCAGGAACCTACATCCGTTTTTTTTTTTTTTTTTTTTTAACAACAAAAGCATCTCATTGATATAATGAAAAGCAAAAAGTGTTCAAAGGTTACAAACTCCCAAAGGGGATAAGAATAAAAGAAGGAAAATACAAAATCAAGAACTAAGAAACGACTACAATCTTCTTCCTCGTAAACATTAATGAAAACCGAACAAGCTAAAATCGAAGTAATCTGAAATACAAGAAATTTTGGAGTAACCATAAATGCCAATAAAAAACTAGAGCACACGTTGGACAAAAAAAGGCTTCTTCCAAGAAACCTTTTGAAATTTGAACCAACAATACAAATGTTAACTTAAGTGATCCAACATCTTAATGAGAAAGAACAATAAAAGCCTCACGATTCTTCTAAGAAAATTATATCAAATAGAGACTAAAAAGGCTTCTTCCAAGAACCCTTTAAAATTCGAACCCAACAAAATAAATGTTGACTTCAACAAATCAACGCGTTGATGAAACAGATTCGTTGTCTGCAGAAGAAGCTGCTTCCATATTGCTTTTGGACGTAGACGCAACACTTCATTCCTCCATCCCCCACAGAAGTTCTGGACTTCTTTTTTATTATTATTAAACTACCATTTTGGTCACTACAATCCGGTACACATATTCTAATTCAATTCATGTTATTTGCAATGTCCAAAAACCATAAAATTAGTCCCCATCAGAACGAAGGTGATGATGGGGGAGCGCCATCGAACACAAGTGGAAGAAAATTGTAAAAGAAGATTAACTAAAACATCTATAAAAAATGAAACATAACATGAGGGCTATGCAGAAAGCAACAAGAGTCAGGCTGAATGGGGATAGCAATGGAAGAGAGCGCCGTCATAGTATTCAGAACTAAGGTAATAACATTTAGAGGAATTTGAAAAACTGAAACATATTAAACGTGCATACCTGTTCCCTCAACACAGCATCCCGAACAGCATTGTCAATGTCTCTGGTATCGACAACATGTGACCCGAATTTGCTAGAAGACGAGACAGCAATATTAAACACACCATCATGGGGAACAATGTTCTGATCATTTCCAAAACTTGGGGGTTTCTCTTGATCAGAAGAGATTACTACAGAACTACGAACTTCTCCCGGTTGACAAGGAGAAATTTGGTTGCCAAACTTTTCAAGTTCTTGCACTTCATTTTGGGCATAAGATTGAGATTGAGCAGAACCTGATTCCTTGAGAGAACTATCTTCAACACTAGAACCAATTGTAGTTTTGGACGAATCTCCTAAATCTGCAATTGCTGCAGTAGAAGTCGGCATCCCCGGAAGGGCTTGGATCTTGAAAGCTTCTCTGTACTTGACCAGCTGCTTGTGGGAATTTGAGGCAGATTTGAGTATGGCGGATTGCTGATGCGGAAAGACGGTACGAGTCGAATTGAAAGGATAAATTAGAGCGCCGAATTGGAAAACCTGGTTGTAGCTCTTGGCGGTTCCCAAAACTGTCCGGAAATTGACCGCTCCACAGAATCTAAGCTTTGAACAACAAAATAAAATAAAATATTTAACCCTAAAATTAGGCTAAATTAATAAAAATAAATACATTTTAATTTTTGTAAAATTTTAATAATACCTTTAAATTAATATATATATATATATACATATTTTAAAAAATATTCTTAAATTTTAAAAAGTTTTATTAGGTTTAAAAAAGATGTATTATATTATTATTTTTTTTAGTTCAAGGATATTAATATTTTTTAAATATAGTAAACATCTTCGATAAAAATTAATGAAAATATAGATTAAAAGGTAAAAAAAAATATATATATATATAATAATAAATAAACAAAATAAACAATGAAACCAATTTTTAGTTTTAAATGATTTTTAAATTAAAAAAAACTCGAAGTTTATTCAAAGGAAAACTTTTATAACTCACTGTTATTTTTTAAATATTTAATATTAAAATTTTATTTTTAAAATAAAATATTAAAAATTTTAGTCTAAAATTAAGATAAAAGATCATTTTTAAAATTATGAGTTTAGTTTAATGGATTATTTTAAAATATTATTAATACTTTTGAAAATTATATATTTTGAGACATAGTCTAAAATTCAACGTCATTTTTATTAATTTAATCTTAAAATTAAATATTTAATGTTGTCATAATTGCATGTTTTTTAAATACATTACAATTTTAAATTGTATTTTTTTTAGTAATAAATTTAATGTATTGTACATTATAATTGTAATTTTTCTAAAAATAATGTATCATATTTGGCTACTAATATAAAAAAGCAACATTAAAATAATTGACTAAAAGAAAAAAAAAGAAAATCAATTATATATGATTAAAAAACCGTATTTTTTCCCCCTTTTGAATATATATGTATTTAGTAAATATTATTTACTTTTTTAATTAAAAAATAAAGCTTTAAATTATTTAATATTTAGTTTTTTTTTTCTATTTAATATTTTGAAAACGATTAATCATTAAAATAATAATAATAATAATAATAAAAAGGGAAAAACGGTAGAAATAGAAAAGGAAAATAAAAAAAATGGATTCTGAATTAAAGAAGAAGAAGAAGATCTGTGAAATCAAGAGAGGTTGAATCCATCTCTGAAACTGAAAGTGTTCTTCCGCAAATCTCAGCTTGAGGCTCCAAATTAGTCTTCACATCTGTAGCTCTTTATACTCGGATCTCTCTCTCTCTCAAATGGTAATGCCAATTCGGTGTTGACGAATTTCTCGAGTTTACACGAGAGAGTTCGTGTCCGAGGGGAAGAAAACAATGGGCGGCGGCTATGGGTTGGGTTCTGTTTTTGCTCTGCAATCATGGCAGATGATAATGTTTGCTTTGCTACTTATGGTTGGATCTTTCTATTTAGGCACTCTCTTCGGCAACAATGTTCCTATTTATGTTTCTCACCTTCCTTCAAATTCCACTTCATCATCATTACTTGGTACTTTCGTCTCTCTATGTTTCTCAATTTTAGTAATTCTTTTTTCCTATGAAAATGATGCTTAGTTCTTCGTTTAGATCTTGATTGTTCCCCGTGCACTGCTAGATTTCTGCGTTCTGGATTGACTTTGTAGATAGGTTGTATTATTATTATTTTTTTCTCCCTTTTAGCACCATTTTTTTGCTAGTTTTTATAGTATAGGGATTAAGAAAAAAAAAAAAAAAAAAAATCAAGCATGTCTGGGGTGTTGCCTTGTTTCTGGCAGTGATGCTTTACTTCTTTAAGGAAGGCCCACCATCGGTTGGTATAGGAAAATGTCACTTGGAAGGGAGATGCTTATTAAACAAATTATCTCCATGGGGATTAAGACTACTGTCACCACTATCTTTTTCTGCCTGTAGGAATGAAACTCAAAATTCATCCACTTCCACCTTTTGAATTATTCTAGTGGGTGAATGAAATTGAGCTGTTGCTCAAGAATTTTTATGATAAATAGATATGCAAAATGCATAATATAGAAAGAATACGAATTGGGGCTTTAAGTTTGTAGAAATTATCATGCAGTACTCCCCACAATTCTAATCCAGAGTATGTGTCTATCCACCCATTAAATATATAACTATCAGAAATGAAATAATCCCTTATTTAGGAAGTCCCCTTCTCTCAAAGAGAAGAATAGGAACGAAAAAAAAAAATGGAAAGAATCCAACTACAACAAAAAAAGAGATCTTTTGTATTGTTTCTTATCTCCATCTATTCCTACATTCATTTCTTTCCTATCTCCCTATCCATAGAGATAAGAATTCTTTATTGAGTAATAACTTAATTCTTCACGAAAATACTATTTATTATAAATATTAATAATCCATCTTTTTCACTTACGAAATAAACAAATTGGCTATTCCATTAGTTGTCTCTCTGAAACACGGGAAATATGGTTGCAGTTTCACATTAAAAGTGGCCTTCAAATGATCGTTCCCTCTGGTGGAATTTAGGTTCTTTTATTTCAAGTCAACGATGCTGCCTAAGAAATGTAAAACCTACTTATAAGACAATCTCTGACTTGTTCTTTGTATATCCTTCTTCTTTCACACACTCTCCTTTTTAGACCAACATGTGTGTACCTTCTGGATTTGTGACATACTCTTGTGCTTTTAGGGAACTTCAAAGGTCTGATTTTATTGCTGCAATCAATTTCTTGACTCAAAGTTTATTACTTATACTGCAGGAAATTCCTCAATGTCAAACCAAGTGTCAATCACTTACAGGAAGATACCACTTTCAATTCCAGAGAATGGTATGGATGTATGTCCATTAAAATACGCTGAGTATATTCCTTGCCATGACATTTCTAACCTAAAAGAATTGCTTCCGACATTGGATCTTTCAAGAAGAGAAGAACTTGAGAGGCATTGCCCTCCACTTGAAAACCGCTTGTTTTGTTTGGTACCTCCACCAGAAGACTACAAGATCCCAGTAAAGTGGCCAACCAGCCGGGATTATGTGTGGCGAAGCAATGTGAATCATACGCACCTCGCTGAAGTTAAAGGAGGACAAAATTGGGTCCATGAGAAGGATCAACTATGGTGGTTTCCTGGAGGTGGTACTCATTTCAAACATGGGGCGCCTGAGTACATCCAAAGGTTGCACTGTTGGCTTATTGAACTTTCCCCTTTCCTCTTTTCTTTGTTTCTTATTGGGACGTGAGTCTACTCACACCCTTTATCAGTGGGTTCAAATTAATCTGTCCAGCAGTTTTAATTTAATTTTCTGTTTTGGAACTGATATTAAAAAATATTCCTTGTAATTTCTGATAAATCTGAACGACGATTAGGTTTTCTTGTCAGACTGTTCTATTTATCGTCTTTTATGCAATGCAGATTAGGAAACATGACTACAAATGAGACGGGCACACTAAGCTCTGCTGGAGTATATCAGGTTCTAGATGTTGGCTGTGGCGTAGCTAGTTTCTCAGCTTATCTTCTTCCATTGGACATTCAGACAATGTCCTTTGCTCCTAAGGATGGGCATGAGAATCAGATTCAATTTGCGCTAGAGAGAGGTATCGGTGCAATGATTTCTGCATTGGCAACAAAGCAAATGCCGTATCCCTCAAGTTCCTTTGAGATGGTCCATTGCTCAAGGTGCCGTGTTGATTGGCATGAAAATGGTATTTCAGTACTTTTTATGCGCAAAAACAGTTGTTATTCAATTTTTGTTATAGTCACTTACTACGGTCCTCTTCTTGTAGTTGTTACTTGTTAAAAAAGAAAAAAAAAAACTTTAAGGTCTCATCTTTTAAATATCAGCAAAATGACTACTAATTTTAAGAAACCTCAAGAGCAGTAGTAAGATGATGAAAACCACATGCCATTATCCATGTCTACATTTATTGTTGCTAACTTTATGAATGTTGCTACTTATTTACCTTGCTAGCCCTGTGTAAGTTCAGATTCTATTCTGGGTAATAAACGTGACACACTGAATTCTTTTATGAAGGCTCTTATATGCCTTCATCTTGAATCTTGTCAGGTTGACTGCTTTGATGTATACCTGGAATTCATTGAAATTACACTTTGTCCTTCTTCTCTGCAGATGGTATTTTACTCAAAGAAATTGATCGGCTTCTGCGGCCAAATGGATATTTTGTCTATTCAGCTCCCCCTGCCTATAGAAAAGATAAAGATTTCCCAATGATATGGGAGAAGCTGGTAAATCTGACAACAGCAATGTGTTGGAAGCTCATTGCCAGAAAGGTTCAGACTGCTATCTGGATCAAACAGGAAAATCCATCATGCCTTATCATCAACGCAGATCGTAAAGTTGTGCAAATATGTGATGCTGAGGATGATTCTACACCATCATGGAAAATACCTTTAAGAAACTGTATTCATGTAACTGATCAGTCATATTCTCTGAAGTTACCTCCGAGACCAGAGCGCCTTTCAGTATATTCGAGGAGTCTCAGAAAAATAGGTAACTCTTTTCTTTCTAAAGAAATCCTCCTAGTTGTTTTTGGCTCTTCTGTTCACCAAGCTCTCATTCAAAAGCAGGAATCAATCAACTTAGAAAAACATTCAATAACTTTCCTGGGTTATCTTTGTATTTTCTGAATACCCTTTCTTTTGAACAATAACTTTGGTAACTTTTTGGAGTTATTGTCACTTTAAAGAACTGTTTGGAATGGCAACTTATTTAAGTAAATAGGAACTTTGTTTATTAACCGTAACAGGTAACATCATTGGGCTAGCAAATGGTGCGAGGTGAACCTTTGTTAGTTCACGTTCCCAAGAAGTGTCTTAATTATTCTAATTTGGGAATATTTGCTCTTACCTAGAAATTTAATTGCCGTGGTATATGATGCAATCGTTGTCTTCACTTACAGGTGTCAGTCAAGAGGAATTTGATTTGGATACCTTGTTTTGGAAAGCTCAAGTTAATCAGTACTGGAAATTGATGAATGTCAGCAACGCAGATATTCGAAATGTCATGGACATGAATGCTCTCTATGGTGGATTTGCAGTGGCTTTGAACAATTTTCCAGTCTGGGTTATGAATGTAGTTCCTATAAAGATGCAAAATACGCTGTCTGCTATATACGACCGAGGTCTGATTGGCGCCTTTCATGATTGGTAAGTTATTTCTTCTCCAACGTCTTCCAAATATTAGCAGGATCATACTTTTTGGCATACAACTTTTTTTACTATTTCGGAAAAAAATCGAAGAAGTTTTTGGGGCTGTCTTGGGAGAGGTATGAGCCATGATCAGCTTTCATGCTTTCTTCTGGTGTTCCTGTCTAAGGATCTTTGTACTATTATCAGTGTCTCTTTTGGATAGATTTAAAAATATATATATATATATATATATTATGTACTGCCCATTTGTTTCTTTCCTTTGTCTTAGTGAAAGCTCAGTCTTCAAGTATCTCATGTAATGTAGGTGTGAACCATTTTCAACTTATCCGCGCACATACGATTTGTTGCATGCATACCATCTTTTTTCTCAGTATAAAAGTGGTGAAGAGGGTTGCTTGCTGGAGGATATAATGCTGGAAATGGACCGCATTGTACGACCTCAGGTAATTAATTTGGTTCCTGTAATTTTGCAAGCTTGTACCCACATGAAGAAACAAAACCCGTCTTTGCTTATAAGATTTCATGGGCATGGCAATGCTGTTGTCAAAGTTTTTTGTAATGAAGATCTCTTGCTATTGGCATTAATCTGCTACTGTTACTGATTTAGGCTTCAAATTGCCTTTGAATAATGTCCATGTACAGGGATACATCATCATTAGAGACGAGCCTTCAATAACGTCAAGAATACAAGAAATCGCTCCCAAATATCTATGGGACGTCGAAATGCATACGCTGCAAACTAAAGAAAAGAACCCAGAATCTGTGCTGATCTGTAGAAAGAAGTTTTGGGCAATTATCTAAGTTCTTGGCTGTTGTACAAATGTTCTCTCTTCAACAGGTTCTCTCTCAAACTTGTGCTCAGATGAAACCACAGTTTAAAAGAACTCCCACCATTTATAACTTATATGCATAGAAAAAACCACTTATCCGAACAACTTCCCCTCCTCCCATCCATGTTCTGTAATCAAAATAAAACAACCATGAAAGAATGTTTGAGAACCAAGTAGAATTTAAAGATTCTATCTTCTTGCTTTGTAGTATATAGTTTTTGCCATATTAAAAACATGATTGGCATTTGATTGACAGGATTTGAGTGTCAATATGCAATCTTTCACTAAGAAGACTGTCCAAGAGGAGGCTGAATGAATGGGAGTTTTGGCTGATTCCTGAGTTTCTCTCCCAAGTAAACAAGATTGCACTCTCAAATGGATTGTCAAAAGAAAGTCCCAGTGACATAACTGCCCTTTCCATGTTACCATATTTTAGAATTATGTCTAAAACATTGAGATTAATCTACCCATCTTCTAAGAACTGCTTTATTGTTATTTATTTATTTATTTACTCGCGTACGTGTGTGTTTGGAATGACTTTCTAATTTCTTAAAAAAATATTATAAGTGAAAACAAAAAAAGTGTTTTGAAACATTTGAAAAGTCGTTCCAAATAAGCTCTAAATTCTTGTGTTCCGCAAGCAACCAAATGGGTTTAGGGGTTGTCAATGGAAAACGGTAATCTCTGGTTTCTTATTTTGTGAATCTCGTATTAATCATTTTACGATGTCGGACTCTCATATCTATTGATGATCTAATATGGTAGGATCTAGAGACTAGTGATTATACAAGGCCTCCAAATTGTGTCGATTTAAGTTCGAGTAAGGGACTAAGACGTGCAACGTCAAACACTAAAAGGGTTACTTCTTCCTACAGGGCTCATGGTACGTTACTCAACTTAATTGATCTTTTAAATATGATTTGATTTGAATTGGTTTGGTACTAATCAAACCAATTAATTCAAAGTTCTACCGAACATTAGCATATGCTTGTCTATCAGCTGCTAATTTGTGTTGGTTCAGTATCTTTATATGTTCCCAAACACTGAAAAAGCCAATGTCCCAACTTCCATTTTAGACCAAACTTTTGTGCTTTGTGAAAGCAAAGACAGAATAATTAATCTCCCAAATCCATATGCCTAATTAAACCTAAAATTATTCCAACAGAGGGTTCTTAAGCGCTCTTTTCCCTTTAAAAGAACTGTTATTTGATTAGATTTTGAGCGATGAACGATATACATTATCATTGATCGACATAAAAAAATAGTACAATAATGATATAATTTTTTGTTACCGATGAATATTCAAACAACCACGAACATAAGATGCAGAGTCAAATAATATGGTATATTCAAAGTATAGAAGCAAGTAAGATTGTAATAATCAATGGTAGACATTTATCGTCGATAGATATCAAACATACCATTTCCGCATTTGATTATAAACTCATCCTTTATATTTAAAATAATGTATACACATTCCATTATTTTCAACAAAATGTAGTTTGAAATTCACGCCCTCAAATATTTTGTTAAACCGAAAAAAAAAAAAAATACACATCAAATATCTATCAACATGTAATTTAGTAGGTCAATTCTCTTACCCTACTTTTATTTTATGAGTTCAACAACATAGGGAGCGAGTATTCAAACTCGATAATATATATCTTAACTAATTAAATTAAGCTCATCAATTTTAAAAAAAAAAAATTAAACATAGAAATCAAATGTAACAAGGAAAGAGAGAATGAAAAAATGGACACAAAATTAGAATTATAATTATATTATTCTTTTTTTATTTTTCAACCATATAAATATATTAGTCAATTTGTCTATCAAAAAATCAAATTATTCTCCCAAAAAGATATCAATCAATCGACGTTGTCGAGTTGATATCTAATATCATATATATACAACATCGAGTTGATATCTGATATCATATATATACATATCTATCGCTATTTTAGCTCATAATTGTCTGGACAAACTAAAATCAACTACAAATGGCATATTTCTTATAATTAGAATCCAAAAAAAAAATATTATGATTTTGATAAGGTAAAGAGATATATTTGATTAATATGAAGAATTGTGAAAAAGAACCAAAAGGGTTTGAAAAGATTGACCTGTCTCCCAATCACAAAAGAACAAATTTTGAAGCAAATCTGAGTATGCTTATTTGTCTGATTCATACCTTCACGACTCAACTCAAAAGCCCTACAAAACTGAACTAATTAAACAAAAGAGAATCAGTCTTAGTTCTTACTCGAACGTCGTTCGATCAATCCGAAACCTGTTTGAGCCTATTTAACGAGTTATTACTCGTAGAATTTGGTTGAAAGGACTTGAGCTCGTCGTGAATTCGTGTATGAGCTTACAAATTTGTTCTTGTGAGTTCAATATAGATATAGATAGATGATATATGTGAATTTTATATAAAAAGATTTTGATTTTGCTTACATTAAAAGTCGTGGGAATGATGATACATTGTTGGGACACAGCCTCCTTGTGATCCATGCCTGTGATCATCTTCTCGAACCGATACTGATGCCCCGAGATTCAGATAAACCAATCTAGAATCGAGATTCAGATTGCTGATGTTATTGCTGTTGCTGCTACTACTGTGATCGTCGCTAATCGGTGGATATATTGGAGACGATGAAACATCATTGATATTAACATTGGCATTGGCATTGACATTTCCTTCTTCTCGAGATAGAACCAATGCAGCGGACTGAACGAGCTCGAGGCAGAGCCTAAGCTTGTTCGGTTCGATGTGGGTTAGTCCAGGGACAGCGCCTTTGAAAAGGAAGTCCGAAGTTAGGGTTCTTAGGATATCCAACGGTGTGACACCATCGACCGTTTGGACATTCGGGTCGGCATGATGATCGAGTAAGACAGCAACCATGTCGGGCGACACCATTTCCGCCGCCATATGGAGCGAGGTTTTGCCTGTCGGACCAGCGGGGTAGTTAACGTCGGCAGCGCCAAGCTCAAGCAAAGCCTTGACAACTTCCCGGCTGCAATTCTCCACAGCATAATGTAAGGCCAAAGCTTCATCAAGATTCAACCCTTCACCCATGACCATGAGCTTAACAAGCTCAACGTCGGAGGAGTCTAAGGCCCTTCTCATACGACGAATCTTTTGATCTTCGACGTCGGCGGCAACCGATAAATCATGGTGGTGATGGTGGTGGTGGTGGTGGGGGATTAGAGAACGGCGGGCCATGGAGGATTTCAGCCGTAATTCTTCTATTTTAGCCACCACATCAATCGGTAAATGTTTGGCAAGCACCTCCGGCGGGAGGCCGGATTGAGACACAAGGTTAGAACAAGTGGACCAAAGTTGATGCATTTCTTGCTTTCTTGAAGCTAATAAAACCTTCATTACATCTTCAATGGAGGCCTTACCCACCATGCTTCCCAATTGCTTCTGCCAAAAACCCAAAAACAAAATCAAATAATTTCTCGATCTAATGAAGAAAAAACCCAAATTTAGAAAGTGTTCATCCAAATTACTAAAAAAAAACCCAAAAAAGTCCAATAATTCATCATTTTAATCGAAAAAACTCAAAACCCAAAAGGGAAATCAAATAATTTGTCGATTTAATGAAGAAAAAACCCAAATTTATGAAGTGTTTAACCAAATTACTACAAAAAAAAAACCCAAAAAAGTTCACTAATTCATCAATTTTAATCGAAAAAACTCAAAACCCAAAAGGGAAATCAAATAATTTGTCGATTTAATGAAGAAAAAACCCAAATTTAGAACGTGTTCAAACAAATTACTAAACAAAACCCAAAAAAGTCCATTAATTCATCAATTTTAATCGAAAAAACTCAAAACCCAAAAAGGAAATCAAGTAATTTATGGATTTAATGAAGAAAAAACCCAAATTTAGAAAGTGTTCAACCAAATTACTACAAAAAAAACCCAAAAAAGTCGACTAATTCGTCAATCTTAATCGAAAAAACTCAAAACCCACATGAGATAATAGGATTTGAGCTCGAAAGTCAAAAACTTTATCATAAAATCCAAAGGAAAAAAAAAAAAAAAAAAAACCTGAGTGAGCAAAGCGAGCTGTTCAACGCCGAAGGCTCTAGCGGCGGAGAGAGTGTCAAGAGCAAGATGAACGGCGGAGGAGCAATGCGTGTGCCAGCACCCTCTATCGCCGCAATTAGGCCTCGGCTCTTGCTTCTGCGGCACGATCGAAACCTGTCCACTGTACAAAAATTGCAACACCAACAAAAACACCTCGTACCCCACCGAGTTCACGGGAATTACTTGGGAAGTAGCCGCCCTGGACGGCGGAGACGGCAGCGGCGGCGACCCAACGGGGCTCAGGAGATCGAGTCCATGCGGCTCCGGGCCACAAAAGAACTTCCTGAAAAACAAGCTCCTAGCGGCTAAGATGCAGCGGTGGGCGTGGACGAGACGGCCCTCCACGCTGAAGGTGACATCGCTGAAGGCCTGGCCGTTGATGAGGAGATTAAGGTAATCTAGAGAAAGGGATCTTAGGGAGTCTTCCAGGCTCATGGCGGCGCTCCTGGATTATGATCAATTTAAAACCCCCCTGGCGGCGCTCATGGAGGAGGTGTGGTGGCGCTTTGTTGCTATCAGATATTTTTTTTCTAACAACGGTGGAGAATTGCGAAATGTAGCCTCTTTTGGGCGGCTGAGGTATTATAAAGGTTTTTTTTTTTTTTTTTTTAAAACCATTAATTAATTATATATATATATATATATATATGTATGAATATGTATGTATGTATATATATATATATGTATGTGTACGTGTGTGTCTATATATGTGTGTATGCATGTATGTATGTAGATATATGTGTATGTGTATGTATATATATATATATTATGTATTTATGTATGTATATGCATGTATGTGTATACGTATGTGTATATATGTATATATGTGTATTTATATATATGTATGCGTACGAGTGTATGTATGCATGCGTATGTGTACATATATATATATGTATGTATTTATGTAGGTATAAATATGTATGTGTATATATATATATATGTGCATATATGTGTATTTGTATATATGTATGTGTACGTGTATGCATGCATGTAGATATATCTGTATGTGTATATATGTATGTGTACATGTGTGTGTGTATGTGTATGTGTATGTATATATATGTGTGTATATATATATATATATGTATGTATGTAGACCTCCCGTGCGAGGGATGAGATCGAGACAGAGAAACCTACAGGGTAGGGATTGGGCAAGCACGAAGATGGAGATAAGAATATAATCTCTGTCTTCATCCCAATTTAGTTAATAGGAAGAAATTTTACACTTCAGTCAGAATTCGACTCTACAAGTTAAATGGACTATCTGTAAACGCATATAATTCACGTATTTTATGAAACAAAACTATAGGAATTTCAAAATATTGAGTAGGGGTTTGATGGAATATTTTAACCTCAAACTATATCTTAATTTTATAATAAAGTTTTGTATGAAGACAAATATAAGTAATGTAAAGAGAGGAAATAAAATCCATTGGATTGACAGCACAGACCACTGTCTGTCTTATGATGTCTAAGACCATGGACTTCACATTTGACTTGTCTTTTCACATTTTATTCCCTTTCTCTCTCTTCACCTCTTTTAGTGCCTTTTATTTCTACACTACTTTTCTCTAAACCCCCTCAATTTTCTCATATTTACTCCCACACCCCACAATTTCATTCATCTTTTTCTTTAGTCCCTCGACGTAGTTTAGTGGATAAAATATTTCGACGTAGTTAGAGCCTTCACACCGAAACTTCAAGGAAAGATGAACTAGATTACCCCTTCATGTTATCAGGTCGTCTGTGAAGAGTTTATTACGGTTGGCTCTCCTCATATTAATGATATTAACAAAGTATAGTGTTATATCATGACGGGCCTACATATGATAGTTAATTCAAGAATTGAGCTGTTCCTTATCTGTTTTGTATGATTTTCATGAGATATTGTGTTGGGATAGATCGGGAAACTTAAGTGTGGTTGCCTGGTTTATTAGAATTGACTCGACATGTATCAAAGTTGGGATTGATAGGGACTGCACACCTAGACGAAGTATGTACCACGTGGTGACAAGAGCCCATAACATTTAAAAGAAACCGAAGCCGTGCGAGTTGAGCATTTTTATGTTCAATTATGCAACTCGTTTCTTTTTGAATGGTATATAAAATTACGTGACACGTGAAAATAGCGTTTTAAAGTAACGAACAAAAAAAGAAATGATGCATTTGAGGAGATAGAGCCAATGGAGGTGTGAAAGGGTTGAATGGTTGTAGCTATCAATCAATCTCAGTGGCATATTTATATGTGTATAAGCAATTATTTATTTTCTCTTTGAAAATTACATAAATAGAGAGAAAAAAAGAAAAAAAAAACAAACACAAAGACAAGACAGATTTTGATATTTATTAGGTTACCTTCTTCCAACTATATCTTGTCTGTCCATTGCTTACAATCATCAAATCTTCTTTGACTTTTGACTTTTGACTTCGATTCATTCTCTCTCTCCTCCATTATCATTCTTTCAGATTCTACATCGATTTAAGAGGAAAACGAGTGCTAGTAAGAATGCTAATTTTGAAAGGAGTAGATCGTGAGATCTCAGAGAGAAACGAGTGCTAATGAAGATATTGATCTTAAAAAGAATAGATTGCGAGATCCTACGTGATTGGAGAGAGGAGCAAGTACCAGCAAGGATGTTGGGCTTCGAAAGGAGGTGAATTGTGAGATCCCACATTGATTGGGAAGATAAACGAGTGTCAGCGAGAGCACTGATCTCGAAGAAGGATAGATTATGAGATCACACATCGATTAGAGTAAGGAACGAAATATTCTTTATAAGAGTGTGAAAGTATTTCCCGTTCTCTCCCTCTCCATTATCACGTAGGATTGTTTCACGTTGGTGTCTCTATTTGTGATGCCAAAATTAGGGTGGGTTAGTAATTAATTGGATGTAATGTTAATGGAAATGGAAAAGACAATTCTATAAATGGGAAATGAATGAGAATCCAATCAAAGAAAATACATTAATTTTTTTATTATTATTATAAGAAATAAATTTTGTGGAGGAAAATAGAGTCAACCTAATCAAAATTTCCATTCCTAATAATGGTGCAATAAAATTGTTGGAGTCAATTCAAATCCTTTTCTTCCATTGCGTCAACCTCAAAATACATCAATTTCAATAAACATTTGTTTTTGTGCTAAATCTATACAAATCAATTAAAATTTTAGTTTAAATTTGAATTTATATTGGATTCAAATTAATTAAAATTTTATGAGTCATGAATTTTGAGTTTACCGTTAACTTTAAAAGTTTATTATAGTTTAAATAAAATTTATAATTATTTTTTATTATCTATCTTTCAACAATTTTTGAAAATTAAATTTTATGTCTAGAACATAATTTTTCAAAATATATATTGAAATTAGGTTGGAAAATAAATAGATTTTTTTTTCATGAATTTTATTAAGAACATAAAATTTAATAAATACTTCAAACAATCCGAATTCAATATTTTACCGTTGGATTAGGTTGAATTTATTATTGAATAAAGGTTATTTACCACCTGGACAAAAAAATAAAGACGATAACAAAATTTTCAAAAATATATAAAAATTGGATTCAAAATCATCTTAAATTAAATACAACCACAAAACCTTAGATTATTCCAACTTTGAAAAAAAAAAAATAGAAGCTTTTTTAGGAGAAATGGAAGGTTGACCGATTTTGACCTTTGGATTGGAAGTGATTGCCCTAAAGTTAGAGCTCCATCTCTCTCCCACACAAAAGATTTATACACTCAATCTTGACTTTCCCCAAATCATGCCACCTTTGACCTACACACACACACCCCATGCATTCCTTCCCCTTTGCAACTCTTTTTTTTTTTTCAATCCAATTAAATATAATGTAAAAGATTTTAAATTTTTTTACTACGAACATGTTTGATCGGATCGTGTTGATATGAAGAATGCTATCGGATGAAACAAATCATTGATGGAATTCTGATATTGACTATAATGATCGAATGCTCATACCGATGCATTTTTACATCCCACAGCTTCGGTAGATCGCTTTGCCCCATTCATCTTCAACGCAAGAGCGCTTAATCAGTGAGCTATTACGCACTCTTTCAAGGGTGGCTACTTCTAGGCAAACCTCCTAGTTGTCTTTGCACCCCTACCTCCTTTATCACTAAGCGGTCATTTAGAGGCTTTAGCTGGTGATTCGGGCTGTTTCCCTCTCGACGTTGAAGCTTATCTTCCATCGTCTCACTGACCAACCTTGACTCCTGTTATTTTGAGATTATCGCTATTAAAGAACAAAATAGGAAAAATCAATGCTGAGTAAATAAAATCTTAAAATGGGATTTCATAATTGAACATTGTTCATAGTCTTGAAATCTCATTCGTCTCGTGACAACCATACAAGCTCATGTATGAATCGAAATGAAAAAAAATAGCAAGAACGAGTATAAAATATTTACCACACGAGTAACAAAATTGTTTTGTAAATAAGATGGCGAGGTTGGCACCACTCAAAGTAGAATCTAAGCAATAACACATCCACTTTCTTATTCTCCCCTTTGACTCTCCACTAATAAGCTTAAACTTAGCATCATCATGATGCCATTACAATCTGCACTCATTTTCTTCAGCTTTACATCACATTATTTTGTGTATGATAATTGGGAAGAGGCTTAGACCTCCACTAGCTTCTATAAAAGAGTAGTTGGTGGAGAAATTAAACACATGCTATCAAGTAGCCTAAAGATCAATCTAGTTCTACTAAGACCCAATTCAAAGTTGAAGTTCGGTCATCGAGTAATTTAGGTACCATTTAGTGACAAACTTTCTTTTTTGTTTTTAAAATCTATGTTGTTCTTGCAAGATCTTTAGGGAAATTGAAAAGGAAGATCTTAAGCTCTACTCAAACCCAATTGAAACTATAAATTTTCCAAAAAGTTCAGAAAATTGAAGAGGAAAAAAAAAAAAAAGGGAATGTTGGGTGAAGAGTTTTCCAAAATCCAAAGGCATGGCCAAGCCTAATGAGGCAGAGATGCGCATGTGAATATCCAAGGATTGGAAGTGATTTGACAAGACGAGAAGAAGGGAAGTAGTGGCATCAAAAGAGGGTAATGAGATGCAGACATTTGAGCTGACCTTTCAACCCCAATAAACAACAAACCAAAAAAATACAAAAAAAAAAGACAAACAAATTCATCACCCTCTCTAAAACTGTCCACATAAACCCTAACCCTAAACAAACAGAACCCTCTCTCTCCCCCACTGTAAGAAGGTTAAATGATTGTGGGTTAAATCAAATTGTGTAAAAAAATCTCTATGAACTTTTAACCATACTCACTGTGTCGGATGGATTCTTAATCTCCTTATGAAATAAACTTTTGATTTTGTGTTTAATGGACATCTGACATATCTAAAAATTAAAAAAATGTAAGAATTTATTGAAAACAAAATCGATTATTGGAATACTAGATAAGCTTGAAATTCCATTTCAAAACTTAGTACATGAGTTACTCCTATAGTCCTATAGTTATCAATGAGTTTTGAGTTTGGAACCTAGTGTTTATCTAATACTCATATCCAATAATAAGCTTTAGTTCTATAATTTGAAGCTGCTGGCTAAAATTTAATGTGTAGAAAACAGGGCACTGATTCTCACATGGCTAATAGCTCTGACCCACCACCCACCACCCTTCTGAGTCGGACTCAGTTTTCTGTCTTTTGGTAAACATGTTGCGTACAGAGAAGCCACACAGTTGGTGATTGTAATGGGACACTTCATTAAAACAGAGAGAGAGAGAGAGATGTAGAAAGAGGGTTCACAAGTCTCGTCTCTCTTTCAGGGTTTTGTTTCATTCCTTTTGCTGTCTTTTGGTTCCCTCTGGATTTGCCTGTCTCATTGGGTTTGCTCCATCTTCCCCCCTTCCTTACCCCTGATCAGCTCTGTGTTTTGTGCAATAACCCCAAGTTTTAACTCATGTTTAAGAGCTTCAACCCTCCATTGGGTATTTGCATTAAATGTACATTTGTCCATTGTGTTTGTATCACTATTGGGTTGTTTTAACTAAAGCTAGTTTTGTGAGGAATTTCAAACCCTATTGGTTGGTTTACCTACATTTCTCGTCGTGGAGAAATTACTCGGTGAAGCTGGTATAATGTGACTTACGCTTTTGTTATTGTGTCCTAAGTACAAGAGAGAATTTCATCGAACTTTGGTCATATAAAACTTTAGATTTTTCTCTTCTATATCCAACTTTAGGTAATTGATCTCCACTCAATTAGGTTAGTCTTCATATAGTTGACATAATGTTTTGCGGGCAATCGTTGAATATGGTAGAAATTTTAAGATCTTCGTACTTTTGTGAACATCTTTTTAACTAACTTGTTCTAAAATTCTAATGGAGCACTCTAGCTTTTAATTTTTTTTGGCTTGGACTTGTGGACCTCTAACTCATTTCTTGGGCTTTCAATTTGTAATGACTTCAGCCCACTCTACCTACTAAGTCATAAAAACCAGCTTATTCCAGCAGGGAAATGACAATATAATAAATAGAATCTTAATATCTTCTATATGACTAAACTAACACTTAATCTAATGAAATCACTTTCTATTGATTAATATAGAGAAATAACAATGTGGGGGACTAAATAAAAACTGATCTTCAAACTACAAGGACCAATTAGAAAGCAAATTCAAACTTCAATGATCAAACATCAAATGAAAACCAAATTCAAATCTCAAGGATCAAAAGAATTAGTCTTGAAAACTTCAGAACCAAATAGATATACATGGGCATGTAGTCTAATTTTTGTACGCCTACCCATCCCTTCCACTTGGTTTATTTTCTACCACAAGATCTTCATCTAGCTTTCTAAGAGAATTTTTCGTGGGTATTATAAGCAAAAACTGCTACCTTATTTCCATGGCAAAATCTTCGAGAATATGATAGTTATTGGCAAGGTTAAAACGAAGTGTGAATGGTTTGATTTCTAAAGAATCTAAAGCTTTAAAAATGAAATGGGAAGCCAATCAAGTTGAAGTTAAGTTGGTCATCAGTATCAGAATCATATTCCTAAGCTTTATTCCCACGAAACACTACAAGCTTTAGTGAGGATTGGATCGATATATATATATATGGGTAATAGCAGACAATATTCTACCTCAAAGCTTCAAAGATGCCCATATCAGAAGCAAAACAAGACCATCACCCACCAGGTTATTTCTCTCTTCCTCTCCCTCAAAGGTTTCACACTGTCTCTCAATCTAACTGTTCTAAACTATAGGGCACCCGACCGAGGATGCCAGGACAGGCAGGAAGAAACGGTTCTGGGACACTACAAAGAAACGAGGAGATAGAAGTTTTATTGAAGGATGGTGGGCATTTTCTTTCTTTTTTTTTTCTTTTTTTTTTCCTTTCATTTTTCACTTGAGGAAAAAAAAAATGTTACCTGATAAACTTGTGGATTGGATGCAGTCTTTTTGCATTGTGCTGCTGTTGGCTTTGTGAGGCATGCTGCTGATCCTCCTGGGTGATTGTTCTGTTTATTGTAATTAGTGTTATATCAGCAACAAGGGATCTAGTGTATTGTATAAATCAACTTTTATCTACGAGATAGAGACTTGCACCTGTACTTGCCTAAGATTTTCTAGAGCATACACAAGTTTTAGACCTGATTCTGATCATATCATTATTCCTTTGTACCAAAAAGGCCAATCTTTCTAACAAGACATGGTAGATGAGGAAAATATAAATTCAAATCCCAAAAAGGTTATATAACATAGATTGTAATTATAAAGTTTTTGGTCACTGTTATATATTTGAACTAACCTTCCTTGGCTTGTGAGATGTGTCTATTCTTCTTCCAATGCTCTGGGTGATCAGTCTGGTTCATAAACTCTTCAGGGTTTTCTTCCTCCTTCACACCATGAAAATTCACTCCTAAAATAATCTGAAACCAAAATATAATATCATCTAACAGAGAACATGATGAATAATTTACATATAAAGAGTGAAGGAAACTAGACATCCAAGGAACTTTCAAGTTTGTCAGAAATTTACAGCCCTGAATCCTTACCGTCATGACTTGTTCGCACCCAATGCAACTACCAGAGTCAAGACAGAGATTTGGTAATTGGAAACTCCATTATGATTCTGTGGTGTGTATTGTAATGCAATCATATCCATAAACAACATTCCTGCCTGTAGCCTTTGCATTTTCTTGCTCCTTGCCATGTAGAAGAACAAAACAATTAAAAGCAGGAAACTCAAATGCCTTAATCTCAAAGTGAATTACCTTGATGACTTAAATGTGCTGCAAAGTTCGTACTTTTTCTACGAGAAATACTTACTCTAAAAGTACTTTCCAGAGTTATTAAAGTTTCATAAAAGTTTCATAAAAGTTTTGAAAAATGCTCTAAATAAGCTGAAAAGCACTATTTATCCCCTTTCAAAAATCGTGTCGAACTCGCCCTCAATATACCTTAGGGTGATTAGATGCAAGGTCACGCTATCTCCTTGCATTATATGACACGAGATAAAATAATTTGAATAAGCTATCAACTACAACCATAATGAAGAACACAAGAGCCCATTGACAGATAATTAAACATTTGAACCAGTTGGTAAGGATAAAATAAATGAGCATCTAACATTGGCAGGCAATCAGAAATAACATCCCATTCAGTTTGCAAGCAACACTAGAGAAGTTACTAATACAAGCTACACAACACATGTACAAACTTTTTATTGTTTAGCCATGGCTCATGTTAATTGCCCATAAGCCTTGGAGTTGCCTGAGATCAAATACAACTTCTTTAACCAGGCTTACTACATCATGTACTGCCTTGACGTCCATCTCTCCTCATATCTCCCAAAGGAGTGGGCAGAATAAGGTGCCCCTGTGACATTGAGAGAATCAGGTTCAATGCCGTAATCTGTCAATGGTCTGTGTTCAAGAACTTCATCGTGACTTTTCACAAAATCAGGAATTTCAACCTCTCCCTTCTTTATATCGTCTGAAAGATATTGAAGGCGGCTCACATACTTGATTTTCCAGTACAAACTACAAAAGGAGAATAAATCTTATCAAACAAACTACACAAGATGTATGTTTAATACGCTTTCAAACTTCTAGGCATAAATCATTCAAGATATACAGCATTAGAGGAGACGGATAGCACAAAATTTCAAGTAAATTAAACAACCATAGTAACTCATACCATAGGTTCTCCCCACTACCGTAAAGATTATATTTTCTAGTGAGATGCTTTTAAGAATTGAAAAAAACTATATATTTCCAACGATACTAATAATTTCTGGTAGCATCATATTGATTACATCCCTACGAAGAAGAACGGTTACCTGTTTCTTCCCTTGTTATTTGCTTATAGAATACATCAATAAAAAAAATTATTATTATATACATATACATAAATACATATATATATATAATAACTAAACTAACTAAACCGGGTATGAGAATGTAACTGCTTTCATGTTCATATACATATACATATACATATACATACATACATATATATACAGTATGATGAAAGAAAAGGCGTGATTGTAAAAGTATCAACTGAAAACTATGAAAATTTCAGCTGCAAAAATAAATGATAATAATATTGCAAGAGCAATGGTAAAATTCTCAAAGTTTGTGAAATCAAAAAGAAGATAAACAATTACTAATTGAAGCACTAATAAGAAGAAACTGAATTCTACGCATAAAGAAGCAGCATTAATTGCAAATGTTAAACCTTAATTTAATTAAAAATATTGATCAAATCTCAACAAATTCAACATATGGTGAACGCACTCACCTGCCACTTAGGAAAAACCGGCCTAGAGTCGCCAAGACAAGCCTTGAACGGAGACCAGGATGTACAAAGTAGAGAGTTTGAAGTCTATCCTTGTAATCAGACGGAAGTTCTTCATAAATCCACCTCAAGATGGTTAAGCCAGGACAATTATCGTCCTTCTGGGCGGTTGTATGAAAGTACACAACGCAAAATGGACCCTCTGACAATTCGTTCTGAAATTTATGGAGGATATATTTCTTCAGCCGCTCTCCACTTACAACCACAGCTGTGTTCGAAGAAATATCGTGCTTAGAAAGCAAGTTGCAGTTATTGAATTCTAATACAAGAAAATATTAAACAATATTTCGGAACAGAAGTTTGTGCTTAAACGTTAGCCCCATCAATTTTATGGTGATATCAAGAGAAGACAGAGGGCTAAGAACATTACTACTAAGAAGAGGTTAACCGTAAATTCGTCATTAAGTCTCGAAATTGTCAAACTAAAACAATGAAACCTCAAAAATCAATAACAGAAGAAAAATCATAATACGGAATCGCTGCTTTACCTGGATAGTACTTCCCGACGACGCGGAGGATTCGATTCCCAGCCTTATCGGAGCCCTCGAGACGGACAAACTGCAAGAGATCGAGATCGGAGAAATCCTCATCAGATGAAAGGTTTTGAACGCAATCGTGCCAATTTTCAGCCTCTTCAGACTCCTTGTCCTTGCCTTTATCAGCCAAAAGTGGCCGCGAATCAATACCGCATTCGGAAGGGAGAATGATGACAGAGAAATCGTTCGGGGTGCTGCCCATATCTGCTTCGATCTTCTTCTCACTTTCCCCTGATTCGTCTCTCGCTATTTAAAGGTGGAATCGAGTTCAAAAGCAACAACCAGCTCGCATTCGTGAAATAATGAAGAAAATTACATGAATGGACCGCATGATGCTGAGATCGCCATTGTTGGAGCTTTGATTGGAGGAGAGCTGAATTCAGTGCTAGGGTTTACGGTATCAGAGCTTTAGGCGATAAAAACCTCTTTTATTGTGACGTCAAGATCGTGAAGAAGATAAGATCGATGGGTATATTAAATTACAATTTTTTTTAAATTAAAGGTACTTTTATTTATTTACCCTTAATTTTACATTTAAAAAAATCTATGAATATTTTTTATTAAAAAAAACCTCATAATTTATTAATTTTTAAATTAAAATTAATTGATTTATTAATTATAAAAATATTTATTCTAAAACCACTCCTAGAACTAAATATCAAAATAATTATAAATTTTAATTTTAATAAATAATTTATAAACAAATTATTTTTATTAAAACTACTTATTATAATTTATTTTTTTATATAATTATTTTAACACGAGCATAGTTTAATTAATAAATTACGAAAATAATAATTTAAATAGTTAAATAATAAAAGCTGTAGAAAGTATTGGTGCTACTTGTCATCATAAAAGGCCAACCAATTACCTACCATGGACAAAAGACAAAAACCCTATCTTCAAAATACAAGGGTGTATATATATATATATCCAAAATAAAAATTAAAAAAAATCCTAATTGTTTCTTTTCTTTTCTTTTTTTTAATAAAAAAATTAAAATTTTAAAGAACCTTTTTCATTCACTTTTAACCTTCCACTCAGTTCGTTTCATTTCAAAACGACTAAAATCACTTTAGAACACATTTTTAATTATTTAAAATCAATTTAGTAGTAAGACAATCATGCTTAAAAGTATAATTTTAATGATTAAATATTTATTTAAAAATGATTTTAAACCGAACAAACTAACGACCCAGATTAGCAGTGTCCTATTTGAGTTTTCCATTTCGGGCTTTCCCTTAATGTTTTAAGAGGGCATCTGGTAGGGGAAGGTTTCCACACCCTTATAAAGGTAATTTGTTCTCCTCCCACCGAATGTGGGACATCACAATCCATCCCCCTCTGAGCCCAGCGTCTTCGCTAGCACTCGTTCCTTTCACCAACCGATGTGGGACCACCACCAAATCCACCCCCTTTGGGGCCAACGTCTTTACTGGCACACCGCTTCGTGTCTACCCCCTTTGGGGCCAGCGTCCTTACTGGCACACCGCGCCTCGTGTCTACCCCCTTTAGAGCCTAGCGTCCTTATTAACACACTGCCTCATGTCTACCCCTTTCAGGGAAGAGCAAGAAAACTAGCACATCGTCCAGTGTCTGGCTCTTATATCATTTGTAACGACCCAGATCCACTACTAGCAGATATTGTCCTCTTTTGACTTTCCCTTTCGTACTTCCCCTCAAGCTTTAAAACGCGTCTGTTAGGGGAAGGTTTCTACACCCTTATAAAGGGTGATTTGTTGTTTTCCCCAACCAATGTAGGACATCACAAAAACGTTGTCCAATTATCTACGACACTGTTTGCTTAACGCAACCAAAACCCGTCCTCCCCCTCTCTTAATACACAGTAAGTTCACTATTTTACCTTATGCATTATCCATCTATTTAGGTTGGGAGCCAAAACATAAGCCTTCCATAACACAATCGAACAAAGTCATTTGGATCGATTAACATAAGCTCAATCTAATTTAAGTTATCTTATTCTCAAACATCTTAAAAACTCGAACGAACCCAAGATCTAGGGTTCATAACTCAGATATATTTAGAAGAACACATAGATAATGATTATACAGTGTTCATACCAATATGAACAAATAAATCACAAGAACAAGCTGCAGCAAAGAAGAAGCGTTTTGATATCGTACCTAAATTCTTTGCACTCAGATGCAGCAATCAGGACACTTAATCAAGCCATTTTCATTACAATCAGGGCATCTTCTCAGCTCTCCTTCTTCTTCTTCGAACACCTTCCGGCTGCCATGGCAGTTAGGGCACGGCACAAACCTCGCTTCCCCACACCGTTCACACACAGTTTTCACCTCCCGAACTGGAAATCCCACTAAGAGCTTTCCCAATTCCCCGCACTCGTTTAGCTGTTTGATTTCCTCGGCACCGCCGATGTGATTTCCTCGTATGAACACTTGTGGTAGACTTAATTTCTTCCCTCCAATCGCACTCTGTAACTCTTTTCTGTACGATGAATCCATGGAAATGTCGCGTTCGTCCACCGGAACTCTGAATCCTCTGAAGATCGTGCGAATCCAGCAGCAATCCTCGTAGGTTTTCCGGATTCCTCGCAAGCTCGTGAAATAGATTACTACTTTGTCTTCTCCGCCGGGGAATGAAGAACATATCGGACTGGAATCGACTGATTTGGCGGTTTTTTGGTAGCCATTGGAGGCTAATTGCCGGGAGGAGAGAGCTCGTCGGTAACTTAAAACGACGTTAGGGTCTAATTTAGCGAGGAGAGCTTCTTCGGACAAATGCTGCCAGAGCGGTTTGACTAAGGAAGACGGCGCATCGAAATCCTCGGATCCGACGGTTTTGAAGGGGGGTTTCTGAATCGCGAGGTTGGGGTTTGGAATGGGGTCATCGAGGCCGTCCATTAGTTCCCAGGTGTTGATGACGGAATCGGGGGAAAAAGCGTGGTCCGAATCGGCGGCGGTGGATGATTGAGAGTGGTCGGCGTGTTCTGGGGCGGTGAATTTGAAGGCATTGGGGTTGGGGCGGTCGATGAGGAGGAGAGAACCGTAGGTGGTGGAAGTGAGAGTGACGAGATGGTGGGTGTCGCCGTGTTTGATGGGGGGGTGGTGGATGAGCGGCGTCGGAAGAGAGAAAGCTCTGGGAAGCGGCGGAGAGGAAGGGGAAGCCGTCTCAGCGTCGGCGGAGGGGAAAGTGATGGGTCTGGAAGCAGAACAGCCCATAGAGAGGGAATCGAAGAACTAAACAGCTTCTTCTTCTTCTTCTTCTTCTTCTTCTTCTTCTTCTGGTTCTTGTTGTTCAAACCGGTTGAGAAAAATGGCGGATTAAAGAAGGAACTGAATTCGGTGAAGAAGAAGGAGATGAAATCTCTCTCTCCTCTCTGTCTCTCTCTCTAACAGTCACCACAAGCTGCAGAAGAAACGCGGTTGGGACTTTGGAAATTGCCTTATTTAAAACTAATTAATATATATATAATTTATGTCCAATAATTTAGGGAATGATCATAAGAAATACATATCTATTGGTATCCTTTTGGTATGTTTAAAATAAAGTTATGAGAGTATGCTCAAAGTAGACAATATCGTACCATTGTAGAAGATGGTGATTCCTGACATAGTACCAGAGTCATGTCCTAAACTTAGTCATGACAATAAAATCCCCAAATTTAAACAAAAAATTGTGAGCCTCAAAGGTTTAGTCAAAAGTGACTAAAGTGATGAACAAAGAGTGTACTCTGTTCAAGAGCTTCAGAGAAGAAGTCGAGCCTCAATTAAGGAGAGTCTATTTGAGGGCTCCATAGGCCTCAAGAGAGATTCTATAGTGTACTTTGTTCGAGTGAAGAATTGTTGGGAGAGAGTCCCACATTGACTAATTTAGGGAACGATGATGGGTTTATAAACAAGAAATACATCCTCATTATTACGAGGCATCTCAGGAAGCCCAAAATAAAGTCACGAGAGCTAAACTTTTTAAATTAAATTTTTTTTACCTAAACAAATGAACCGACACAAATCTAACTATAAAAAATTAATATTCCATAATCTTAATAATTACTGTCTATTCCATAATCTTAATTTTTAAAAAATATTCTAAAAAATTAATATTAATTTCAAAAATAATTACTGTCATGAAAAAATAGAAAGCAACGTTAAAATGTGCATTCCCAAGGAAATTAAATGTTACTGTATTTTTGGAATATATCGGCTGAATTCAATTGTACGCATAATTTTTTATTTTAAAAAATAAAATCCAATGCATCCAATGGAGTATTTTATTAATAATTGTGGCCAACCAACCAATAAAATAATTTCTACATTTTGACTTTCTACAATACACTCTTATTTATTTATTAATTAATAACTAATATTTTACTTTTGCTCTAAATTTGGAATCTTAATTCAAAATATGATCCCTCAACGGCTCAAGTGGGTTCCCTTAATAGATTCAAAATATGATCCCTCAACGGCTCAAGTGGGTTCCCTTAATCAAGTCACTGCCTATGAGTCGTCGGCTCATTCTTCAACAGGCACGCGGTTAGAGTCCTGGTTTCCTCCCACTGCTTGGAAGCTTAAGGTTTCATGTTCTATTTCACTCCTTGATGGGGTTCTTTTCACCCTTCTCTCACGGTACTACTTCGCTATCGGTCACCCAAGAGTATTTAGCCTTGCAAGGTGGGATTCACACGAGTTCCACCTATTTAAAATATTTTGTTTTGTATATATAAAATAAAAAAATAAAAATAAATCTTAGAACGTCAAATACTAAATTATTTTATTATTTTAAATAAAACATGTCTAACTTAGAGTATTAGATGTTAACTTTTAATGATATTGATTGAGTCACCTACTTCCTTTACTTGAATATCACAGTAAAAGAATATAAGCGTTTAAATTTATATAATTTCTTCGAGAACAGGTTGGACATGGGCACAAACAACAAAATTCAATGACTAAGTTTTAAAAAATATATTTTTGTTTTCCATATATTTATTTTATTTTGATTCATAATTATTTTTTATTATTTATTTTCCATAAATAAATGAGGTAAATTTTCAAAATAAATTATCCATCTTAATTAAATATTTAAAAATAAATATTCACTTATATACAAATACAAAATTTGAATAAATGACTCAAACAACTCAAACCAGCCCAACCAAAAAATATTATAGTTGGCTTCGTTTGGATATATTATTCAATAACAATTATTTTGGTTGAAAAATTTTACCCGAACAATCAGATCCAACCGAACTTATTAATATTCTTAGTTGGTAAAGGTATCTCACACTTTCGAATCATTGGTTTATAATGCGACTCGGTTCACTTGGATAGAGCCTTGATTTTTTAAATTATTAGCATATGAAAGTGTTGGAGGTAAGATATTAAATGGGCTTTAATAATGAATCTTTAGGGCAACCACCCACAAATTAATGTGGGTCATGTGGTAATTGTCTTTTGATTATAATGAGTACCAAAGTTATGGATCAAATTTTTTTTTTCACGTTAAATATTTGATATCTATGGTTTACCGAATTTTATTAGCCAATAGAATTCGAGCATTTATTAAGGGTTGTCTGGTTTGGTTGTCCCATTTACAACTCAAACAAATTAATTGACCAAGTGCTTGGAATCTTCTAAACTTGTACTTTTATTTTTATTGTTATCAAATAATGTGTAATTTTTTAATTATTTTTTTGTTTAAAATTTGTCGAGAAAAATGTTGGAATATTATTTTGGTCGATGATATATGTCTAAACATTAGAAATGTGACGAATTTTTTTTAATTATATATATATATTTATATTTAAAAAATAAATATTTAATTGTTAAAGATTATTGAGAGTGGGTCTCACATCGGCTAATTTAAGGAATGATCGTAAGTTTAATATATATATAGAGAGAATGATCGTGTGTTTAATATATATATATATTAAAAAATAAATATTTAATTGTTGGAGATGATTGGGAGCGAGTCCCACATTGGTTAATTTAGGGAATGATTTATAAGTAAAAAAATACATCTGGGGCTTTTGGGAAGCTGAAAGCAAAGTTAGAGCTTATTTTAAAAGCATTTTTTGGAATTTAATTTAATAAATAAAAAGAATTTTTTTGTAATAACTATTTCAATTAAAAGTTCTTTAAAATCTACATTTTTAGTAAATTAATTTAAAGTATTTATTAGTAATTTATAATTATTTTTGATGCAATTTAAAATTAATTTAATTCTCAAAATTTTATTAAAATTACAAAAAAAAAAAAAAAAAAACTTATAAATTGATTTTTATTTTGAAAAAGAAAATATGGGGAAAAAATGGAAAGAGAACAAAAATGGAAAGCATGATTGTCTTCTTCTCCGTCTTTCACGAGCCACGGCGTATGCAGCCGCCCCGTTGTTTCTTCAATCTTCTTCTCCGGCGAGCCTTAGGCGGCGGGGATACGCAATAAGTGGATACAAATGTCTTTATTGTATCAGGTACCGATTAGGGAAATTTATGCTAAAGAGACGACCAGAGTTCTTCTTTCTTGCTTTGCTAGATATGTGCGTATCTTGTGCAATTCGCACAACTCGAGGTTATCGTCGCCGTTTTCTACCTATCAAGTTGTGCCCAAAATCTCATCAACAGATAGAGACTATAGTGCCAATTCGAATGTTGCACGCACGAACTGGCTGATCACAAAGCTTGGTAAAGAAGGAAAAATCGGAGAGGCACGTAGGGTGTTCGAGGAAATGCCCGATCGAGATGTGGTCTCATGGACTGCAGTAATTACAGGGTATATCAAATGTGGAATGATTGAGGAAGCTAAGAAGCTATTTGATAGAGATGACGCTATAAAGAATGTTGTTACTTGGACAGCATTGGTTAGTGGATATGTAAGATTGAGCCGGATTGAAGAGGCTAGAAGCTTGTTTGATGCCATGCCAGTTAAGAATGTTGTTTCGTGGAACACTATGATTGAAGGGTATGCGCGAAAGGGTTGGGTCGATCAGGCTTTTGATTTGTTTAAAAGAATGCCTGAGAGGAATGTGGTTTCTTGGAACACTGTTATTACAGCATTGATGAAAAGGAGGAGGGTAGATGAAGCTCAGGAGCTCTTTAACCAGATGCCAGAGAGAGATGTGATTTCTTGGACGGCCATGGTGGCTGGTTTGGCAAAAAATGGGAGAATTGATGATGCCCGTTTAGTGTTCGATAAAATGCCTGAGCGAAATGTGGTTTCCTGGAATGCTATAATTACTGGGTATGCTCAGAATACGCGGCTGGATGAGGCCTTTGAACTGTTTGAGAAAATTCCAGAGAGGGATGTGCCTTCATGGAACGCCATGATTACAGGGTTCATTCAAAACGGCAAGCTTGAAAGGGCAGTGGATTTGTTCTATAAAATGCCTAACAAAAATGTTGTTTCTTGGACAGCAATGATTTCTGGACATGTACAAGATGGGCAAAGTGAAGAAGCATTGAAGATTTTTTCAGAAATGCAAGCAGCCAACAATGTAAAACCAAATGAAGGAACTTTTGTGAGTGTATTGGGTGCTTGTAGTAACTTAGCCGGTCTTTGCGAGGGACAACAGATTCACCAGATAATAAGTAAGTCGGTATACCAAGGAGTTACAGATGTAGTATCAGCTTTAATAAGCATGTATTCAAAATGTGGGGAGTTGGATATGGCTCGCAAGATATTCGATGATGGATCGACGAGCCACAGAGATGTAGTTTCTTGGAATGGGATGATTGCAGCCTATGCTCATCATGGCCATGGCTACAAAGCAATTCGTTTATTTGATGAAATGCAGGCATTGGGATTTCGTCCAGATAATGTCACCTATATCGCGTTGCTTTCTGCTTGTAGTCATGCTGGCCTTGTGGATGAGGGGTTGAAATACTTCGAAAATCTCGTAAGAGATGGGTCTATAACACTAAGAGAAGATCATTTCACATGCTTGGTCGATCTTTTTGGCCGAGCGGGACGACTCCAAGAGGCATTTGATTTCATCAAAGGGCTTGAGGATAAGCCTTCATCGTCTGTTTGGGCAGCGCTTCTTGCTGGATGTAATGTTCATGGCAATATAGATTTGGGTAAGTTAACGGCTGAAAAGCTTTTGGAAACAGAACCAGAGAATGCTGGAACCTTTATGCTGCTATCTAACATATATGCTTCAACTGGAAAATGGAGAGAAGCTGCCAAAGTAAGGTTGAAAATGAAGGATAAGGGATTGAAGAAGCAACCTGGTTGCAGTTGGATAGAAGTTGATAATGCAGTGCACGTGTTCGTAGTGGGCGACAATTCTCATTGCCAATCTGAAAATATTTATCTTTTACTTCATGATCTGCATATGAAAATGAAGAAGATTGGTCATACATTATATGAAGATTTAACAATGGATTTGAATCTTGTGATTCCATGAGCCTGTAACTGGTAGCAAATTTGCTTGGCCAACCATATGTTCTTCAACGTTGCTACACCCAGAGGTTGGTTCAATTCCTATGTTCATCTCCATATCTCTTCCCTGCCATATTCACAGGCAAATGGCAAGCAGGGAAGCGAGCGGCTTGTACTGATGTGATTGCCTCCACCGTCAACAACTAAGCTAAATCTTGTGCGCCCTTTGTTACAGGTCTGTTTTTTTTTAGTCTATGAACTATGTTATTTTAAGAAAGGGATATAGTGGGAAGCAAATGTGAGATCCCACGACAGTTGGAAAGGAGAACAAATAATTTTTTATAAGAGTGTGGAAACCTCTCCTTACCAAACACATTTTAAAAACCTCCCGGGAACGAATCATTCTTTATAAGGGTGTGGAAACTTCTCATTGATAAATGCGTTTTAAAAACTTTGAGAGGACAATATCTAATAGCAGTAGGTTTTTCTATCCATTTCAATAACCATACTTTTGTGCTTTGGCAACTGGAACAATCCATCCATGGCGAAGAAGCAATCGAAGGAGTTGTTTAAAGAAGAAGCACAGAGTGGTAGTGTTCTTCGTGTGATTTTTGCTTTTGATTTTAAGAACATATTGTTAGAGGATCTATGATTTTTGTTTTTGAGATGAGACAGGAAACTAAAAACAAAATCACTAGAGTTTATACTTAAAGTGACCATATCATGTCAACACATATATTTCGATATATTATTCCTTATTTTTCAGATTGATTGATGTTAATTATATGTAACACTTCAATCCAAAAAAATCAAAATGCACGGGAATAAGAAATAATATATCGAAATATATGGGCAAAAATTTAACATTTATAGAACAATTACTATAAATTTTATTTTTTCTTTAAAAGAAAAAATTCCCGTAAAATAAGATGATCTGAAAAAGGAAATTGTGGTGAAATCGGCTTTAGCTACACGCTACGGGTAGCATTTCTTCAACCATAAAGTTTGCAGCTTTATCTTTTACTCAGCCCAAGAACCTCTGCCTCTGTTCTCTAATGGCTTCCTCCAAATCTAATCCAACTCCTTCTATGGATATGCTCTGAAACTCCCAGTCCACGCCTCTACCTCGAATAACACACCGGAAAGGCCATGGCAATGACATGGCACATGGCGTTTTGGATCGCTAACATGGTTTGGGTAGCCTTGAGCGACTGTGTTTCTTCTTGTTTGGCCATCGCCGACGAGGTCGCGGGCTCCATCAGAACTGGTGATATTGGCCCTTTCCACATTGGCTGACCGGAGATTCTTCGATTTCGTCAATTCGTAACCCCTCTGGTTTGTATCCTAACTCGGAATTTTCTGATTGTTTTCCATTTTGGTGTTTTGTTTTCACTTCTGAAGTTTGAATGTTTGTTTCAAAAAGCTTGTTTGAATCGTCTGATTTTCCCATCTCGGATTTCTGCAAATTATGCTCTCCATGTGCTTGATTATAGGGTTCTAGAGTCCGTTCAATCATTTTTCTCTTTCTCAATAATGTGAAGTGTGATTAGGAATGCCAGTACGCAACAATTGTTTTAGGGAGTCCTGTGTTTTTCAAGAAATTGAAGAGGTTGCAATTTGAGTTGCCATTCTTGTTTATTTCTTGCTTTCTTTTACAGAGAAATTATAGCTACCTAAAATGGGAACTGTATGAATTGGTTTGGCCTTCATTGATTCAACTGATACCATCAAGTTTGGAGATATATTCTGCTTCTAGTACCATTGGGTGTTTAACATTTGATCATTGTTCATTCAACATATTAACTATACGTCAATATCTGATATTTTGTACTGTCTTATGCTCTATTCTTCAATGGGTCTCTGTAAGATATTCTTTCGTTTTCTGAAATACCAATTGTCTTTAATATATCAAATGACACTGGAAATTTGGCTATTAATTTCCTTTGTAAAACTAGAAAAAGATGGCTGATTCTGGGCTGTTTGTATAGATCTGTTGTGAAGTTTGTAGAGAAATATTATGGATATTATTAGGAATTGATGATGAGTATAGCTTATGTTAAGGATATTTAGCCTTTCATTACGGTTTACCATAGCTATCATATTTGACCTTTTATTATAGGCAAATATCTATATATTTAGCCTTCCATTACGGTTTACCGTAGCTATCATATTTGACCTTTTATTACAGGCAAATATCTATACATTTAGCCTTCCACTACGGTTTACCGTAGCTACCATATTTGACATTTTATTACAGGCAAATATCTAGATATTTAGCCTTCCATTACGGTTTACCATTGCTACCATATTTAACCTTTTATTATATGCAAATATCTAAATATTTAGGTTTTTATTATGGTTTACCTAGCTACCATATTTGACCTAGCAATTATCTTGTATGCATTTATTGCTCTTCCCAATTATTGTTTTTTCATTTCTTTTATAATTTATTTGATGATTATAAATAAAGAGTTTTACTACTATTGAGGTGTGATAATTTTAACAAATATTCTTAGCTTAAAGTAAGGTTTGAACGAGTATACTTCTAAAACAATGAGTGGAAGATAGGAGGAGTAGTTGAGCACGCAAACCTAACAAGGTAAGTCAGAAGGTTCATCTTGGAATAGGTGCTTAGACAAATCTTGAGGCTGAAGACTTGCCTATAACTGAGGACTAATCACCTTAAGCTAGCTAGTGAATGGATGTCAAGCATCCCTTATAAACTAGATACGCAGCAGGAATAGAGTTGACGAGCTAAAGCTTCCTGGAATGGCTTTTTCTGCTTTTTCGAGTCTAGATATCCACATTCTAGTATGGGTTTCCTTCACTACCCTTCCTCGCTCAAGCCTTCAACCCTCTCTCTCTCTCTTTTTGCTTTTTGGATCTTGGTAGTTGAATCTTAAGTGTGCTAGCCGGGTTAAGCCTCTACTCGAAGGCAGCTATCCCTTTTCTTTGTATGTTTAACTACGACTCTTTGTCTACCTAATGGGGGTACATACACAACCCTCAAGCTCAACAGTTAGGTTCGACTCTAATCTTATTGGACACCCAATGAAAGGCTGACATTCAACAACGACTTGCAAGTTTATATTTGTATAACTGCTCAAGATAATAGGCACTATACGTTAATATCTATAAAAACCTAGCATGTAAATAAATAACAATGACAATGTCATGGTTTATTAATGCAGGAACAAACTGCTATAGTTGCACACTTCTGGTTATAAATCCCCAGATCCTACTCATATGATCAGCAATGAATTGTGGATAAAATTATATTTTACTGTTGCTTCCATTCTCAATAGGTGAAGAACGATAATACGTTCATATGCAGGTAAAAAAGAATGGCAGATCAAAATTTGAGTATGTAGGCAAAGCTATTAGTAGATGAGGACGAACTGTGAAAGCTGAGGAACAAAAGTTGCTGTGTTGGACTCTGGCTGCTGCTTCCACACCCATCCTGAATTGGTAAAAATTGTATATTCTTGAGTCATCTGCATGTTTTAGCTAGTTGGAGCGCTATGACCACGAGAACCTGTTAATTTGAAATATTTCGTATCGATTACTTACGTGCAATCTTGTTAAAACATTTAATTCCTAAGAACTTTTTGATAGTTTTAGTTTTCTCGATTTCTTCTTACTATAGTTTATATACATTGAACAAACTCTTGGTCAAATATGTGTTAGGGCAATTCATTCTACCTCCTTCGGGAGAGATAATGCTTGTTGGATATTTTGGTTTGACACTGATACCCACTGAATTGAGTTTTACGGAGTTGTGCCAGCTTTATGTAGAGCGGAAATAGGGAAGTGTTAGGCCATATATGGTAGAACAGGGACATGAATTGGAAGTGGAGATGATGAAATGTAGATAAATATATATATATATATATATATATATTTTTTTTTCAAAATTAAAGCGAATATTACATATGTTATAAATAAATTATATAATATTATAAATTCATGATTGTAAAAAATTTAATAAACAAAATATGTTTATAAATTAATTAATAAAAGTTGATAACTATAACTCTGTTATTTGACATATAAAACTTAATTTATGCATTGATTAATTCGTGCGTTTAAATATATTAGAAAATTAAATTAACAAATTAATAATTTAGTGACAGTTGAACATTTTAATAATAAAAAAAAGTTAATATGTTTTTTATGGATAAATTTAATCGAGAATTTTAGAAGATTCTAAGCAATTTATCTGTTAATTTCTTAGAGATTAAAAATTATAAAATAATAATAATAATAATATAATGAAGCCCCGACCGACCGTAATCTGACCCGACCCGGTACAGACCGGACACTGACAGTGCCTTCCCGCTCATTGAAAACCCCTCTCAATTTGAATTTGGACTCTCAACTTTGATTCGGAAGCTTCATCGTCTCTCTCTGATTTCTCTCCAATGGCTTCCCCTTTCGTCTTCCCCCAAACCCTTCGATCTCTCGAACAAGAATACGACGACAATCGCCTCTGCGTACAGAATCCTACAGAAATCGCATCTCTTCCTCCATCTCAACTTGAAGAATTCGTCAAAGGTTCGTCCCTCCTTCCACTGTTTCACTACTTTTTCCATTTTGGAACACATATCACCCTTAATTTCCCATCTGCGTTCTTCGTTTCCTCCCATTCCAACAGGCGTTTCCTTCGATCTTTCCGACAAGGACCTCTTCTGCGTCGAAGAGCAGGATATTTTCGATCGTGTGTACTCTTTGATTCGGGACTATAATAACCTCTCTCCCTCCTGTAAATTGAATATTGTTGAGAGTCTCCGCTCTAATTTCAGTGTTCTTCTTCCCAACATTGATTCGCTTGCACGAGCTTCCTCAAGTAATGATGCCGACGCTCCGGTTCTCGATCAGATTGCTTCTCATCGCAATGCTTTTAAAATCTATACGTTTTTCCTTCTCAATATTGTCACCAGTGAGGAATCCAGTGGTAGTAGTAGCAACAATTCAAAGGTTGTCTGCTAATTCCTCTACGTTGGTCATTTTTTGCTTTCGAAATGATTTTTAGTTTGATAAATATTGTGGTTTTGTTAGCTTGAATCGAATTTCACCCAAGCTCTTTCAATCTTGCCTTTAGGTCACCACTAGTACTCGGAAGAAAATGCCCAGAAGTTCGTGGAATTGGGAACTCCAGAGGGGCCGTATATTAAACTTGATTGCTAATTCAATGGAGATCAACATCTCGTTGCTCTTTGGTTCATCAGACCCGGATGAGAATTATCTGTCTTTTATTGCAAAGTACGTACTATAACTTACTTGGTGAAAACAACTCCCTGGGTATTTACTTGTAATTTTAACACTTTTTACTTGGGTTTTCTTTAGAAACGTGGTCTCAATGTTCGAGAATCCAATCCTTTTGAAGGATGTTGATTCGAAGGATGCTCTGTGTCGTATAATTGGTGCTTGTTCTACAAAATATCACTTTACGACCCAATCGTGTGCCTCAATTATGCACCTTATTCACAAGTATGATTACGTTGTGACTCACGTCGCTGATGCTGTTGCTGGGGCAGAGAAGAAATATTCTGATGGAATCCTGGCAATCTCTCTTATTAGAGACGTTGGAAGGACTAACCCGAAAGACTATGTTAAAGACACAGCTGGTGCTGAAAACATAGGGCGATTCCTAGTAGAGCTCGCTGACAGGCTCCCAAAGTTATTCTCCACCAACATTGGACTTCTGATCCCACATTTTGGTGGTGAATCCTATAAAATAAGGAATTCTCTTGTGGGGGTGCTTGGTAAGTTGATTGCTAAAGCGTTTTGCGACATTGAAGGTGAACTGAGTTGTAAATCTGTTCGTCTTCGAAGCAAGCAGGCAATGCTAGAAATCTTGCTTGAACGTTGTCGGGATGTTTCAGCTTACACTAGGAGTCGAGTTCTTCAGGTTTGGGCTGACCTATGTGAAGCACATTCTGTTTCTATCGGTTTGTGGAATGAAGTGGCAGCGGTTGCTGCTGGAAGGTTGGAGGATAAGAGTGCAATTGTCAGAAAATCTGCGCTGCAATTGCTCATCACTATGTTGCAGCATAACCCATTTGGTCCACAGCTGCGAATAGCTTCATTTGAAGCAACTTTAGAGCAGTATAAGAAGAAATTAGACGAGCTTGAACCAGAAAAGTCCTCAGAAAATGTGGAAGGTGGCTTGTCATTTGATGACGATATCTTTAATGGTGATGGTGAAGTTGATAATGGCCTTACAGAAGGTGGGGGAGGGAACCAGCAAGATAGTTTGACTGATAGCTATCCTTCTCAAATGGAAGAAGAGGCTGTTCAGACGGACAATTTGACTTTGGATGTTGGAAACTTGGAGCAGATCAGGGCTTTGGTTGCATCTCTAGAGGCTGGCCTAAGGTTTTCGACATGTATATCAGAAGTAATGCCAATACTAGTTCAGTTAATGGCTTCTTCTTCCGCCACTGACGTTGAGAATACAATTCTTTTGTTGATGAGGTGCAGACAATTCCAAATTGATGGTTCAGAGGCTTGTCTCCGTAAAATGTTGCCATTGGTATGCTTTAGTTTTTTTTTATCGGGGCTTAAAGTTGTCAATTTTTATTTTCCTTTTGCTAGATATCGTTCATCATTAATTTGTCGAACAGTTCTTTTGTAGAATAAATTTTTATTATTTTTGTAGGCATTTTCTCAAGATAAATCCATCTATGAAGCCGTTGAGAACGCCTTCATAACAATATATATAACAAAAAACCCAATTGAAACTGCTAAAAATCTTCTACATCTTGCCATTGATTCAAACATTGGAGATCTTGCAGCTCTGGAGTTTATGATTGATGCCTTGGTATCGAAGGGTGATATATCTGGTAGCACGGTATGTCTCACTATTTATCGCTGTTTCTCATCTTTTCTTCGCAAGTTAACAACTTAATTCATTTCCTATTATACTTTACAGTCTGAGTAGCATCTGAACGAGTTAAATAGTAGCTCGGACTCTAAAAGTTAAAGTACTAGAGAAAAAAATTCATTTCTATGGTATTCACTTCTTTTATGGAACATTTAACTTTAGACTGGCATATACTACCACAATAATTTAAAGAATACGAACTTTATTAGAATGATATGTGAATATATGTATCTTCAATTAATTGAAGATATCAGATATCAGATGTGACTAATTAGATCGACATGCCTATGATGGGGTACAGAGTTTAAGTTCGGTTGTCTTATGATGACATCCGAAAAGTTAGTTTGTTAGCTGTCGTGATTTTAGCTTGCTTGTTAATGGTGCATCGATCTCCACAATAATCCGTGGTCTATGAGTTTCTACCATAGAGTGTATAAGATAATTAATGAAGTGTTTATTCTTAATTTTTTTTTTCTTCTCTCCAGATATCAGCTTTATGGGATTTCTTTTGCTTTAATGTTGGTGGAACCACAGCAGAGCAAAGCCGGGGTGCTTTATCTGTTCTTTGCATGGCATCAAAATCATCTGCTGCTATTGTTGGCTCTCATATACAGGATATTATAGACATCGGGTTTGGTCGATGGTCTAAGGTGGACCCTTTACTTGCCAGGACAGCCTGCATTGCCATCCAAAAACTGTCTGAAGATGACAAAAAGAAGTTGTTGGCTGGTAATGGCAACCGGGTGTTCGATAAGCTAGAAAGCTTGATTACTAGTTCTTGGCTTCCAGAGAATATATGGTATGCTGCTGTTGATAAAGCCATAGCAGCTATATATTCAATTCATCCGTCTCCGGAAAACATAGCAGCAAATTTGGTTAAAAAATCTCTTACCTCTGTTTTTAATGGTAACAAGGAAGTTCACCTGCAAAATGACATTGAAGGTGGCGAAGGTGACATATTAACTACTGTCCAAATTGAGAAACTTAGTAGATATTTATTTATTGCAAGTCATGTAGCCATGAACCAACTAGTATATATCGAATCGTGCACCCGAAAGATCCAGAAACAAAAAGCGAAGTATAAAATGGCTGATGGTCAGACTGTACACGGTAATGGTGCAACAGTGGCTAATGGCGTGAAGGTACTTTCTCCGTTTGTATAATGAGTCACTTATGGGACGAGGATAAAGTTACGTCTTCCATTTATTTTTACTATCTACCAACTTTATTTTTGTAATATAAAATGTGACACTGATTCTTGCAGGAAAATGGCATAAATGCTGAGCTAGGCCTTGCTGCTTCTGAAGATGCAATTATTGATTCTCTTTCAGAGAAGGCAGAAAAAGAAATTGTTTTTGGTAATTCAGGAGGGAAGAATTTAATAGGGCAATGTGCACCGTTTCTTTCCAAACTTTGCAGAAATTTCAGCCTACTGCATAAGGTGAATGTTTGTGATCCGTCTTACATCAACTATACTATGGATGAATTGTTTTATTCATTAATTTGTTCGTTGCTTAGCTGGTCTTTTGGGCACACTGGACTGAAACACTGCTCAGGATTCGCCATATTGCGGGAATGTTCATTTGTTTCTCTTTGGTTGTGATGTTTGCCATGTGAATTTTTACATTATGTTTGTTACTTTATACATTCAAATATGTCCAAGCAATTGCAAAAATGCAGAGCTTTTGAGTCGTATGATTTTTTATGGAAAGTTGTAACATGTTAGCGGCATACTACTCTGTGCTTTGTGTACACATTTCAAACATTAAAACCAACGTTATTTTTAATTTGTATTCTTTTTATGAATGTCGGAAATTTAATTTGAATTGTTCTTACTGTCTATTATTTCCATCTGCAGTTCCCAGATCTACAAGCATCTGCAATGCTTGCTTTATGTCGTTTAATGATCATTGATGCAGATTTTTGGTGAGACCCCTCTTTCGCTCTCTCTCTCTCTCTCTCTCTTTGTGTGTAATAATTGGTGTAAAGATTTCCTAACTTTCAAGAAAATGAACTTTCAGCAATGCAAATCTTCAACTTCTTTTCACGGTTGTAGAAACCGCACCATCAGATATTGTCCGTTCCAATTGTACTATTGCATTAGGAGATTTGGCTGTTCGTTTCCCTAATCTCTTGGAACCGTGGACTGAGAATATGTATGGGAGATTGAAGGATCCTTCAAATTCTGTTCGGAAGAATGCTGTATTGGTGCTTTCTCATCTCATATTAAATGATATGATGAAGGTTTGATTGGTGGAATACTGTTAGTTTGTCTTAATTTGTTTTATCATATTTGATGAAGACTAATTTGATATTTGTGCATGTGCTTAGGTAAAAGGTTATATAAATGAAATGACTCTACGTTTGGAAGATGATGATGAGAGAATATCAAATCTGGCGAAACTATTTTTTCATGAGTTGTCTAAGAAAGGTATTGTTTATAACATCAATGAACTTTTTAATAACGCTCACATTCTGTTCACTACTCGAACTTGTTTTTGCTCATACAAAATTCTTATTCTCATCCCTTTATCTACAGGAGCAAATCCTATATACAATCTACTACCAGATATATTAGGAAAACTCTCTAATCAGAACCTACCAAGAGAGTCCTTCTGTAATATTATGCAATTCTTGATTGGCTCCATCAAGAAGGTAAGGGAAATTTGATCGAAAAAATGTAACTAATCTTAACTTATATTTCTAAAACTAACTACTTGTTAAGCTTTTTTAGGACAAACAAATGTATTTCTAAAACTAACTGCTTGTTATGTTTTTCTAGGACAAACAAATGGAGTCACTCGTCGAAAAGCTTTGCAATAGGTTTAGTGGAGTTTCAGGTATTAATTTAACTCTTCACTCCTTGTGCACGTTTTTCAATTTACAATTTTTCTGTGTATTTCAAATTTATAATGTCCCACTGAATTACTAGCTAAGTTTTGAGTTTTGTACTTCTTGGTATGACTTCTATTATTTACGCAACAAATTGTCTAGTACAGAATTGTTAATACCCAATACTTTATTGTTGAGGTATTTTTATTTTGTTTAGTTGTACTCAAGTACTTTTAATAGTAGTAGTAGGGAAGCTTTCACATGCTATGGATCATAGTTTTGTGATGCATTATTAAAGTTAGTCCATTGGTGAATGAATCAAGTGTCAAGTAAAGGTATTTCGTTTAGAAGGTCAATAGACTAAAGTTTCTTATGCCAAAAGTCATTCAAGTTCATCCCGAGTAGGGGTTAGTAATTGATAAGAGATGACATTAGTTCCAAGGTCCAATTGGAACGGGATCGTCCAAGATATACGAGGAGCTTGCTGGAAAATAGGATTCTTGCCAAAAAGAAGAAAAATAGAGAATGAGGAAGAAGAAGATATAAACCATCTCTTTTGAGTTTTAATTTCTTCTCTGTTTAACCAACCATTATTGGTATAATCTCACTTTTTGGTATCAAGTATCAAGTTTTCCTACTAACCATATGATGATGTTTTGAAGCTTATGACTATTATCCGTTTGCAGATGTTAAACAGTGGGAATACATTTCATATTGCCTTTCTCAATTAGGCTTCACCGAAAAGGGAATGAAAAAGTTGATAGATTCATTCAAGACATACGAACATGCTGTTTCTGAGGACTCTGTAATGGAACATTTCAAGAGCATCATAAGCAAGGTATGAGGTTATTGGCTAGAACGTACACACCCTGACATTTGAATAATCAAGTCTCATCTCTCCATATTTTATTTCAGAGCAAGAAATTTGCTAAACCAGAACTGAAGTTGTGCATTGAAGAATTCGAAGAAAAGCTTAACAAGACTCATACGGAAAGGAAGGAGCAGGAAGCTACTGCTAGAAACGCCCAAGTTCATCAACAGAGGATTGGTAATATTGAAACTTCTTCTGTGGCAGCAAAAAATGAAGAAGATGCTCCGAAGTCCGAAATCACCGAAGGTTGGTTTAAGCCGCCAACTCATTTCCATTCTTTTTTCCCGTGTTCCTCAGTTCCTCGGTTCCTTGGCTCTAAATACATATTAGGAAGCACTAAAGTTGCATATTATTGTTCTCATGCATAATTTTTTGTTCTGAATATGCATTAGGTACGAGGAATACTACAAAATATGCACCCCCGCCCCTATTTTTTATGTTCTAAACAGTCTAATACCATAATTTTTAGGAACTTTAACATTAGAAGATCATCCTTGCAGATGAAAACACTGAATCATCTGAAGATGCTGAATCTATAAATGACAATTCAGAAGCTAAGTTCGTTGAGTCGGAAGATTCTGGTACCTTCAGTGAGCTGACAGGCCCGGAAACATGTAATACTGAAATTAAACCTTTCCAAGTTAAGAATGAAGGTATTGTGAGCCCAAGAAGTTGATTGTTTTATCTTTTTTGAGATTTCAAGAATCAAGAATTTCCATTGATACGTTGCCTGTCTGCCGTCTTGCAGGGACCTCCAAATTGCGAGTTACGAGAAGCTCCCGTAGAAGAGACGCTTCAGCGAGAACTTAGTGTCGTCTCTTGTAAGTTCATTCTGACTATGCAACAAATCTAATGAATTAGTTTCTTTTAGAACACTATGTAGCTTGATTTTATAAGAGTATTTTTAAGTTCAATCTGATCTCATCTGTTATGGAATATTGTTTTATTTGTTGACTAATCTTTCAGGTTCTTCAGTTGCAAGGAATGTGAGAAGCAATTAAGCAAACTAGGTCTTGTGGATTATGTGAAATACGAAGCAAAGTTGATATATTTTTGTACTTAAAAACAGAACCAAAAGCACTCGAGATCATAAACTAAACAAACCAAATGAAAATGAGTCTAATATAAGATAGTTTAGATACAATGTCATCTAAATATTGTTGCATTTACTTTCGACCGAAAAGGAAAAAGAAACAACACAACTACAAATAATCCTATGAAAATGAAAAGATAATTAACTGAAGAGACCAAAACCAAAGCTGAGAAGCAGAATTATGCCTTTACATACATTTCTGAAGTTGACCCAAACAAAGCTTTACCACTACATATTGTGATGTCAGTATAATCTGAAGCATGTGTTTTTTTTTTTTTTCGTCTTTCCTTTTTTAAAAAAAAAAAAAAAAATTCAAATCTGATGCATTTCCAGTTTGATACTCCCCAAACGTTATTAGTCCATCCCCTTTTCCTCCAAAAGAAATTAAAGACCTGCATTAGTAATTAAAAACGAACACAAGTCGAGCATCAGCAGACAAATTCAAAACTTACAAAATAAACTAGAATCCTATTTTGATCATCATTACGTTTCATACATAAGTCGTCTACAGTGAAAATATTTGAAAATGACTGATGGAATAAGCCGAGTTTCAGAGAGACGAAATAGGGTTAAAAAAAGAGTATACCTTAATCTAACCAAACAGATAATAAGGACTCATGAATCACTTCCAAAGTCCTCATAACTCAAGCCTTCTGATATGGTTTCCAACGACTTCTTATTATCTCCTAAGCATGCAAAACAAGATGGAGTCAGTAATCATTCTAGAAAACAAATGGCAAGTTTAGGTACATAATCTGTGCACCTTGATGATCCATGAAGTTCTCGGTTTCTGTAGCGAGAAAAGGAGATCTAGCGTAGCTCTCTAGTATATCTGATATTAACAAAAGCAAGATATTGGTATTGAGCAGAGTTTTGTTATAATTTATACCATCAAACAAGTTATACCCTCTAATGTTTATCAAAGAATGCTATATTGGATTTTTTAACATACGATTGCCAGCTTGGTATAAGAACAGCAAGCAAACACCACAGACCTGAACTCTGGGAAAAGTCTGCAGTTAGATCTGATAGGCTGAAATTCCGAGGAATCTGACCAAGAAATCCAAAAGAGGAAGTATCCGGTTCCAGCAGTGCTTCATTCATGGGTTGACCACTGGACTCCATGCCAGAGTAAGGTACCACCGATACGTCCCCTATTGTTTGGCGTGCTTCCACCACATTACCATCAACGCCCCCAAACATGTAAGAGGAATTGCCTGAATATCCAACTTCTGTTTTTATTGTCCTACCATTCATACCTATATTTGAGCTTTGGGTTGGAAGTACAGATGGTGGTGCTTCGATCCTACTCGCACGTGCAGACATGTCAACTGTTGAATGGATTCTTGAATGCAATGACACAGCACCATTGGGAAACGCATTGTTGGGCATGCTGTTGCCAAAAGGATGCTGCACATTATTCTGCTTCAATGAAGATACTGTATATGTTGGATTCTGGTGCACTGTTCAAATATGGAACGCCAACATCTATTATAGTTAATCCTCATATAATTGGTCTAGAAGATAAATAATAACTTAAGAAACATGCATGAAAGCTCCTTCCCTAAGGGCTTGTGAAAACTTTTTAAGACGTTTAGAAGATTTGAAACATTAACTTGACAATTCTTTGCTTAGTTTGAACCAGGTCTCTAACGGATTGGGCGTATCCTAATGCATATAGAGCATTATCTACTGAAAAAACTATAAAACCTCAGATCAAAATATCACAACTTAACACAATAGAGGTACTTTAAATATCGACAAAACAATATTTCCACAACCAATACTGTTAAAGACAGCAGAAATAGGGCTTTTTGCCAGCAATTACCAATCCACGTCCAGTAAGTGAAGCAAAGTTAAGCCAGGATCGTCAATGATGTTTACTATTTATTAGTTACTTGCTGAAAAAGGGATCACAGCAAAAGAAGTCATGGCCTCTTTTCCTTGATATGGTTTGTTGTATATCTGAATTACATGGGAAAAAAATAGTGATTTTTCATTTCAATTTAACTCAACTATCTGAACCCACAGTTTAGGGATCAAAAAGAGAGTACAAGAGTATCATGACATGAATGGGCGATCATGTCTTCCCTTGTCTCATTTCTCCAGTTTCAACTAGCCACCAACTATTTTATATTGGACAAAATAAATGAGATAAATCACACTATGTATTGACATTATTATAGAAGAAAAGGAGTGACGTGCAATAACTATAATAAATTACAAATGCAGGACATTTCCAGATGAAAACCATTAGAAACTTAACAAAAGAAGGGAAAAAAGAAAAAAGAAAAAAAAACAAAGAAAAAGAAAAAGGCAAAGAAAGCAGGACAATTGAATCAGACTCACTTTGTTGGACGAGTGATCCATTGGAGGCAGGCAAGGGAGTAATTCCAGTTTCTTGTATTTGCATCATTCGAACTTGTTGCTCGAGCAACCTGTTGAATTCAACTATCTGACGCTTCACCATTAACCTCAGATAATACTCCCTGAAGAATTCACGATTCTCTTCTTCAAGTTTTTGCCAAACTAGAGCGCAAGAAATACATTAAATTGCTGTAAGACAGTAGGAATATCTACCATAGAAAACGACTAATCCAGAATTATTATTATCAACTGTCTAACAGCTAAGTGACAAAGCAAATAGTACATCAAACTAACAAAAATCTTAGCATGACGGTTTTAGTTCTGATATAATAATCCTCTCATCAACACCTCTCACAATTTCAATTGTATGTGCAAGAGAGCAGAAAGGTAGCAAGAAACATAAACTCGTTGTTACCAAGTTCTGTAAAACCAGGCTCGATTTTTGCTTGGTTCAGTAGTGTTTCCACAACTTCCTTTTGGTTCATATATAGCTGAAGGCATCGTTCAATAAGATTTTGCACCTAGCAGCAGACAGAAAGGAAATAATGTAGCACACCATTATCTCATAAAAGTAAATTTAGGTGATCAAAGAAAAAAGTGTCTTCATAACGATTAGGACAAACAAAACTGCAGCAGAATGAAAAGTAGCGGGAGGGGGAGTTGATAAGTTACTGACCAAGAACACGTCAGCTTACCAGTTGGATATCTTGGCGCGAGACTCTTCTCATTGATCCACTCGACATTCTTATTGATTATCCACCACTTTCCTCTACTACAGATTCTGAAGAATACAAATTACTGGAGATGGATAGTATGGGACCAAGGCAGGCTGTTCAATGCATCAAATAAGTTGAATGAAAAAACCAAAAGGAAAATATAATCAAGGTTCACGTCGAAAAGTGTAAAATAAGTACACGTGAAATGAAAGAACAAATCTATCATGTCATGCATCAAGGAATATTCTTCACTCAAAGGGAATACTGTAGAAAAGTCGACTGGAGGAATAAATTCTAGGTTAAAATTAATATCAGAAAAAGAAATATTTTGGAAGAAGGTAAAACACTTGTCCTATGTGGAATCATCAAGAAATACTTTACATATTCCAGAGTTTTCATGCACTGCTCCTTAACTTTTCATTACTATTTTCTCTCATGTCCACACTGTCTGCATGTTGGCTATCTTTCTTTCAGGTGATAAACCAAAAATTCATTGAGAAAAATGAAAGAATAGACTCTAATTCAACAAAATCAAACAAAAGGGACTTCAAGAACTAACTACAAAAACAGACTCTAATTCAACAAAATCAAACAATATCATAATTACAAAAAGACCTAGTAATCCAAGTCCGCCTAAGACCATTAAACCTCACCACCCCCCCACAAGCCTCAACACACGACCTCTCGACCCTGAGAATCCTATTATTATTTTGTAGGGACATCATCCAAAAGAAACAGTCTTGAAGACAATTTTTTATTTTTAGCAGAGGAATGATATAATGGCTTGCGTTAAACTGACAAGGATGTATTATGGACACAACCCACTCCAACGATGCAAATCAATAAAGTGAAATCCTTGAATTCGGTAACAAAAATAATACCAAACAAAACAAAAAAAAAAAAAGAACTATTCAGAACAACCTTAAACCTAGACCACAAGGTTCTCAAGACAACAAATTACACCAAACCCTGTTATTCATGTTGATCACCTGACCCTATCAAATAATGATTCGGACATCCAATATCCTTTTCTTTCTTTTTTTTAATACATTCGACCCTCGACCTGAAACGGTGATGCACAAGATTTGCGGTTAATTCCGCATGCGTAAACAATGATGGCAATAAAAATCAAACAACCATAAATCCAAAAAAATTAAAACGAGAGTCCACAGTCAACAGAATAAACTATCAGGAAGGTCATAGTCGAAACATCACATCGTTCCTCAACGATTCCACCTCAATGACGTCCAACAACCATAAAACTTAAAACAGGGGGAGGAAAAACCCTAAAAGAGCTCCAAACTGGGAAAAATAAACGAACAAGTGGCGGTAATAAGCAGAAGCGGAGATAAAATCGCAAGAAGAAGAAGAAGAAAAAGAAGAAGCAAAAATCAAAAGGTAAATTGGGCGAAAATTAAGAACTCCAGTTTCAGAGTCGGTGGAGATCATACCTGAATCGGATTGGAAGAGGAGAAACAAGTTGGAGGGAAGTTCATAAGAGGAAGAATTAGGAACGGGGAAAGAGAGAAAGAGACGAAGGAATCGAGTAGAAATAAAGGATTTGATGAATGAATTTATTTATTCTTAGCTTTTTTTGGGTGTGCTTTGATCGCCTCTTCCTCTGGTTTCGATTCCATTCATCGGTAATAGTTTTCATATTTTGGCCAAGCTTTTATTATTATTATTATTTTTTAATTATTATTATTTATTTATATCCAAGCTGTATTTTTTAAATGAAAAAACGTACAGCTTTTCCACGTGGAAATGAGCAAACCGGGCCCACCTAACACCCAATTGGATAAACTCAGTGGCTACGGCCTCGCATGATCGAAACTTGGACGACTTATAAAATTACATCCAAATCCCAGTTTTACCCCTCACAATAAATTGTGTGTTTTTTTTTTTTTTTTTTTTTAATACGGGTTAGTATACGATGGAACTGTTAGTATCATTAAAAAATACTCCACTTTGAGTAGAGCAACTATACCTTGGAGGCTCACACCCTCGAACAAAAACGACTCTCCACATGGAGACATGGTTAAGTTTAGGGCATGACTCTGATACCATGTTAGGAATCACGACTCTCCACAATAGTATGATACGGTTCACTTTGAGCATAAGCTCTCCTGGTATTTCTCACTTATAAACTCATGATCTTTCACTAAATTAACCAATGTGGGACTCATTCCCAATAATCTTCAACACTTTCAAGAGTAACATTCAAAAGATCAGAGATAGAACTTTTCGTCCATTTTTTTAATTTTTGTTTTATAAACGTTAAGGATATTAATACTAATTTTAATCATGAATATTTTTAAAATAAAATTATGGTAGAGTATTTTTTTTATTTTAAAAGAAATATTAATTAAACTACTTAAAGATTAAGGTTATTTTGGAGATAAAATAGTAAAGGTTTTCATCCAAAGGTAATATATTTTTTATTTTTAAGTTTAAGGATATAATTGAAACTTAAAAAAAAAAATTAAATAGATGAATATAAATTTTAAGAGTATTTAAAAAAAAATACTCTCTCTCGTTCATCCTTCGGTAAATTTCTTATTTAGGTCAAATCTCGAAAATGGTAGGCTTATTAAGACCATAACAACTAACCTAACTTTTTTTTATATATATTATATAAATGTCAATTTCACTGTCCATAAAAATATTTAAAAATATTTAATTTATTTAATTGGTTAAGACAACGTTATTTTTATCAAAATCTATCTAGAGAATATTTTGAAAGATATAACCAAATAAATAAAAGATTATATTGAAACTTTTAAAATTAAAATAAATAAATTAAAATCAAATACAAATACAATTTTTTTTAATATAGTAATTGATATTTTATAGGAATAGTTATGAGTATTATTAAATGGGCATTTTTAGGAATATTAATTTTAGTTACCATTTATTTTTTAGTTCATTTTCTATTAGATTAAAAGATAATTAAACTAATAATAATTAGATTAATAGATAGAAGATAATCTATACTAATTAAAATAATTAAAAGTATAAATAAAAACATAAAAGGTCGATTTTTTTTTTTTTGTCGATTTAAAACTTTAAAAAATAAAAAAAAATATAAATTTAAAAGACACAAAATTGAAATTTTTGTATAACAAATCTCCATAGTAAAAAAAGAAAAGAAAAAAAAAAAACTTCCTCTAATTTTCAGAACCTCTATGTACAATTTCTCTCATGGCGCCTCACCATTAATCAACACGATCAATTCACAGTCGCGACGCCATTGCTATTGTACCTTATTCTTCTTCTTCTGTCCTCTCCTACACCTTCTTCATCCATCCCCGCCTTTCTCTTGTTGCTACTGTTCATTTGAATCTGTTGTTGTTGTTGTTTTTCAACCGATTCGAATTCGGTCTCTGTTGTTTCTTCTTCTTCTTCTTGATTTTGATCCTTTAATTTCGTCTTCATTATGTGCGGTTTCAGTTTATTCACATCGCACAATCGAACTGGCTTCAGGAAGAACTCTTCCGCGCCTTCTTCTAAACATCTGCTTCGAACATCAATCAAATCCAATTACATAAGTTTCTGATCAAGCGATATCAGAGATCGATCCATAAAAGAAGAAATTGCAAATCGATTCTTGATTCCTTACCTGCTGATTCTCGAAGGTAAGTTTTCGGATGACATTATCACCACTGGTATGTTTCTAAGAGACGTCGATTCCTGCAAATTCACAGAAATTGTTAGATTTACGTCCATTCATTTGTCCTCTGTTTGTGTTTGTTTGTTTTTCAAGGAAAACAGATTTTCCAGTTAAGTTCCAGACGTAGTAATTAGACAAATTCCTAACTAGTCTCTCTGTTTGTTTCCAGAGAAAAACAGATTTTCCAGGAAAGTTTCAGGAGTAGTGATTAGGCAAATTCCTAACTAGTTCTTTTTTTTTCAGAGAAAAACAGATTTTCCAGGAAAGTTTCAGGAGTAGTGATTAGGCAAATTCCTAACTAGTTCTGTTTGTTTCCAGAGAAAAACAGATTTTCCAGGAAAGTATTGAGAATAACAGCATAACACAGATCTAATTGACTAGAAAGGAAACAAAAGAAAGTTAGTGAGAAAATATTCTCTGAGAATTTTCCTCAAACAAGTGGCGGGTTGACAAACGCATTCTTCAGAAAAATCCAAAAAAAAAAAAGAGAAAGAAGAAGAACAACAGCAACAACAAAGAGTAGAACTAAGAAACTATAGAACTTCGACCTTTATTTATTTCCCTCTTACCTTAACTTTCTTGAGCAAATCGAAGCCAGTCATCCCAGGCATGCAGTAATCAGTAATGATAAGATTCACTTCCACTTCCTGAAAACAAAAACTCACAAAATTTCAGAAACAGAAGAAGAAAATGGAATGAAAAAGAACGAATCCAAATCCGAAATAGAATAACCTGATGATGAATGTTCGAGGAGGAAGAAGAAGAAGAAGAAGGAGATTTGAAGTTTGTACGCTGATGTTCTTCAATCAAACCCAGAAATTCCAAGGCCTTGCTCCCTGAATCAACCGTAGTAACTACAGAAACCAAATCAAACAAAGAATTCACCAAACCAATTCCTACACAAACAGAAATTGGATTTTGTATATGTAATATACAAAATTAAAAAAGAAAGAACATAGAAAAATACCTTGATATGAGGAGGTTTTGAGCAGCCTCTCGATGAGCTTCCTATCTATGAGGCTATCATCGACGGCAAGAACATGGAACTGAGAATCGGCAGCCATAACCATGATTGCCCCAAATTCAGAATCAGAGAGAGAGAGAGAGGAGAGAGTGGGAAATTGGTGGGTTTGCGTTGGTTTTAAGAGGAAGGGAGGAGGGGGAAAAAAAATGACCCACCACGATTAACATCTCACGAAGCAAGATCCGACCGCATTTTGTTGCAAATCTTCCGAATTTTTTTATTTTTTTATTTTTTTTGAATTGAAAGGCAAGCGATCGATATATATATATATATATATAAGAAAACAACAAAATAAAAAAGAAAAAGAAAAAGAAAAGGGGAGGAATAGTATTTATTATTATTATTTATATATGAGACGAATCGTCCCCAATATCTTCCCAAGTGATCGGGAAGTGGGACATGCTTCTTCAATTATTATTATTTTTTCTATAATGGACACAAGAATTGGGATTTGTTTCAAGATTTCTTCCTATTTACTTTTTAATTAATTTTGTTTTCATCCCATGCTTTTTTTTTCTTTCTTTCTTCCATTAAATTATAATTTTTATCCACTTGATTTTGACATACGAAGTTTAAAAAATATTATCAAATATTTTTAAATATCTTTTGTAATCTTTCCATTTTTATTTAATTTATTACCGTACGAAGACGTGTGAATACAATAGTTTCATTTTCCAAAGATATATATATGTAATTGTAATAGCTCAGATCCGAGTAGATATTGTGTTCTTTGGACTTTCCCTTTCGCTCCCCCTTAGAACACGTCTGTTTAACGAAAGTTTCCACACTTTTATAAATGGTGGTTTGTTCTTCTCTCAAACTAATGTGAGAACATCACAGTCCACCCTCATCGAGACCCAGCGTCCTTGTTGGCACTCTTTCCTTCCTCCAATCGATGTGGGACCACCCTCAAATCCACCCCACTTTGGGGTCTAGTGTTCTTACTGGCACACCGCCTCGTGTCTACCCCCTTCGAGAATCAGCGAGAAGCCTAGCATATCGTCCGGTGTCTGGCTCTGATACCATTGTAACACTCCAAAGTACGAAGAAAAAAAGTAAATATATAAAATATTTTTTTCATTGAGAATTTAATTAACTTTAATAATGGTAGTATTGGTATATTATTTTTGATTTGTATAAATCGATTACGTATTTATAAATAATTATCTATAAACATAGCAATCCACTCACTAACCTACAAATTAAATTGTTATAATTAATTATAATTAATTAACCCAAGTTCTATATTTTGCTATAATTTATCATTATTTTTTTGTTAATAATTGAATATGTTATCTAAATTATGCTAGATCATAATAAAATCAATATTTTATTTTTGTTTCTTTAAATAAAATAAAAAACATTAATAAATGAATTAAAAATTTACATCTTAATAAAAAAATAAAAAAAATAAATATTAGAATCAATAAATTAGTTAATTATAATTAATTTAATATTTGATTTTAATATCTATGGCTCCTTGAAAAAAATAAAAATAAAAAATAAAACATAAATCAAAATTTATAAATTTTGTTATGGAGTTCGAAGTCATCTTATTCACATATAAGTGGGGCCCACACAAGATTCACCCATTAAAGATGAAAGATTTGAAAATTGTGACATTTAACTGTTAGCAAACATTTATAACCAAATAAAACAATCTAATAATATATAATTAAATAAAAACAATTACAATATTTTAGTTTTTCTCCACAAATATTATATTCCATTATTGTTGCATCATTTTATCCCGAGTACAAAGATCGTAAATACTAGGGACACGTTCTATCACTGAACTAATAGCTCATGGGCCTCTCATTCGAGACAACGATCAAATTATTTTCATAACTATTTAATCGTATTTAATAAAGTCGAAAATATTAAATTTGTCACTGAATCTATCTTATCTTAACTTATAAATTAAGTATATAAACTATATTTTTATGTTTCGTCGATTTTTTTATTATATTATTATAGTGACGATTTACTCTTATGTTTATATCGAACGCTAAAAATCTAATTTGTTTTTAGGAAATGCGAATATAATTTATTGGAAATAAAGTAAATTATATACTTAGGTCATGAAGTTGATACGGCGAACGAAAAGCATGAGAGGCATCACGTAAAAGACGTGACATTACCACTCAATCCCTCACCCACGCATCTCTCACGCTCTTCCCCACATGCCTTTCTCATTCTTTCTCCTTTCAAATACCATAAATTATTATATTATAATTGATCGAAATATTCACGTCTCGTTTTTATGACAATATTAATAAAATGTCGATAATTTCACGTTTTATTAATTTTTTTTTTAAAAACGACAAATCAGGTCTATTAAATTTAAATCTTAAAGGTCGAGTTAGATTTTTTTTATGTTTAGATTGGATTGAATTTTTAGAAAGCTAAAACTGATGAAACCGACCCACTCGAAAATAGGGTTACAATCAAACTCAATCCAACCAAATATACCCTCATTAATATATATATCAGGGAGATTAAGAATATTTTATTATAGTAAATAAATAAAATTATTTTTAAATAATAATAAAAAAATAACCCGACAACTCAATTCAACCTGAAAATAGAAGGTTTGGTTTGGTTATGAACTCTACTCGAGTACTCGAGTTATCAACCTAATAAATTCAAAATTTCGAACTGGTTTTAAAGAGTTTTTCAACTAGACCCGTGTATACGATATAAACTCTACCCTAACCTAACTTTTTAAATCAAGCCATTATTATTATTATTATTATTATTATTATTATTATTATTATTATTATTATTATTATTATTATGTAGGTGTGACACCATGAAATCAAGGAGTATCAAATTTTTTAATGAGGCATGAAGAAAATCAGGTGAATGTGTAATCTCATACCTTTAAAATATAATTATGATATTAATATTAAAATTTTACAACTAATGAACAAGCTTTTCTCCATGTTTCTTTAATTATTATTTTAATTCTTACATTAAATAATTAAAGCATAAGTCTAATGCTTTCACATGGAAACTCAAACCAACATTTTATTTATTTAAACTGCACGTTATTAGATAATAATAATAATAATATCTTCCTATTTTATTTTACTTTTACAAAATTATAAATTCATTTCTTTTTAATTATATCTATTAAAATAATAGCAGATATTGTCCTCTTTGGGATTTCTGTTTTGGGCGCTTCTCCAACCAATGTGGGGCATCACAATCCACCCCCTTCAAGACCGAGCATACTCGCTACCACTCTTTCTTTCCTCCAATCGATGTGGGATCACCCCCAAATCCACCCCCTTTGGGGCCCAGCGTTCTTATTGGCACACCGTCTCGTGTCTATCCCCTTTTGGAGAACAGCGAGAAGGCTGACACATCATCCAGTGTCTGGCTCTGATACCATTTATAACGCCCCAGATCCACCGCTAACAAATATTATCCTATTTGGGCTTCCCCTCAAGATTTCAAAACGCGTCTGTTAGGGAAGGTTTCCACACCCTTATAAAATGATCGTTTGTTCTCCTTCCAACCAATGTGGGACATCACAATGTTACATATGGTATCCAAGCTAGACATTGGACAGCGAGCCAGTGTCTCGCTGACCTCCAAATGGTGGATTGAGAGACCACATTCTTTATAAATAGTGTGGAAACCTCTCCTTAACATATACATTTTAAAACTTTGACAGAAGAAAAATTATATTTTTAGCTACGTAGAAGCTCTCAAAATCTTCCCATATAATCTATTTAAGCAAAGATTTTAAGATCGAGATGAACGAACTTGAAAGAACTAAACATTTCATCATCTTTTAAGATCTAAAATCTTTCAAATCCATTAGAAATTAATATAAAATTGGTAAAAATATAATATTCCCAATACCCTTTGGAAACCACTTGGAGTCACCAAATCAATATCAAAATCCCAACTTTTATGTTCTAAATCATACCTTTTCTTAATATTTTCGAACTTACGAGATAAATTTAAAATATTTCGAGATATGGTATGGTTTCAGATGAGGTTGGATCGTTCTTTGAATTTGGACTACTTTTTTTAATCAATTTCGTAAATAGCGTCTCAAATCGTTTCAAAGTACTAATTTATTAGACACAATTACGATACATACGATAAAAATTTATTGTACATACGATTAAAATTTTATAAATACACCTTTTAAGCTTCAAAAAATTATTAAATATATAATTAAATGTTTGGAGGTCTATTTTACAATAACTCAAAAAGTTGAGGACTAAAGTTGCAATTAAGCAAACTTCACCCTTTTTGGGCTTTTAATGGTGGCCCATATACTGACTTTTCCTTTCATTGGAAGGCCCATATTAAAGTTGGTAGCCAATTATTTAAATCCAATTTCTAAAATTCCCATAATTTTTTTTAAATTTTATTAATATAAAAAAGTTACAATCAAATCGATTAATTCTATTTAAAAAATAAATATTACTAACTAAAAATAAATAAATAAAATTTTTTAATTTATAAAATTAGATTTATTATTATTAAGGGAAATATATGTTTTTTTTTTTTTTATGTAAATTTGTTTTAAAAAGTAAACTTTATTTATTAAATGAAATATTATAAAAGCATCATCTTAAAAAAGTGGGAGATAATGTAAAGCATTGGCATCAAATTATCTTTGTCAACTCATTAAATCAAATCAAAAAATGCGATTCCAATTTGGAAAGGTTCCTAATTTAACTCTTAAAAAGGTTAATAATAATATAATTTAAGATTTTAAATATTAAAATTTTGATATTAAAATAACATTTTGATTAAATTTTATGATGTTCGAGTAAAAAAATAATATATGAATAAACTGAGATTATATTCGAAACACTCGTATGGTGAAATGATTCATGAAATTAATTTGTAATTTTAGAAGCATTGTTAGACAAGTAGACAACATATGTATGTCATGTCATATGAAAATGTCGAGCCCATGAGGTGTTGGGTTTTGAATCTTAGACATGGGATATCATGTCAAGACCACGAGTTGTTGGATTTTGAATCTTAGACACCAGATGTCATGTCGTATGAGAATTTCAAAACCACGGGGTGTCGAGTTTTGAATCTTAGACAGGAAATGTCATGTCATGTCATGTCATGTCATACGAGAATGTTGAGACTAGGAGGTGTCGGGTTTTGAATCTTAGACATGAGATGTCATGTCATACGAGAATGTTAAGACCACGAGGTGTCAGGTTTTGAATCTTAGACATGAGATGTCATGTCATACAAGAATGTCAAGACCACGAGGTGTCGACACATGGAATGTCAAGTCATACGAGAATGTCAAGATCACGAGGTGTCGGATTTTGAATGTTAGACACCAGATATCATGTCATACTAGAATATCAAAACCACGAAGTGTCGAGTTTTGAATCTTAGATAGAAAATGTCATGTCATACGAGAATGTCGAGACCAAGAGGCGTCGGATTTTAAATGTTAGACATGTTAGGTTTGAATTTAGGAACAATTTGCAATAAATAATGCACCCATGGATGCGGGGTTGAAAATAGAATAAAGGTGGTTAGAAATTATGATATCAAAATAGAATATGGGAAGCAATCTTTTCACCACTGACAGAGTTCTAGAGGCCGTCTTTCCACTCCATCCACTCCCATTTCAGCAAAGGAAGAACACATGAATTTCATGTTTACATTGACGGTGGCGACGTTTGCAGCCGTCGTCGCCATCCTCTTCTCGTTCCAAACCCCTTTTCTCAAGCTAAATCAGGTATTTGAGCCGCCGCAGATTCCAGGAACCCACGACTATCTTCATTCCGCCACCGTTATCCCGGTCACCGGAGCAAGCGGACCGGAGAGCCTGGTTTTTGATCCGAATGGAGAAGGCCCCTACACTGGCGTCGCTGATGGCCGGATTCTCAAGTGGCAAGGCGATGGCCGTGGCTGGATTGATTACGCTGTCACTAGCTCTCAGAGGTATAATCTTATCATTTTGGATGTTCTGTAATATGATCGTGGAATGGAATGGTGCTGCTTGGCTGCAACTTGTTGAATTAAACAGATCATTGTTGAATTTTGTTATTATATGAAATATTTTGGAGATGGCTGATTAATCATAAGTTTTTCTCTTAAAAATTGTGAGTATATACATAGATTGATGGATTAATGTACGGTTTTAAGATTGCTTGGTTTGGAGAATTGATTGTCAAATTCTCCTGCGTGGACCTGTTCTTTGTTTGGATTCTTCTTGTTCTTTGCCATAACGCCCATAGCAGGAGGAGTTGGGGGGAGAGGCAGCCAACTTTGGTGCCCTTATGGTTGGATATCAAGTTCTTGAGTAATCATTTTAAGGCCTTGTCTTGAAAATCTGTATTACATCTCTTTTTGTAGACTGATTAAACTTTTCTCTCAAGCTCACGACGAGAAGATATTGTCTAGTTTGGGTGTTCTCTTTCAGGCTTCCCCTCAAAGTTTTTAAAACGCCTCTTCTAGGAAGAGGTTTCCACACTTTTATAAACAATGTTTCATTTCCCTCTCCAATCGATATGTGATCTCACATTCCACCCCCTTCGGCACCCAACGTCCTCGTTGGCACTAGTTTTCCTCCCCAATCGATGTGGGATCCTTACACAACATAGGATTGGAGGATCCCACATCGAGAGGGGAACGAGTGCCATCGAGGATGCTGGGCCTCGAAGGGAGGTGGATTGTGAGATCCTACATCGAATGGGGAGGAGAACGAAATATTTTTTATAAAAGTGTGAAAACCTATCCCTAGCATACGCGTTTAAAAACTTTTAAGAGAGCCAAGAAATGAAAACTCAAAGAGGACAATATTTAGTAGCGGTGGGCTTGGAAATAATGGGTTGAATAAGATATCTCAGAGCAACTAAAACTAAAACTGGTTTGACTCTGCTTATGATTGTTTGGCAAATGTTATTCATTTTTCAGGTTCATCTGATAATTGGTTTGGTTTTATGTTGTTGAAGGAGTGAGTGTGTTAGGCCATTTGCACTTGAATTGGAGCATATATGTGGGAGGCCATTGGGACTACGTTTTGATAAGATAACTGGCGATCTCTACATCGCCGACGCCTATCTCGGCATTCATGTAGTGGGACCTGGTGGAGGCTTGGCAACAAAACTTGTGAGTGAATTTGAAGGCATCCCACTTCGCTTCACAAATGATCTTGATATCGATGAGGACAGTGATACCATATACTTCACTGACAGTAGCACAGTTTTCCAAAGAAGGTAATACAGACTCAAAATCATATTCATGCCTCGTTTTAGCAACTGATCTTAGAGAAGAAAATCTGCTGAAAACAAACCATTTGATGAACATAAACTAATTGTTCTTCTGGTTCCTAAGTTTTCTATGTTATGTTCAGCTAAGTTGATATGTATCTCATGTCATTGGTTGTAGATATTGTTCATCACTAGTAGATATTGTCATTTTTTGACCTTTTCTTCTAGGCTTCCTCTCAAGATTTTAAAACGCGTCTACCAGGGAGAGGTTTCCACACCCTTATAAAGAATGTTTCGTTCCCTTCTCCAACCGATGTGGGATCTCACAATCCACCCCCTTCGAGACCTAATGTGACTTTCCCTTATAAAGAAAGCTTTGTTCCCTTCTCCTACCGATGTGGGATCTCACAATCCACCCTCTTCGAGGCCCAGCGTGACTTTCCCTTCTGAGCTTCCCCTCAATGTTTTACAACGTGTCTGTTAGGGAGAGGTTTCCACACTCTTGTAAAAAAATGTTTTGTTCTTCTCTCCAACCGACGTGGGATCTCACAATCCACCCCCCTTCAGGATCCAGTGTCCTTGTTCGCACACTACGTTGTGTCCACCTCCTTCGAGGCTCAGCCTCCTCGCTGGCACATCGCCCGGTGTCTGGCTCTGATATCATTTGTAACGGCCCAAGCCACCGTTAGCAGACATTGTCCTCGGCTTTCCCTTTTGAGCTTCCCCTCAAGTTTTTTCAAACAGTCGGTTAGAGAGAGGTTTCCACACCCTTATAAAGAATGCTTTGTTCCCCTCTCCAACCGACGTGGGATCTCACATTGGTTATCTTTGTTTTAACGAAACACTTAATTATATTTGAAACAGGAACTGCTTCTACTAACTCGCTACGGTATTATCATTACACTTTGGTTTCAGTGACTGTTGTATACTTGCAGGCAGTTCATGACATCAATCTTGAGCGGAGATAGAACAGGAAGGTTACTTAAGTACCACCGAGCTAGCAAACAAGTCACGGTTTTACTACAAGGCCTTGCTTTTACCAATGGAGTTCAGCTAAGCAAGGACCATTCCCACGTGCTTGTTGCTGAGTCCACCTCCGGCAGGATCCTCAGATATTGGCTTCAAGGCTCTAAAACAGGAAATATGGATGTCCTCGCTCAGCTTCCGGGCTTTCCCGACAACATTAGAAGGAATTCCAAAGGCGAATATTGGGTTGCTTTGCATTCCAAAAAGGGGATTGTTGGGAACTTGGTTGCTTCAACCTCTTGGCTTGGGAAGCTGCTGTTGAAGCTTCCTTTAGACTTCAAGCAATTGCATGCGTTGGTGGTGGGAGGGAAGGCTCATGCCACTGCTGTTAAGTTGAGTGAGGAAGGAAAGGTTTTGGAGATATTGGAAGATTGTGAAGGGAAAACTTTGAAGTTCATTAGTGAAGTGGAAGAGAAGGATGGGAAGTTGTGGTTTGGGTCAGTTCTAGTGCCGTTTGTGGGCGTTTATGAACCGAAGTAGGCTCATTCATCGTAAGCCATTTCTTTTAAGTGTCGTTCGAATAAATAGTTCGCTCGTTTTTCATAATTATAGTTTTCCTTTTCGAAATAGAGTAACTTTAGTGTAGAAGATCGTAAAAAGGCGTTGGAAGAAGCATAAGTTCTGTTTGATCTAACTTTTGGTTAATCTATTTAGGTTTTGAATCTCTTCTCGTTTTGGACATATCGGACATATCGCTTCACTTTTAGTAGATTATGGTATAGTTGTGTTGAAAAATGTTTTTTTTTTTTTTTCTTTTTGTAAAATATTCGTATGGTACATAAAGATTGAATATTAAAATTAATATTAAAACTTGTCGAGATGCTAAATTATAACTTTAGCACAAAATTAATTTTAAATTCGTGTAGAAGATTTTGTAGATTTAAAAAATTAAAAAAAAATGTAAGGGACTAAATTTATAATTTCAAAAGTTATTTTTAAGTTTATGGACTAAATTTAATTTTATATTTTAAATACAATTAGATTAATTAAGAAAAAGAAAATTAATTAAAGAAATATTAAAATAAATGAAAAAAAAAGGAAATACACCTAAAAAGCAAGTAACACCAAACTTGAGGGATGTTTTTAACTAAAAAAGAAATTAAAAAAAGCCTATTTTTTGCGATCAACAAATATTTACAGAAAAGAAAATTTCCAACTTTCCATTATGGGAGGGTTTGGTATTATTTATTATTTATTTATTTATTTATGATATTTTAACATTTTTTTTTGTTATATATATATAAACCCAAAAGTTAGGGATAAATTTTGTGTTTAATATTTTTTAAGATTTTTTTTCGCTTTAAAAGTACTTAAAGAAAATTGTTGTCTAATTTAAAAATTAAATAAATTTTAAAAAATAATTTTTATTTAATATTCAAATTTCACTCTAAATTTTAATCCATTTTAATATATATATATTTATTAAGTCGTTAATCTTTTTAAATTTTAAAAATTTATGATAATCTATTAATTATTCTTTAAAAACTTATTAGTCGAAAAATTATGTATTTTTACAAGTTAGTATTTTATTAATAATTTAGACATGCAAATATATATATATTTATTTATCATAATAGTTTTTTAAAATACAAATCTTTTTTAAGAATACGATAAAATAATTTTAAATAATAGTAATTTTGAATACGAGAAAATAATTTACAATAATAAATTATTAATAAATAAATCTATTTGAATAAATCCAAGGTGATTGCCAATCTAATTTGAAATTATAATTAAAAAATTATTTTAATTTAAACTCTTTATAATTATTCTATATTTATTTTAAAAAAAAAAACTATAGAATTGATTAGGTATATCCAATTTGATTTAAAGGGCAAAAAAAAAAACCAACCCTAATTTTCGTTATTCCAATTTCCTTTTCCTTAGAGGAAAAATAAATAAATAAATAGAAAATTTGTATATAATATATCCCATCCCGCTCTCTTCCACATAGAAACTAATTTGAAGGCCTTGGAAATCCAGCAGCCATGGCCGGAATGCAATACAACTTCTTCCCCACAGATTTCTACTACCCTCGTCCGCCGCCGCCTAATTCCGTTAAAATGTTGACTACGCTGCCGCTTCGCCGAACAGTTGAAGATGAAAAGGGTGAGCAGTCGGTGGACGAACCCAAAGCATCGCCGGCGTCCATGGCTATGAACAAGACGGTGGTTGGAGCTTCTATTTCCACGGCGTTTCTTCCTCCTCCCTCTCACATCCTCAAAAACTAAACCATTATTTGATTTCTAATGCATATCTAATCGACTTAGGGGCTGTATCGATCGTTACCTTTTCATTTTTATGCCAATATTTAGAGATTTTTTTATATTATATGAATGAATTATAATGTTTTTAATATATGCTTATTATTTATTTTTGTGTTTATCTCCCCCGATCCACAAAATTCAACTCGTATATTTTGAGTTTGCCCATTAATTTATTGAGTTGAATTTTGTTTAAATAAATAAAAACGTTAATGAGTTGGTCAACAAATGTTTTACTCATTAACGTTTTAATTTTATTAAAAAAAAGTTTAATATAAATCACTCGAATAACATGAGCCAACCCAACTAAAAGATGTTCGAACCCAATTCAACCCAATCTACGAATACTCGAGTCTGGCTCATTAGTTACAATATATGAGAGATTCACGTATCGGTCTACAAATCAATCTAATCTACAAATACTCGAGTCTGGCTCATTAGTTACAGTATATGGAAGATTCACGTATCGATCTACGTATTTGATATAATAAACAACACGAAAGTATTATTTATGAATTGATTTGTATTTTTATAATAAAAAAAATGTTGTCACAATTAAAGAATTATTTATTGTTTTTTAAATTTAATTAAGAGTTAAATATTTTTCTTAACAAATGTGAGAAAATAAATATAATTTTTTAAAAATTAATGGTAGAATATTAATAGTTAATAATAAAATTTTATTTAGTAGTTAAAAAAATATATAATATTTTTTAAAATTTTCTAAATCTAAATGATATATCTATATTCATAATTAGTTATTAATTAAATAGTATTAAAATGATTAAGGAATATTAATTAATTAATTAAATTAGCTTTATACGGCTCGTTTGGGAGATATAAAATTTTAAATATATAGATATAAGAAAATAAATTTTAAATGTTTTGAATGATAATATTTTGAATTTTAAAGTTTGAAATCTCATCAAATAAATAAAGATATAATTAAATAAAAGAAAAAAAGAAAGCTGTAAAATAATAAATATATAAGGAGGAGGCATAACCTAAACTCCATCGTCTTCTCTCTGCGCGCCCTTGTTCTTCACCACTCCCTCTCTTTCGTGTCGCCGCCGCTTCTCTCCGGTTGTTGCAGCCGCCGTCGTCTTTCCCTTCTGCCGCAGCCTCTCTACCAGCGGTTTGCACTCATTCTCCCTTTCCTGTAGCCGTCGCCGTCGCCATCGTCTTCCCTTCTGCCGCAGCCTCTCTCCAGCGGGCTTGTACTGATTTTCAACTATATCGTTGTTACTGGTATTCTCCAAATCTCCTCTTAATTGTTTATATATATATTTTTTAAATGACAATACCCTAATATTAAAAAGAAGAAAAAAGCTTGCGGCAAATTAAATTGGGACTTGCTGTTGATTTGTTGCACGTCTGTGAATAGACTTTGATTATCTTTGCATCTCTTTGGTTTCTGCTGGAAACGGAGTTGTTCTGAGACCATGAATTTTCTAGCATCTCCCTTTTATGTTTATCAGATAATTAGTGGGAGTAATCTATCCTATTATCCAATTCTCTTGTAATCATATTTGTATATTCATAGATTATAGTTGGGGAGAAGACAATGAGTCTTTAATTGAATTGAACTCCTCCTCAGATTAATCAATTCAAAATACATCGAGATGGGGAGGGCCAAGAAAGGACCCAAATTTGCAGTCGTGAAGAAGATGATCTCTTCTAAAGCGATTAAAAAGTATGCCTCCTATATTTTCTTTTGAATTGATAACTTTATCCTATTTTGTTTCAATCTTTTATTTTTCTCTTGTTTTTAGCTACAAGGAAGAGGTCTTGAATCCAAAAAGGAAAGATCTAACGAAAGAAAATCTCCCAAGAAACATGTAAGGAACCTTTTGAGCTGACTGTTATGTGCTCTGTATTAATAATTTTCTTTTACTCGTTGTCTATGACTAATTCATGCTTGCATTGTTGTTAATTCAGTCCAAATGTTCCTTCAGCACTTTTCTTCAAATACAACACTGCATTGGGGCCCCCTTATCGGGTTTTGGTGGATACAAATTTCATCAATTTCTCCATTCAAAACAAAGTGAGTGCTTCAAATTTTTATAACTATCTGATTTCGATATGTGAAGCTCATTTTTATTATGGATATAACTAAAGTGGGTGCTTCAAATTTTTATAACTGTCTGATTTCGATATGTAAAGCTCATTTTATTATGGATATAACTTGTGGATTATTTGAATTGAATTGAATTGAAGTGGTTTTCTTCTTCCTTTCTTTCTGGTGCAGTTGGACTTGGAGAAGGGAATGATGGATTGTCTGTATGCAAAATGTAAGTTGCACTTACAGAATTTTTTTATTATAATTTGAAATGTGAGAAGTGATAATCAGCTGACATGTGTGCTTACTTGTGATCGTGGTATAGGCACCCCTTGTATAACAGATTGTGTGATGGCTGAACTTGAGCGATTAGGTCAGAAGTATCGCGTTGCTCTTAGGTAAATTCATGTTTAATTTGTGATATTTCAGAAGATGATTTTTCTATGTTCTCAAGTATCGCGTTGCTGTTGGGTAAATTCATGTTTAATTTGTGATATTTCAGAAGATGAATTTTCTATGTTCTCATTTTTGGGTACTATACACATGTATGTTCACATTCAGATGCTTTTTGAGATTGGCTAGAGTTAGTCAATATTGTGTGCGCATCTGTTCTTTAACTTTTTATAATTTTGAATGCCAGCACTAATCAAATTGTTGATCGAAGATCATGAAAAAAAAAAAAAAAAAAAAATCTATGAAAAATTTAGTGTTATGATTGGCTACCTGTAAGAAGCAACTTTCTTTTTTTATTACTCTCCTCGACAGTTTCTCAAGAAATTTCTGGCTCAATGTTAATCCAAGCAGTCTTATCTTTATTTGTCTTTTAGAAAAGGTCTTAGCTTTACCCTTGATTTGAGCAAGAATCTGAAATAAACAGCTCCTCCATTATCAATATTTTTGGAAGTAGAGCCAAAATCTTTGGATGAACACGGTAAAAGCTTAATTTTGCACATTATGAATGGAAAGAAAAAAAATTAGGTTTTCATGTTACTTTCATGGCGATAGGATTCTTTGGAAACAATACTATATTCTTGGTTTGTCTTTGGTGTTCTCTTTCTTGTTACTTTTGTAAATATATTTTTCTTAAAGATCAATGCTTGTTTCTTTCTTTTGCATCTCTCTTGTTGGTACTGATTAGTATTTTTGGGCTTGAGCAGAATAGCTAAGGACCCACGATTTGAGAGACTACCCTGTACTCATAAAGGAACCTATGCTGATGATTGCCTTGTCGAAAGGGTGACTCAGGTGAGACTGAAAGCTTTTTGCCCATGATCGTGTTCATAAACGATGAGTTTTCCGATTTCATGTTTGTTCAGCGTTATACATGTCGCAAACCAGTTTAAATTGTATCTCTCTTCTTTAAGCTTATCTTCATAAAGAAACTATCATATAGTTAGCTACAGATTTATAGTATGGTTATTATATTTGTAAGCTAGTCAACATTTTTTTTAAAAAAGATACCAAGGAAGAATCAGGTACCTAAGCTCTCACGATGGATAAAATTATTAGAAAAAAGGGGTGAATTATTGTTTCGAAATTGAAGTGTTGATAGTGAGCTAAATGCTTCTCTTTCACTGTTTTGGTATCTTTTTAACAGAAGTTTTGTTTGTGTGCAGCATAAGTGTTATATCGTTGCCACTTGTGACAGAGATTTAAAGCGTAGGATTCGTAAGGTATAATGAAAAGAGGTATAATCCGACCATAATAGTTGGCAATATAGTTAGATAAAGTAACGTGTTTATTTTATTGCAGATTCCTGGTGTACCAATCATGTACATAACCCGACATCAGTATTCAATTGAGCGGTTGCCTGAAGCAACAATGGGAGGAGGTAGGCTAAACATGTCTAACCCATATAATAAATGTTAATGGACTTAGTTTCTTATTTGTCTAACCCATATAGAATGATGGAAGGATTATTCAAGTTCTTGTTCGATCATTCGACCCAACGATTGAATTCATATGGTCCTTTGATTTATCTTATTTCTAACATGGTGGTGATAATGAATGGTCTTTCTTTCTGTGATGTCCCACATTGGTTGGGGAGGAGAACAAAACACCCTTTATCAGGGTGTGGAAACCTTCCCTTAGTAGATGCCTAATGGGGAAGCCCATAAGGGAAAGCCCAAAAGGACATTATCTAGATGAGCACGGTTCCGCTGTGTAACTCTGAAAGACGCATTTTAAAGCTTTGAGGGGAAGCCTGAAAGGGAAACTCAAAGAGAACAATATATGCTAGCGGTGGATTTGAGCCGTTATACTTTAAAGTCTTTGTATCTCTGTTTGAGTTGCTGTGACGAAGTCTTTTTATATTTTTTGTACATTAATATTTGACATCTTTATTATGGTTGATGCAGCTCCAAGGATGTGATTGTGGCAGCTTGCAAGGATGACAAAAGAAAAAGAATTTTTGAAGAGGTTTCTCCATGTAACTTACTTTTGGCCTTGGGTTAATGCTGTATTTATACGGTGTTTGAGATTATCTTTTTGACTGGCATGAGCTTAGTCCGATAGAATTAATCACATATTTGTTTGAATGAATATCAGCCATATCATATATGGTGGATTTGCTTCTCCCCCACAAGTTAAAAATATCTCAAGCTCACCACAAGGTGTGACTCCACCTAAAGGTCAAACTTAATGTCTTGGACCATGTCTAACCCCTTAGTTTGAGGCAATTAGTATTGTAGCGGTGTTCTTGGGTTGTCACTTGTGGTTCTCACCCTACCATATTCATCAAGTTTATCTACATGAATATGACTCCTAAGGTATATTCATCAAGTTTATCTACATGAATATGACTCCTAAGGTATATTCAATAGGTAGATGAGGTCGAGTACGCTGATTCGAATTTCAAATCTCCATAATAGAGGTCTGTGTGGGTTGGAAATTTCTAGACCTAACTTAATGACTTGAATAGAGATCAAAAACTCAACTCAACATTAGAGCAGGGCATGGTTGAGTTGAGTTGACACAATCGTCTTATAGTTTGTGTTGGGTAATCTCGGGTCACATGACCATCTAGTTGGTCAACTTTAATTGAGCTTCTTTGGAATCATTCACATAAATTATCAACGTTCATAGTAGTCCTCTTTAAACATAACGATTAAGATCATTGGTTGGCTTTTACTTTGAATTAAGTTCTATCTTTCTACTTCAGCTTTACGTGCAAACTTGGGTCAAGATTAATTGAATGGCTCACATGTTTCGACGAGTTTTACTTCCAATCAAATTCTATCGAGACTTGAAATTAGAATTGATTTTGGGCGGTGTAGATGAAAGCAATGGGACATGGTGATATGTGGTCACAAAGTTGAGAGAATCTTTATCACAAAAACCTTACTTATTTCAAGGGAAAAGTAGGGGCCAATGAGCTTGTGAATATAAAACATTTGAGGCCCATTGGATTTGATAAGTGGTCTATTTTATGAGTTCGTTGGTGACATTGAAACCCTCGTTTTCCTTTACGCCTTCGCTTAACCACAAATTCTGTTCTGTTTGCAATTTCATCCTTCTTTTTCTATCAATTTCCAATCCATGCCCACATTTTATCTCCCGGTTTCCACTTTCACCCCTTCAACTTTCTTTATTTTCTTTTCCTTCCTTCTTTTTTTTTTTTTTTTTAATCGTTTTAAAAAAATATTAAATCTCAAAAGATCTTATAACTAGAAGAACGTGATTAAACCAACTCTTTCGTATGATTTTTTTGTTTGTCGGGCACCGTGGAACCTTAAATTAATTAATTTTTGTTTTTACTTATCTAATAAATAAATAAGTATATTATATATTTATAAGAGAGTGGGAATTAAACTTAAAATGATTCCATTGTCAAAAATAGAAAAAATAAAAACTAACCTAACCAACTTTCAAATAAAATACCCAAAATGAATAAACAATTGGTCACAATTATATGATTATAATTTATTTTTCTAAAAATACCAAAAAAAAAGAAAAGAAAAAAGAAAAGAATAAAACTTTGAATAATGAATATGTTTGTTTTGGTTGTCGTTTTCCATTTCAATGCTTTGGAAACACCCAAACGGATGACTCTTCCTCCCATGAGGTAACGGTAATGCGGGCGGGACCCGCAATTAGTTTATGTGTGATCCAACTCTACTTTAAAAAGTTACATTAATATTCCGACCTAATTTTAAAAAATATTTTTTTTTATCATTAATGGCAAAGATGAAATATTGGTGAATTTCTTTCAATGATTTTATATAAATTTGTCTACATTTATTTTATACAATATATTTATTTCTCACAATTTTATAATTCAATAAAAATTGGCAAACTCACATGGATGGAGAGAAGTGATGAGCTTCATTTTTAAAAAAAATCATAAACTATTATTAATATTATAATTTTTAATTAAAAATACATTATTTTAATTCAAGTATGGGGAAGGAAATATTGTGAATGAAATATGGGGCAAACTGATGACGTGGGACCCAACAACCTACATGGGCTGCCACGTAATCGAGTCTGACCTGTCGCATTCAACAGCTGGCTGAATAATTGAGTTAAAGGGTCGGGATTTTAGCTTAATTACAAGCCTACCTCGCCATCTCTCCCGTGACTGAGACGTTCATAATCAAATGGAATGGGGAAGAAAATGGCTGGATGATCTGTCCTTCTCCATTTCCCCTTCTCATAATAGAATCCATCACTTTGAATCAATACCGTTTTTTTTTTTTTTTTTCCCTTTAAATTTCCATTTTCATGTAACTCGAATATTCATGATATACACTTTAGTCTCCTAAATGGTAAATAATGAATATGTAAAGCCCGAACCCTCGTTTTTCTCTACAACCGATGTTAGATTTCATAATCTAACCTTTTCGAGATTCAGTGTCCTTATCGGCACACTGTTTGTCCCGTGTTTAGTTCTGATATCATTTGTAACAGTCCAAGCTCATGCTTCGTTCTTTTCTATAACCGATGTTAGATCTCACAATTCATCCCCTTGGAGACTTAATGTTCTTACTGGCATACTGCCTGCCCAGTATCTGGTTGTAACATACCAAGTATATACTTTGTTCTCCTCTACAATCGATGTTAGATCTCACAATCTACCCTCTTGGGGAACCTAGTGTCCTTACTAGCACACTGTCTGCCAGTGTCTGGTTCTGACATCATTTGTAACAGCTCAAGCCCATGCTTCGTCCTCCTCTACAACCGATGTTAGATCTCACGATTCACCCCCTTGGAGACCCAATGTCCTTACTGGCACACTGCCTGCCCAGTGTCTGGTCTGATATCATTTGTAACAACCCAAGTCCATGCTTCATTATCCCCTGCCATCAATGTTAAATCTCACAATCTACCCAATATCCTTATTGGCACACTGCCCGATGTATGTTTTTAATATTATTTGTAACCGCTCAAACCAATTGTTATAAAATATTGTCCGCTTTAAACCGTTACGTATTCTCATAGTTTTTAAAATGTATATGTTGGGGAAAAGTTTGTACACTCGCAACGCTTTGTTCCCCTCTCCAACCAATGTCGGATCACAAAGTGATAATCAAAACTTAATTTTTGAAATTGAAGGTTAAAATTCACACTTTGAAATGGTCTAAGTATCAGAGCGAATATCTAATTCATAGTTCAAGGAGTCTCGATTTCTCCTAATCTTTTAATACAAAATTAATTTGTAAATTTGAAAAATTTATGATTTAGTTTTGTAAGTTAATTTAGTTGTGACACATAAAAGAATCCTGGAATTTGTCAAGGACAATATGGTCCCATTTTAAGATATTGTGGCCAAGCTTGTTTTTATTTTTATTGTTTTTTTTATTTTTTATTTTTTATTATTTTTATTTTTTGTCTTTAAATAAATTGTTTACGTAATTACATGACTAAAAAATGTCCCTTTTGAGTAGAAAAGTCAAATTTATAATTTTTTTTTTTTTTATAATAAAATCAATCATTAAACTAACTAAATTAAAATATTACAAATATTTTACATGATAATTGGTAGTGGTACCATTTATTAAATCGTGGTAATAACGTTAATGTTGAAGGGCAAATTGGGAAACTCAGTATAGCGAGGATCGTCATTTCCTTCTTTAGCAGGAGTCTTATTTAAGCCACTCGAAAAACTTCTGAAACACTTTCCATTTCGCAGCCGAACGAATCGCGATACGAAGCAGAGAGCTCTGTTGAAGCTTGCACTCTAATGAAGCTCGACAATGGCGCTAATTTCCGCTAGAACCAAGATTTCCAGGGTCCTCTCTACTCTCTCTCATAAGAATTTCCTTTCTAGGTCTCCGTTTTTCTCCAATGGAGTCCAGCCGGTTGATCGTCTCCACCCGCTGGGAGGGTTCGGGCGTTCATTTGCATCCTCTGCTGTTGCTTCCGTGGAGCACGACGCCCTAGGTTCCAGAGCTATGGGCTTTGAAATCTTGGGTGTTAAGGATTACGAGGACTATCGGAGGTCTCTCTATGGCGAAATCACTCACAAGGCTTTGCTTGTTGATGCTGTTGGCACTCTTGTTGTTCCTTCTCAGCCCATGGCTCAGGTCTTCCTCTCTCTCTCGAATTTCGGTTTCAATTTCTGTGTTGCAGTTTGTTAAATGTTTCCGATATGTTTTGTGGATTTTGTTACAGATATATAGGGAAATAGGTGAGAAGTATGGTGTGAACTACTCGGAAGGGGAGATTCTTAATCGATACAGAAGGGCTTACGAGAAGCCTTGGGGAGGATCTCGCCTCAGGTCCACTTTTCTCATTCGATTCTCTGGGTTTTTCTTTTGGACTGTCTTCGAATTTCAGTTTACTATGACTAATTTTGTATTTATTATCCTTAATCTTGTCTGGATGGATCTCGTAGACCTTATGTTCTGTGAAAGAAAAGTCTCTTGCATTTCTCCACACTGTCTAAAAGACCATTTAATGGTTGACTACTTCAACTCGAAAGTATAATTAAGAAGCATTTATATTGTTTGTTAGGTGAATAACTGTTCATTGAAGTGCATGTGCCATTTGGGTTTATAGTTTAGAAGAAAATTATTTGGCCTAATCGGGGTAATTTCAAGGAAATTATTGTGTATTTAATGATTTTTTTGGCACAATTAGGTCACTGGCCATTATAATTCTAGCTTTATGCTTGTGGCCACCCAGTAGATTAGTCAGTTTTGTAAAGTGGTTTTGTCAGAATTAAGTGGACTTCAACCTTTAAATTTTAATCAGAATTGATTGTCATGGCCTATGTTTTCTTGGTCAATCCAAATATTAAATTGGTCTAAATATCTTTACTAATTGTAAATCAGCCTTAAAACTACCACCTCTTTTCTTCTGTTCTTTTTTATTGGAGCAATTGCTTGCTCGTTAATGATCTAGTGAGATCTTGGTTTACTATGAGCATAACATTAAAGATTTTGTTTTGTCCTGGGGAAATGATTCTAAACATGTTTCCTTTAGTCATTTGTTGATTTTTGAGGACTGTCTTGTATGACAGATCCAGAGACAGCGAAAGTTTTTTTTAATTCTTCTTCAATTTCATTATAATTAATGGCGAGATGAAAGTAATTGCTTTGATGGAACTTTGCAGATATGTGAGTGACGGGAAACCCTTTTGGCAATATATCGTCAGTTCTTCCACGGGCTGTTCAGATTCTCAGTACTTTGAAGAACTGTACAATTACTATACGACTAATAAGGTTAGAATTTTTGGCAGCCGCTTTCTCCTCTGGCATTTCTACTGTTTGTGATGATTTTGTTCTTATTGTTATGATCTTTTGTGCTGATTTTGCAGGCTTGGCACCTTTGTGATCCTGATGCTGAGAGAGTCTTTAAAGCTCTTAGACAAGCAGGTGTAAAGATAGCTATTGTGTCAAACTTCGACACTCGGTTAAGGCCTCTTTTGCGGGCTTTGAAATGTGATCACTGGTTTGACGCTGTAGCAGTGTCAGCTGAAGTGAGTTATTCACCCCCTTTCATTGGTTCTATTGAGATTTCGTTTATACGTTTTTGCTGCTTTCTCTTCCTTCTTTTTCATGTGTATTTCATGAGCTAGGTTTAATATCCTCTGTATTCACCATTGTCATAGCTACTACTGGGACATGACTTGGTTACAAACTTCTTTATTTTCACATGTACATATGAAATTACATCAGTTGTTTTTCCTAACAGGTTGAAGCTGAGAAGCCTAATCCGACTATATTCCTAAAAGCCTGTGAATTGTTGGGAGTGAGACCTGAGGAAGCCTTACATGTTGGGGATGATCGTAGAAATGACGTATGGGGCGCAAGAGATGCCGGTTGTGATGCATGGCTTTGGGGAAGTGATGTACACTCCTTCAAAGAGGTATGATCCAAATTAATTACTGTAGAAGGAAATAACCTACCATATGATGTAGTTTGCTTTCATTGATCTGTCTTCAATATTAATGTCCAAGTTAATTGACTTACTGCCTTTCTCCATGGCTTGTATTGATATTCTAATATCATTCTCGTCGTCGTCACCGGCTTCTTGTATTTACATTCTGGCTCTTCTTTTTGTTCTTTCTTTGGTGATGCAGGTTGCAGAGAGGATAGGAGTGAAAGTGTGAAGGGGATTTTGAAGTTGTTGGGTTTTCATGGAAGGTCTCTGAATGTACAGGTTTTAGCACAGAGAGCGCAGGTGTTTGTATATACTGTGTGGCGTGTTTAGTTTGTAGTTTGTAGTTCGTAGTTTGTACCGAGCGCACTTACTCGACATTGTCGCTTAAGTGTGAACGGTCTTTATGATGTATGCATTGAACTGTTTGGACTGAAAAGGCTTCCACATCTTTCTCTTTTCTATGCTTATTCACTATATCAGTACCATTATTTGCTTGGAGTTTCAATTTTGGGATATTTCATTTTCTGGGTAAACTGAACTTGGATTCTCCCTCACAGTGAGTACCAATAAGAACAATCCAACGAGTTTGGTAGAAATTTGGACCTCTAGAGCCCAATAAGAAAAAATTGAGAGCCCAATAAGAATATTTTGAGCCCAAGCCCATATCGAAAATATGAAAGCCCATTAATAATTTTGAGATCTCAAGAAGAAAAGGCTGAGGGCCCAAGCCCAATATTCATAATTTGAAAAGCCCAATAGAACTTCGAGAGCTCAATAAGACAAAACTGAGAGCCCAAGCTCAATATTAACAATTTGAAAGCCCAATAAGAAAAATTGAGAGCCGAAGCCCAATATTAATAATTTGAAAGCCCAATAGAACTTCGAGAGCTCAATAAGACAAAACTGAGAGCCCAAGCCCAATATTAAGAATTTGAAAGCCCAATAAGAACTTCGGGAGCTCAATAAGAAAAAACTTAAGAGCCCAAGCCCAATATTAATAATTTGAAAGCCTAATAAGAAATTCGAGAGCGAATAAGAAAAAAACTGAGAGCCCAAGCCCAATATTAACAATTAGAAAGCCCAATAAGATAAAACTGAGAGCCCAAGCCCATTATTAACAATTTGAAAGCCCAATAAGAAAATTGAGAGCCCAAGCCCAATATTAACAATTCGAAAGCCCAATAAGATAAAACTGAGAGCCCAAGCCCAATATTAACAATTCGAAAGCCCGATAATACAAAACTGAGAGCCCAAGCCCAATATTAACAATTCGAAAGCCCAATAATACAAAACTGAGAGCCCAAGCCCAATATGAACAATTTGAAAGCCCAATAATACAAAACTGAGAGCCCAAGCCCAATATTAACATTTTGAAAGCCCAATAAGATAAAACTGAGAGCCCAAGCCCAATATTAACAATTCGAAAGCCCAATAAGATAAAACTGAGAGCCCAAGCCCAATATTAACAATTCGAAAGCCCAATAATACAAAACTGAGAGCCCAAGCCCAATATTAACATTTTGAAAGCCCAAATAAGATAAAACAGAGCCCAGCCCAATATTAACATTTCGAAAGCCCATTAAGATAAACTGAGAGCCCAAGCCCAATATTAACTATTCGAAAGCCCAATAATACAAAACTGAGAGCCCAAGCCCAATATTAACATTTTGAAAGCCCAAATAAGATAAAACAGAGCCCAGCCCAATATTAACATTTCGAAAGCCCATTAAGATAAACTGAGAGCCCAAGCCCAATATTAACTATTCGAAAGCCCAATAATACAAAACTGAGAGCCCAAGCCCAATATTAACATTTTGAAAGCCCAAATAAGATAAAACTGAGAGCCCAAGCCCAATATTAACAATTCGAAAGCCCAATAATACAAAACTGAGAGCCCAAGCCCAATATTAACATTTTGAAAGCCCAAATAAGATAAAACAGAGCCCAGCCCAAACTGAGAGCCCAAGCCCAATATTAACATTTTGAAAGCCCAAATAAGATAAAACAGAGCCCAGCCCAATCTGAGAGCCCAAGCCCAATATTAACATTTTGAAAGCCCAAATAAGATAAAACAGAGCCCAGCCCAATGTTAACAATTCGAAAGCCCAATAAGACAAAGCTGAGAGGCCAAGCCCAATATGAACAATTTGAAAGCCCAATAAGAACTTCGGGGGCGCAATAAGAAAAAATTGAGAGCCCAGCCCGTAAGCCCAGCTGCAGGGCACGCTTTAAAGTTTGTATGACAAAACCATATCGAGTTCAAGGGTTTCAGCGCTAAGCTTCGGCTACAACCCTCTCTTCGCGCCTACTGTTAAGCGAGTTCGAGCTCAAAGAAGAACAATGGTTCGACCGTTTGCGGCGAAAGGGAAGAAGAGAAAGAAGGCGGAAAGATACGACAGAGACGATGATGGCGAAGAATCGACCGCTTCGGCCAAGAAGGCTATGGTGGAGAACGAACCTGATGAACAACCAGAGAATGAAGCAGCAGAAGAAAACTTCCACGAGCTTGAAGGTATTCCAATCGTTCCGAAAGACCCCAAGAGTGATAGTAAGGCTGGTGTCATCTTCGTCCTCGAACGAGCTTCTCTGGAGGTCGCCAAAGTTGGGAAGGTAGGTATTCTCTTTTTTATGCTTCGTTTTTTGGTTTGCTGCTTTGGAGTTTTAGGATTTAATTCGATTATGGCGTTTAACTGAGCTTTTTTATGCGTTTTTGAAGTTTGAACTTACTATTTACTTTCCATTCTCTGTTTTTATAAACTGGATTTCAATTTTTTTTTGTTTTAGAATTACCAGCTGTTGAATTCCGACGACCACTCCAATTTTTTGCGGAGAAACAATAGAAATCCTGGGGATTACAGACCTGACATCCTGCATCAAGTAAGCAGCTGTAGCTCACTGTTGTTTTTCCAATTGGATAGGAGAGAGCGAATTGTTTACGTTGATATTTGAGTACCATAAGTGATATTAAATATGAATGATTCAGGCTCTCCTGGCGATTTTCGATAGCCGCATTGCAAAGGCTGGGAGGTTGAAAGTTGTTTATGTGAAAACTGAGAAAGGTTTATTAATTGAAATCAAACCATATGTTCGTCTTCCAAGGACGCAGAAGCGGTTTTATGGTGTTATGTGTAAGTTGATTTTGTTGTTCTAATTTGGCTGAACATCTATCGAATTGGAGTCTGTTTTGAATCCTTTTCATTGGCGTTTTGCCAAATACTTTGCAGTGCAATTGCTACAAAAGTTAAGCATCACAGCTGCGGGCAAGCGTGAGAAGCTTTTCAGGGTGATAAAAAACCCTGTAACACAGTATTTACCTTCCAATTCTCGTAAAATGGGTAAGCCTATATAATGCTGTTTCCCCATTGTGAGTTTTGGGTTTTGGTAGAAACTTTTCATACTGTTTTCTTGCATATCAGGCTTCTCGCATAGTTCAGACAAGTTGGTCAAGGTGCGAACTTATCTGGATGCTGTCGAAGATGATGTAGACCTTGTTTTTGTGGTATCTTTAAACTCCCTACCGGAAATTTCACTTTTGCATGCTTCATTGTTATGTTTATACATATGACAACTCCCCCTTACTTCCCTTTACTGCAATGTGTATTAGGTGGGTGCAATGGCTCATGGGAAAATTGAGACCGGTTACACCGATGATCTTTTAGCAAGTAAGTTCGTTTTCTTTCGTGTTTATTTCAAGTCATTGGATAGGAGGAAATGGCTACATTAGTACATTTACTTTTAACTTCAGAAGATTTTTGAAAGATGAAGTTTTAATATCATTTACTTTGAAGGACGGCTTCTAAATTGTAGCCAAACATAAGCATTGAGGTAGAAGGGCTTCTTAAGTTTTGACCATTTGAAAGCACTTCCAAAGATATCATAGAGTGGTTTAAGCATTATATTTGTAAAAAATTGACTAGTTGGCAAATTGCTCGAACTTTTACTGTTATTACTGGGCATTATTACCTTGACTCTGTTTCTTATCCGAAAAGAAAAGAGAAGAAAAGTCGATTATCTTGGCCGTGCAATCCTGAATTGTTTGACGAATTTTCGTGTTATATTTGTGCAGTTTCTGAATATCCTCTCAGTGCTAGTTGCTGTATTGCGGATATTTGCAAAGATTTGGCAGATAAATGGAATGTAGGGTGAACCGTACCTACGACTCTGCATCAGTTAAGTTTGATAATCAGTGTCTCAACTCTGTTGTTTCATATTTATTAAGTTATTATTTCAGAGAATCTGCCTGCACAGATGTCTTAGGCGTTTATTTTTTCCTGCTTAAAAAATGAGCTGTAGAACGAATTAAACCTTACCATAGCTATTTCTGTGTAGCGAATTCTTAGTCGATTATGTTACAAATGCATCTTCTTCTAAATATAATTGTAAGCAGTTGATTTCTAGTTCTTAAAAGTTCGATCAGAAGTTATTGTACTGGAATTTTATTGCATAGCGTTTGAGTTCTTTGGTGTGCGTTAGAATATCAATTGTGAAAGGCAAATATGTTCACTTTTTGATGCCCAACATGAATAAGTTTGAAGTTAAAATCGTACAGTTTATTGATGTGTTTAATCTCTCTTGGTGAATAAGTTACAAATTTAGTTTTCAAATGGCAAATAGTTCTAATTATGCCCCTAAATAGCCAGAAAGGAAGCATTTTATTGCAAGGACTATTTTCTACACATATTAGACCAACAAAACGATCCCTTTTGACAACCAGGCAGTAACAAGTAGGATGTTGCCACTATGCATTCTTGAGACAATGAAATGTCAAAAGTAATAGTTTCAAATATGAACATCGTTTTAAACAAACGACAAAATTCAAGAGTATTTTTTTGTAATTTAACCTAGAAGATAAATAGAAACAATTTTTTGTTTCTCGAGCTATTACAAAAGGAATATATACACGATGTGATGTAAACAGGCAATGAGGTTACAACCGAGTAAAAGAAATAAAGATACAGTTTTAGCTGATGTACAAAGAAACATGTACAAACAAGGTGCATTGATGGATCAATGAATGATGACTTAGACTTGAGCTAAGGGGTTAGTAAAATTTAACATTATGGATACACATGAATAAGTATTTACCTTCAGAGTCCTTGTACAGAAGCAAGCTGCTTCCTAAGATTAAGGTTCTCGATACATTCAGAAGCCAACTTTTTCTTCAAGTCTGCAGTAGCCTTCTCATACTTTCTATCCATAAGATCAGACTCATCCACTACCCCCTGATATCTAATGCGGAATGCATCCAACTTTGATTGAGTTCCTCGCAGCCTCATTCGAAGCTTAGCCTTCTCTTTGCCGTTCTGCACCGCATCCTGTTTGCAAGCATGTTAGATTTCCCTTGAACAATATAAGATAATAATGGTAGATACATATTCTGTCTTATTTTACTCTCGCAAAACTAGCGTAGAACCAAAACGGAATCAATCAGCATGAATATGTATTAGATACAGGAAATACCCTACTCCTGTCTGTGCTAATCCGTAACTAATGCCATTTTATTAATCAGAATATCTCATTAGCAAATCACCTTTAGAAGTGCAATGTTTTTCTTCCTAGAAATTTATAAAATCCTAGGAGATCTTAGCGCTAAAGGTTAATCGATGTATTCTTGCCATTGCCTGCCCTAGTGAAGGAGAATCTTTCAAGGTGGCCTAATAATGTACTGCCAGAGGCTTCTTGAACAGCTCAGTTTCTTCGATTATGTGAACCAACCAAATTTCCTTCATCCCATAAATGCAACCACCATTTTATACCATAATTCATTGGGATTTTAAAGGAAACTGTAAATAGGAAAAGGGAAGAGTTTCAAATCTATAAACCACTTTTTGTGCTAGTTCTAGCAAGCAATTTTGTGCCAGTTTTGTCTGATACTACTTAATGACACCAACAACACCACACACCATGTTCGTAACAAATAAAACATAATCATGAAAATGTAGCAGCTTAATATCTATTTAAAAATGTTCAATAAAGAGGTAGGATTTTCTTTCCTCCCATTAAAAGTGAAAGAAACATAGATTTAGCGAGTAGCACGATATATTCAAGAACTTACATCATGCATCTTAACTTCCAAGCTGGAAATTCTCGTGGCCAATTTTTCCGTTTGAAGATTTGCTTCTTTTAACTGCATTAAATCATCAGCATATCATGTTACGGTTAAAAAAACTTGGTTCAACATGAGAAAGAAATAAAAAAAAGCAGGCAAGTTTCGTCATCACCATCTCACTGGTATTATCTTTTAGCAATTCTATTTCGATTGAATGACTTTGCTGCTCTTGAATCTGAATCATCAGATTATCTCTTTCCTTCGTTACAAGAAGCAACTGGTTTCTAATACTCTGAAACATAAAAGACGTGTGATTAACTACAAATATTATCTTACCTGAATCCTAAAGTTTGCACGTAAGATCAAGCATAAGTTATGTTTCATTCCTATTATTTCTTCAAACATTTGTCTTTTGCTTTATCGATGAAGCTTCACATGTGAACCATTAACTAGAGGTGTCCAAACCCAACTGAAAAACTAGAATGATTCCTATCTTTTTTTCAATGTGTTACTTGGTTGGATATTTTGTTTGATTCTAAATATATTTGATTTTTTCTCTGAAAATAACTTTTATTAAAACAAGTGAAAGTATATACGAACACATTATAGAAAAGAACATGAACAAAAGGAGCCAAAAAAAGCGAGTAAAAAGATCCCTGAAAAAATTAGAACAAAATAACAGAAAGGGAATCCAAATCAAAAGAATGAGAGACGAAGGATAATCACTGAAGTCCATCGTAAAGGAAGCCCAAACCTCCTCTTAAGAATTTTCTATTTCACTAAGATACAGTATTATTTCACTAGCTATTAATAAAATAATATTCAAAAGATCTTGATATTAGTAGAAGTCATACGTTTATCGTTTTCATTGAAACCTATCTTCAAATTTGAATGAATAATTGAACATTCAAATTCATGACAAAGATCTCATCTCATACCCAATCTCTCATTAAAAATTTAGAAAATAAATCTTATCCATTGTTCTTAAAAAATGTTCATTTTACACAACAATTTGTTAAAAGAGATTGATGTGCTCCAAATTATATAAGACCAATGGCAAAAGAAAATATTCGTTTGAAGTATTTGTATCATCAAGTCACGTTCACATCCATAAAAGTGCTGAAAGTAACAGAACTTACTTGCTGAATCGCTTCATTTTCAACCTCAGCTTTATTTTTCTCATTTTTTAGGTTCTCTATGATATCTAGCTTCTCCTTACTGCAATAAATAAGCAAAATTAACCAAACACAAATAAATGTAATATGCATCATTTGTTCTTCAAATAGGCGACCTGAGCCTAAGAAGCACAGACACAAATACAACATGACACAGATGCTCCAATACATCATTGCCTAAGAAATTAGGACAAGAACAGAACACGAGGACAGGTTCAATAAACAAATTTAAAGTAAATTATATTAAATCAGTTCCACAACTGGAGCGTTATGAAATTCTCATACATCTTTGGATTTGTAATAACAATAGACAGCTATCATATATTAAGAATCGCACTACATAATACAAATGCTAAGAAGAACCTAAGCACCTTCATTAGTATTGTAATATATTTTTGAACAACGAAACAAAATTTTCACAGTTAATACAACTACATTTATTATTAAACGAAGTTACAGATTAGACCACCTTTAACTTTGAAGCATCAATTAATATATGTAAAAACGAGATGCATGATCTACCAAACCCTATGAAGATACAATTGAGAGGAAAGTCTAGAAAAAACCTGAATTCTTTTTCCCTTCTCTCACTCTCCTCTGAACTTCTCAATCTGTGTTGAAGTACCTCACATTCTTCACGACAAGACTCCAAATCATTCATCACCTATATTATAAAATCTATAACTGTTAGACCCATCATAACAAGCAAGCACTGCACATTTTAGACATAAAAGTGCATGAAGGTTGTAAGAACATCAGACAAGTAAGAAAGAGAAAAGTGCAATGCCCATAATATATACTGTAAAATAAAATGGACTAACCATCATGTCTTCGCAATCCATCAATGGATTACTGGTAAGAATTTATTCACGAAACAATCTGATGGCTATTTATGACTTTGTCTAAGCCTTAATTGGATAACTCAAATGCTTGAAAGGTATAATAACTTGATGAACAACTAGCTATTCATTTTCAGCTTTAAGGTTCATGTATAGCTTGTTATATTAGCACTACAACTACTATATCAAGTCTACTGTGTGCTTGTGAACCATAATGACTCATCTCGTTTCTGGTTAATGTTGGTAACCCAGAGATTCGAGGGAAAAAATTAAAGGGCACTTGCATGTTAGCAATAGACCTATCTACAGGCTTCGATATTAAACATGTAGAACCATTCAAACATTAATAAATCATTCGAACTTTTCACGTGAACAATCTCCTTTATGCATTGTGAAGAATATATTTTCATAGCATCTACTGTATTTTAGCTAGTGATTTACGTCTAATTTTATATTACATAGTACTGCTTAGAAGGGTCTGGACTATAGAAGAGTCTTTCCAGTTATCTCTCATCCTCGAACTCAATAAAAGAGGAAGTCTTTTAATACGTAGGTTAAATTGGTATTAAAATTGTTTTAACTTGCATCAAATTGCATTATCCTTTGGGTATGGTCTCCTGAGATGATTAGAACTTGACGCACTAAAAATGTATTATTTCCAATTTTTTCGTTATCCCTTTTGAGTTATCTGTGTAACTCTTACTACACTACACTGAACCTGGTGTTATAACAGTACAACTAAAACAGAGTTAAAATTTAATTCCAACTACCTTACACAATGAATATTTCAATTCACCATAGCATAATGGAGTGAAGAAATGTGGTTGGAATATCTAAATTGGTAAAAAAATTCAGTTTTTACAAACAAAAAACATCTACATGAGGCTTTTTAAGTTATTAGGTCTTCCTAGATAATAGGAAAAATTACACTTTTGGTCCTTCAGATTTGGTTTAGGTTGTCTTTGGGACATTGAGTTTTAAAACTCAACAATTTTGCCACCCAAGTTTGCATTTTGTAGCATTTTTTGTCCCTCCATCAGTTTACAAACGAAAAGATGTCTTACACCTATTTTTATTAAAAAAAATCTAATTTTGAATTATTATACTTCAAAAAATATATATTTTGTTTCTTTTTTCTCTTCATTCTCCCTCTTCTTCCATCTTCTTCCTTCATCATCAATGGTCACTGCCGCCACCTGTCGCCTGCAATTGTTTTTTTTTTTCTTCTTCTCTTTCCTTTTCCCATTACATTTCAGTCCTTTTTTTTTCAAAAAAAGAAAAGGGGAAAAAGAATGGAGAGGAAATAAGAAGAAACAAAAGTACAGTCGCTAGCACAGGCAATGGTGGCTACCATTAACGGTGAGGACAAAAGACCGAAGGAGGAGAGGGAGAAAGGAGAGGATCATGGAGAACGAAGAGAGAGAAAAAGAAAACGAAACAAATGTTTTTTTTAGTTTAATAATTAAAAAGGTTAAAAAAAATATTTTTTTAATAAAAAAAGGTGCCACATCAACTTTATGTCGGTCGTTGATGAAAAAACTGACAGAGGGACTAAAAATGTTACCAAGTGCAAACCTCAAGAATCAAATTGGTGGGTTTAAAAACTTAGGACCCAAATGCAACCTAGACCAAACCACAAGGACCAACAGTGTAATTTTCTTCTAGATAATACAACGTCCGAATTCTTTAGATATGGTGATAAAAACTACGTTTTTATTGTAATATTTGACTTAAATATAAATAGAAGAATTTCCATTAGGATGGGAGCTATTTCTACTTTTTAGGATGAGGTTGCTTCTTCTAGGAGGGCTGATAGGTTAAACAGAAAAATAAATTCATATTTGGGAGTACCTTGTACAATAACAGTAAATTCCGTATTCGGTAGGGTACATCTTAGTCCAACACAGTAAATGTTATTTGGGAGAACTTAGACCAAAAGTGAAAAATATTAGTCTAGATCCGAAGTCAAGGAGACAAGGAAACAGTGCGTTTTTAACGAAAACATTTAATATTTCAGGAAATGAAATTTAAATGTTCTAACATTAATTTAGTTTAAAGATAACATCATTTAAATAAAAGCCTTAAGTTGAACTAATAAATGGCTCCTGTATTTCCCTTGTTTAGAGAACTATATGCCCTTGAGAAATGATAATAAAACGACAGTGCTAATAGAATTTTAAAAAGTTAGCTTTGCTTTTATCTATGCTATCACAAAACACAATCAGCACATTATATATTTTAAATGACCTCGACGAAATATTAGTACTGATAGAAAGGTGTTGGTTTGCAAAATCAATATGCAATCCCCTATCAAGTCTTTCGATAACTTAAGGACAGCTCTATTAATTATCCACCAGCATTTTGAAATTCTAACTATTGCCTCCATCTAAAAGGTATGAAATATATGCTAGAAAATTCAATCGGCGATGCCAAAACAGAGTGGATAAAAAAAACAAGGAAACTGGTTTTTGATGAAACTATGCATCATAAAGAGCCAAAACTTCAAACTCAAAGAAAACAGAGAAACCAAGTATAAAATGCAGGCAGCCACTGCAGATTTCTTGAAAAGTTGAGTCACAAAGTTCATACCTTTGATATTTCATTTGATGTGGAAGCCACCTCCAGGTCGTGTGATTTTACTTTCTTTTCTATTGCTTCAACATAAGCTTTTTCCTTCGATAACCATACTGCCCTTTGCTCCTCCATTTCCAGAAGGCTTTCTGTGAGATGCTACAAAACCAGTGGAAATGCACCAACAAGTTCAACCATGAAACGCAGCCAAAAATGTTTTCCGAATAACTCAATCTAAGATTAAATTACAAGTTTAGTACCCAAAGTTTGAGTTCTATTTTTATTTGGTCCATAAACTTTCAATTTTATGTCTAATAGGTCCCTAAACTTAAAAAGTATCTAATAAGTCCTTAAATTGTCAATTTTATATCTAGTAAATTCCTGAATTTTAAATTTTGTGTGTTAAGAGGTCCATGACTGATTCAATGTTTATTAGAATCCACGGACCAGTTAACACATAATAAAAAATTTATTAGTTCTATTAGACATGAAATTCTAATTTATGTCTAATAGACCGATTAGTTTTAAAAAAATTCAAACATATCAAGGATCGTTTAGACATAAAATTAAAAGTTAGGACTAGATAGACAAAATCTTAGATGTTTAGAAACCAAACTTGTAATTTTATTATTATTTTATAAAAAGGCGAATGTAAAACCACAAATTACCATGGCCAATTCTTCTTTTTGCTCTTCCAGAAGTCCTATGGAGCTTTCCAAGTTTTTCTGCTTAATTTGAGCTTCTTCTAAGCTTTGTTTCTGGAGAGCGACACAATATTATGTTTCATAAAGAAAAGAGAAGTTCACACAGAACCAATGTCCGATTATTGAAATGAAAGCATAAGCTTACAAGTTTGGAGACATCCTGAACAGCAGTCAGTTGTATGTTTGCTATTCTCAGTTTTTCAGTTAAAGTTTCTAATTCTGAAATCAAGCATTCATTTCTAAATATTGCCTCTTCTTTCTCATCGGATGTGGCCCTTAATTGCTCTTCCAGAGAAGCAATCCTCGCTTCTAACTCAAAGGCAAGAACTTCCAACTCCTTGTGATCTTCCTGATAAACATTCAAAAGAAGTCGCAAATCATCATCCAACACGTCTCCAAGACAAGTTTTAAATGAATAAGGATGATAATTGTTTCCTAGATGCAAAAATTTGTCATGAAAAAAAAAATCAGGTTAGAACGATAGTAGAATATCAAGCTGTAAATTAGGCATATTATTTTCTTGTATATTTATAGCTGTAATTTCCACTTTAGACTAATGCGAATTGCTGTTTTTTCAAATATATGATTGGGATCTTTCTTGAATAAACAGTCCTATTTTCTCACTCAATAATATACTTGAAAGTCACTCTTATATATAGCTTCATGGTAATCAGAGGCTTAGCAGTTAAAAACTCTAGCCCATCAAAATCCAGCCATTGAAACCCTAGCCGCTGGTTATCATCCTTGCAGGTGCCATCTTCGAGAGATTTATTCGAAAGATGGCAATCTGCAATGTCAATCTAAGCACACTCTATTCATCAAACTCTTCACCAAGTAAGAACATGGTGTTAATAGTATGTGTTGATGATATAATTCTCACTACGATCTTTTTTAAGAAATAGCCTAGCAACTTCTCTCAAAAGAATTTGAAAATTTCTTGGGGATGGGAGTAGCCGGATCTAGCTAACATATTTCATCAGTGAGAATGATTGAGACTAATACAATCAACCTGAGATATGTACCTTCCTAATATCAAGCCGCAGACCTTTTGACCAAGACATTACATTGAACTAGCCTGGATAATTTGATTTCCAAGCTAGGAACGACTAGCATATACCATCCTGCTATAATTTCTTTTTGCGTATTTAGAGCTATAATTTCCTTTTAGACTTGAGATAATTGCTGATTTTTGGATCTATGATCGAGTTTCATCTTGTAAAAATATTATTATTTTCTCACTCAATAATATACTAGAATTTACTCTCCAACAGTTTTAATGACACTGACGGATGTGGGAGCATGGTTGATGATAAGACTTCTGCACCTCAAAGGAAAATGAACTGTCTTATAAGAGAAGTGTGTATGTTAGGGCGAAATACCCAAACAAGACAAAACTAATTTGGCTGTCAGAACAAGAAGACGTGGGGGGAAATATGCAAAGAACAACCCCACTCTAAAAGCTTCAACTATGATAAAATCAACCAGTATATGTATGCACTAAAAGAAAAGTTTACAATTATAGTCCATTAATTATTAAATCATTTAGATAAATCATTGGCAAAGGGAAAACTTCTCAACAGAAATGACAGCAACCAAGTTTAAGAGACGATCTCCCATTGGCAATAATAGAAAACATCGAAAAATTTCACAGGTGATTTTGACAAGATACACTGTTGGAGTTTTTAGTAAGATGTTCAACTCCAATTGACAATAATAGAAAATATCGAATAAGTCCACAGGTGATTTAGAAGAGATACACTATTAAAGTTATTAGTAAGATGTTTGACTCCCCTTAGGTGGACCGGCTCACCTTTTAGGAAAATTTAACTGGGTTGCATCATTCTCAAAAATATTTGCAAATATGAATTTTGGTTAAAGTAATTGCAAATATGAATTTTGGTTAAAGTAATTGCAAATATAATATGTATAAACATTGAAAGTATGATTTTTTTTTTTTTTTAATAACTTACCAATCATTAGTCAACCAATAGAAGTAATGAATATATTTCTTAACACCACTACTGTTACCTCCAGTATTTGTTCATATGGAAGTACAAAGGACTTTGCTCTGTCTGGATCAAGCCCCTTTGAACTCTTTTCAATAATTGAATCACGCCGTCTACCAGCAATGGAGTCACGTTTATTGATATCACGCTTGAGAAGAGAATTTTGTCCAACTAGCCGTTTTATCTCTCGTTCTGCCGCAGCTTTCTCACCCTGGAAGTATAAAAATGTTATTAAATTGATGGCCCAAACTTAATGTTATTCGGAGAAAAATAGAAAAAAGGTCATCAAACCTCAAGTTTTGTTTTCTCTTGTAAAGAATTTTTTAGCTTGACTTCCGACTCTTTCAACTTTCCTTTTGTTTTTTCAAGATCTTTTCTAAGACTTTCCTTCTCCCTTGCAAGTGAACTAGACGACAAACATGTTATTTCCTTTTGAAGAGTTTGGATTTGAGCAAGATAATCAGTTTGTTCCACATTCTGATGATCAGAAAGAGCCTGTAGGAAAGACAAATATGCAAACGCACATCTGTTAGAAGGATTGCAACGCATACATCTAATAAAAAAGTAAAAAATAATATTTACCATCGATAGCTCCTCACAACTATGAGCTTGCTGCTTCAGTAACTCTATCTGATTCTGGAGATCATCCGAGTAACTTTGGAGAAGAAGCTGTGCATCCAGAAAATAATATTTAAAACTGGCTTACAGGATGCAGAAGGATTATAACCACATACATCAAATATACACACCTTCTCATTCTCAATTTTGGAAACTTTCTGCATCATTTTGGAGTTAAACTCTTCATGATCATTAATAATTAGCTTTTCTTGCACAGCACATTGATGGATCGTAGTCCTCAAATCCTGCATTTTGTTACAACTAATGAGCCCTAGAGGAAAGTCCTTGAGCTGGACAAGAGTAAGAGAACAGAATACTTACAAGCAACATGTCAGATATAGCATAAAAACACTGAGACGTGTCATTGATGAGCGAAGAAACACTAGAGGAAATTTGTTTAGAGTTTTCCATTTCTGTAATTACTTCTTGGAGTTCCATTGAAAGTATTGACAATAGGTCAACATTTTCTTCCTGAAAGAAGCATGTTGGGAGGAAGATTGTTACAAATTTAACATATAAAGAAACGTACACAGAAAATTGGAGAAAGGCAAGACCAAATAATTCAAAACCGTAATCGAAGATGGAAGGTCTATGGAGGTTTCTTACAGTGACCGGGGAATTAAGCTTCTCACGAGCTACCCTGGCTTCTTCACGTGCATAATGCAGCTCTTCAGATAGCTACGGAAGTTTAAAAACTTACTCACTCAACCTCACAATATTACTTAACAACAAAGCCATATAAGATAAACTCAACTCAAAAACCAAATAACTACTATCAAGATAAACGTGAACTACTGAGAGACTGTAAAAAAAATGTTGCAATAAAAAGGTACCTTTATGTACCAATGGGAAGGAAAAGAAAAAAAAAAACATGTACACAACCAAATTTGTAGCGAAGATGATATTTTTTTTATTGACCCTTTTCGTATTTGGTGATTCTCTCGTTTTCCTGTGTTTTGAGAGGAGATTTGATCTTTGGACTTTGTTGGATTTAATTCTTTAACCCAAAGTTTTGGGTCACGTTTGATTGCAAAAAGATAAGAAGAGAATGAATGAGGGAAAAGAGAGTATCTGAGTGAAAAAAATAAGAATATCTTGTGACTTTCCAAATTGGTTACTTCCCAACTCAAGATAATTTTAAAGGAATTTACAATTTTGGTGTTGAAATTTCTTATATTTGGACACTTGCTCATAAATGGGAGATTTCATATCTTTTACTTAAAGTAAGTTTTAGAGATTGAGGAATGAAAGAAAATGATTAAGATGGTATTGAATAAGGAGAAAAAATATGAGCAATGGGAAAGTGTGAGAGGAGAGAGAAAATGAAAGAGGGAGATGATGGGGTATAGATAAAGGTTTTTGTCCATATATTAGTGGCAAGGACATTTTTAAACGAACTTACGATTTCTGTCAATATTACAACAAGGGAATTTTTTAACTTTTGACTTTAAAGTCGTATGTTCCTAAATAATATAATAGTGTCATGATTTAAATAAGTTATTGTAGTTTTTGTAAGAAATTCACAAAAATTTTAAAAGCTTTTGTGATATCTGTGATTTTTCCCAAACTATAAATTATAAATTGATATATCATAAATAATTAAATATGAGTAATGAATATCAAACTTTAATATTGACATCAATATTTTCAACCTTGCAAAGCACCTATAAAGATATTTATAGCAAGTTAAATAGCAAAACAAAGTAAGATGGGGGCATTTGAACCGTACTTACCTCGTCAAACTTTTCCCTAGCACATATATTTTGCTCTGTTGCAAGCTCCACAACATTATCAAGATTTTGCTGACTTGAAGATCTCTCCATTTCCAAAATCATTATCTGTAAGTAAATAACAAATTATAAAGGGCGAAAATGAAAAAATAAAAAAGAAACCCCAACATAAGAGATGGCATGTACCGACTAAGAAAATAGCATAAATGAATTGAAAGACTGAATAATGTACATATATTAGCTACGAAGCACGGACACCATGCCAGGCAAAGTGTTCGTGTCGAATAGGGATATGTTCAAACACGCTTCGGACACGTCTGACATGCTAAAGGCATGTTTGAAAAGTAAAAATTAAATTTTAGGCACGGCTAAAATACACCTTAAACATGACTCTAAATATTATTTAACCTAAAAATTAGGAAAAACAAATTGACATTCAGATTGAATCCTTACATGTCAATCAATCCTAAAGTATTACAGTATCATATCCTTATCTTGTTTTTGAATCAAACAAATTGACATTCAGATTGAATCCTTACATGTCAATCATCATATCCTTATCTTGTTTTTGAATCAAACAAATTGACATTCAGATTGAATCCTTACATGTCAATCAATATATCCTTATCTTGTTTTTGAATCAAACAAATTGACATTCAGATTGAATCCTTACATGTCAATCAATCCTAAAGTATTACAGTATCATATCCTTATCTTGTTTTTGAATCAAACAAATTGACATTCAGATTGAATCCTTACATGTCAATCATCATATCCTTATCTTGTTTTTGAATCAAACAAATTGACATTCAGATTGAATCCTTACATGTCAATCAATATATCCTTATCTTGTTTTTGAATCAAACAAATTGACATTCAGATTGAATCCTTACATGTCAATCAATACTAAAGTATTACACTATCACATCCTTATCTTGTTTTTGAGATTCAGTGACTGTGAAGTATATCTTGTTTTTATGTCAATTTTACATGTTTTATCAATAAAGAGGCGAATATATAACTATAGACACGTATATATAAATGTATTCCCAACATGTTCGTGTCCTACTTTTTAAGAAATTTATGTTTGGCTAGCAAGTGAATTGTGATATAAAATAATAAAGAGATCATCAAAACACCCGTTCTTGAAGTCGCTTGATAACAAGGATGGCCTCCGATTCCCGTAAACTCATCTGTTTGTCCCCATTAAAGTCACCTCTTTTGACATGATAGTGATCATCAATTTCAGCAAGTTTCCTTGTTAAGCAGTCAATTTTTATATCACTCACAGTTTTCTACAAAAAAAACATTATAAACAAATAAATAAGGATTAAAAAGAAAGAAAGATTAGGAGGGGGGAGATCATGCTAATATTGGGGTAGAGAGACTAAATAATACCTCACTTTCAAACCTTAAAAGCAAATCTTCGTATGCTTCTTGGACATCTACTACATCACTGTCCTGCCAAATTTATAACAATGTTAATGCCATAATTTCAATTTAAAAACTAAAGAGTAAAAGACAAGTGCCATACTCCCGGTAAGCTTTTTTTCTTCGATACCACTTTTCTCCTATTGGTAACATGCAATAATGCGCAGGGATCTGGAAAAGCACACCCTTCTAATACATTCATTTGATCACTCTCACCCTTTTTGCAAGTTTCCCCCTTAGAAACGTCAGTGTCATCCATCAGTTCTTCGAAGGGAAGAAGTGGTCCCATTTCACGGTTGGATTTTACAGGCTTCACAGCCGAAGCAATAGATTGGATGGTTGAATCGACCTAAATTTGCAAGAACATTTCATATATCAGCATCAGTACAAAAAAATGTATGGAAAAAATACGGTAGAGATATCCGCTTTAATTTTACTCGAAATAAAGGCAAGACGAATATAAGATGCAATTTGAGGAGTTTTCAGGAGAGTCCTCAGCTCTCCCATTAATGACTACAGTTCCAAAACTAATGCAAATATTTCCACATTTATTCTTCTCTCCGTTGTTGGTTTCTTTTCTAACCAACATCCATCTTGTGAACTCTACTCTAGCCATCCTAGCTTACACATCATTAGATTATCTCTAGCAATCATTAGCTAAGCAACCAAAAACAAATAATATCTCAAAAAATCTACTAAACTACTTGGAAAGCATACAATAGGATGGTTTCATTAGTATTCAAAATTCAAATACTAGGGAATCGCGACACATGATATAAACCATGTGCTAATATAATAAGAACAATTTTACCTCTCCAAGGGGCTTCCGTGAAAGATTTCCTGGACACCATGTATCCCTTCTCTTATTCTACAATATTGAAGAGTACAATTTTTACGTAAAAAAAAGGTACAATTTATAAAAAGAAACTCTGAAAAGATGTGATATGAAGACTAATCGGAAGCAAAGGATAATAGCAGAGAACTAGATATAACGTCAGATAGAAAAAAATAAAGCAGTATAACAAAAATGAGATGGAATATGTACAGACTAGACAAAAGAAGTCAGAAAAACATATTAACACAAAATATTTTCTTTTTGATAAGAAACGAACTTCTAATAATAAAAAAGGAGGGAATGTAAAAAAAAAATGATGAGAGAAATCCCCAAAGGCAAAGGAGATCATAAGAAACCTCCCAATAGGCATAAATCTGTAAAAAAATGAAATTAGAAAACTGTAATCAATGCAATACACTTTTATTTTGTGAACCTTTTTAATTTCATCATGGTTCTCATCTCTTTTTGAATAAAGCACCATAGAACTCAAATTTTCAATTTTCTTAGCTTGCTCCTGCACCCTCTTCTCCCATTCAGACTGCACTTTCTTTTCCTCCTCCAACTCCAAAGCCATTCGCTCCCTCTCCAGTTCAATCTGACATGCATATAGAAACTTCCAGGATAAGTCCGTGCATCCTACAAAAGATCATCATATTAACAATTGTTGCTGACCTGTAATAATGTATTTCTCAAGTTGAGGATCTCCTCCCCTAAATGCTCTGAATGGGAACCCTGAAACATAGAAACAGAACAAAAGATTAGTCTGACCTTTTTATTAGGAAGGAAAACAAGGAAGAAAAAGAAAAAGAAGATATGGTCTAACCTGCAATTTGGCTCGAAGCTCCTCAATCTCTCTCTTTTGACGCTTTAACAGAGCAGCATCAGTTAAAATCTACAGGAAAGAATTAAAGCATTGAACTGGATGAACCAAGTGGATAAGCACAATGACTAAAAGCAAATGTGGGCCCAGAAATATTAACTTATTCAGAGGAAAGCATAAATATCTGAGATGGAACGAGGGAAAAAAGAAATGAAACCTAAGTATAGATCAAAACCTCATTCACGTGAGCGCAGTTAGTGACACGTAATGCTCTACTAGCAAACTGGAGGGTACTTTTCGTCTCATCTGCATGAATCTGTCGCCAAATCAAGGAACTTAGCAATCAGGATGAAGTAATAGATATACACACTTCCTTCAAACATATGTAATGAAGCAATCAGGTGCTCAACAGACTGCTAAAATCTAGGAAGTCTACAACCAATTCGAGGCACTTCAGTAAGAGAAAATTAAATAGATATACCCTTCATATTTGTAAACACAAAATCAAATAATCACACTTTAAGCCTTGAAGTGCTATTGAGCTAAAAACAGAATTGAACCCAAAATGGTAACAAGATTTTTTATGAAATTGTTTTATAGATTATAAAAACAGAAACAGAAACAGAAATAGACTTTCCATTGAAAGGTACCAAATGTCACAAGATTCTAGCATCTAACTCAAAAACAAATGCAAATACGTAATTCTCTAAAATATCCCCAATTACAATACTCTCTATCCAACCAAACTAATAAAGCTGCCACAAAAAACTTATACAGAACTCTTCTAACAAAATAGCTAAAAAAGAAAAAATTGGATAATAAACAAATGCATTGATGAATTGAAATTACAAAAGTGCGAGAAAATCCTATCTAAAGGAAGATTACAAAAAACTTTTCAAATGGGATATGAGAGTAACTAATAATGAAAAACATAGGAGAGAAGTCTAGCCAGAGTGAACTTCTAAAGAAGAAAATTATTGAAATGCAGGAAACTAACACACCAAGAAGTCAAAAGAGTTTGATGAAATCTAGTCTTTCTCCCCACTAGAAACTTTTGCCTTCCAATTACCAGAAAAGATAGCTTTCTGGTCTAGAATTGAGAACCCATGAAAATCCAAAATTTTGAAATAACACCGACTATACTTTCCAGCTGTAATTACAATACTACAATGAAAGAGGAAATGATTGATATCTTCTTTTACTTTTGAACATAGAATACATGTGCCACAACTTGTTAGGTTCTTTTACGAATTCCCATACCCATTTCACGAGTAAAGCCTCATTTTTCTGAATGTTAACTTGAATTTATATCCTTTCTACTTCAAAGAAATTGATGTAACAAAGTATCACTACTTAAAAGAACAATAAAGAAAATCTCTCTGGTGGCAAAAGATGATACCTGTGCTAAAGTGATATTGCATATAATTGCTGTGTTTGCATTTCCACCGAGTGCAGGTTGCAAAATACGAGTCAGTTTGCTGTCACGATAGGGGACATGGCTCCTGCAACATAAATCAAATAAGCAACCATGCATCCAGCAACAATCCTTCTTTTAAGCAGCAAAGAAGTGGAAAAAAAAAAAAACCTACCCTTGACTCTCAGCACCTTCACTTAATTTTTTAATGACAGTTCCCAGTGTCATCAAGCTTTTATTAATGTGGGAACCCTCTTTAAGACGAATACCCTCGGCACCAGTTTTTGCAGCGCGCTCCGAACCAGCAAGGTCAACTAAATTCTGCAAGCATTTAGTACAACTAGGAAAATAAGAAACACCTATGAAAGACAAATTCGGAAAATGGAGATTAAAGATGAATTTTTATATTTTCAGTGAATTTAAATTTTAAATTTTAAAATGGAGGATTACATTAAAAACAATATATATTATAAATCATGTATACCATGATAAAATGTACAACATAAAACATGTTAATGAATTAGATAGTAACAGTTTATATTCGACCAAATATTTAATTGGTAACTACAATGTTTTTATTGTTTATAAATATATTACCAAACATATTTCTAATAACTTTTTAAAGTGAGATTGATATCTAAATCTGCTATCAAACACATATTTAATAACACCAAAAACATGAAATACTATTCTTATTTGCATCGAATCTAATGTTTTTAACTTTCTGTTTGCATATCACTAAGGAAATGCACCTAATTTTTCATTTGAACAGTGAAAATTACAAAACTCCAAAACTACGATGCTCAAACATCCAACCCAAAAATAAACCATAAATAATTCATTGATGCTCCCGAAATAACAATCCACTCAAGCCAACAAAAACATGTAGAAAAATTTCTCGATGATAATTAATTACAAAACATGAATACCCACCAAAGTCCCTGTCTAGAAAAGCCCCCAACGAATAATTAGCATTACAACACTCTACCACCACCACTTAACCACTAGAAGCCCTATTTTCTTACAAAGAAACAGAATTTTTTATTGATTAAATGAATAATTACAGAGAGAGTAAAGTATTACAAACAAAACAACTGCTAAAGATACAAAGCACCCTCCTAAATTAACCAACTAAAAAATACCCAAACTGTTCAGACACACATCAATCTTAACATAATAAAGAACTCCAGCACGAATACACATCAAACAGCCAACTGTTCCTTTCCAACCAAATATTCCTCATAAAAGATTTAACGGCATTGATCCATAATATTCTGGCTTTTCTTTAGAAAAAAAAGTATCACGTAATAAATGCTTCGCATTTCCTTTTGTTGTGACATGAAAAACTTAATCAAGTTCAGCCAATTGAAGTACTAAATTCCACATTTTCCTCCTAAAATAACAAAAGAAAAACAAAGAGGCAAATCTTCACTATCCGAATAACAAGCACCACTGAGAAGGATTTAAAATCCACAAAGTATGTCTTCGTCGCATTCTTTCCACTAATTGAGACCTACAAGACAACCTATCCACACAAATACATTTTATCCAAATAGTTAAACAAAGAAGATCATGCCATTAACCAATCTCTGCGCTAAACACCACATGATAAATTACCGCCATTTTACAGCAATCGCACCCTCTTTCCCGCGTCTTCCTATAATCCAAAATTCTTCAACAAATCCAGCAGCAACATTAAATCGTTCTCCTTTACTTCAAAAGCCATTCTTGTTTTATTGTTACAACTCAATACACTTGAATCCACACATCATTCACTGTTTTGAACACCAGATCAAGCAAATTTGGATACTTAATCAACAAGGACCCTCCTTCCAGCCGACCATCCTCCCAAAACTACATTTTCAATCCATTTCCTAACCTTAACTCTCGAATACTTAAATACAATTCTTTCAATTACAATATTCCCGCAAAAGTCTCCTTTTACCTCCTTTATTCTTTCCTCCTTTTTCCACATTACTTTTCTAATCACCTTGCTCCACTCAATCCCACAAAACACCTATTTTTCATTTATACTATAAGTTTGTTCTATGCATCCTCCTTTCCACCACATCATCAAACTTCCCAAAAGCCCCTTCTCTTTGAAAGAAAAACACCTCACTGCTTTCTTAAAAATCTTCCGACCCCACTTTGGGTATATACTTCCTTCCAGAATGAGAATCCTTTCTTTACCCCATTTGAGTTGATTTTATACACCTCCACCACTCCACTTTTACTGACGACCTCCCTTCACACCATATAATCATCAAAACTTTAAGTGCAGATAAAGCCAATAGTTTTATAATACCCTCTTCTAACCAGCCTGCAACTGCAAGCTAAATGAAAAAAGAAGACACCATCTTTCCATACTCCTCTATCAACTCTACTTCCATTATATCTCACATCAAAAGAAATCCTAAAAGTCGTGCGTTCAATTAAAAAGGACAACACCCCATAGTTCCAATCGGTTCTCTCTTACCATAATTTTTTGAATGAGAGAGAAGCTTTTAGCTAACAAGGGGAGATGATGGGTCCGTCATCTAACCACAATAATAAAGTAATTGATAAACGAATACCGGAAGCAAAAAACATGTAGAAATAATTGATAACTGCAGGAACCACGTACCAGAACTGAAACACGAACAGCATCACAAGAATTTCCAGTGTCTCCATCTTCAACTTTATCCCGACTCTCAATTATCTATTTGATTATTAGGTAAGTTAGAGAGGGAAAAATAATATAATGGCAATATGACTCGCGGAATTTGAAGAATATTGAGTTTACCATGCGGAAAATAGTGTGGGATCTACTACTGTACAAATTCATATTTGTCTCTCCAATATGACGATGAGCTGAATGTATGAACAAGATATTAAAATTAGCATGAAGTCACTAATATATATAAGAACAGACAGACAAAAGCCTAAAAAACCAGAGGCATCGATTTCAAGGGGTAAATAGTTCATAGAACCAGTAATTAAACAGTAATGGATAACAAATATGCTTTCTATTGAACTCTTCAATATAAAAGAAATTTGGAAACGAAGTAGGATTTTATTGAGATTTTTAAGAAACGAGGAAGCAATAGACTTTATCATTTCGAAAATTAAATTACATTCTCCAAATTCCATAAGATCGAGAACTTGGTCAGAAGAAGCAACAATCTCTTCTCGCAAACCAGCAACATAGATTCCCCGCTGCAAATTTGGAGGAACTAATTAACATCAACAAGTAAAAAAGAAGTTTGGACATGGAACAATAAGTTGCACCAAGTTTAAAATTAAGCACCACCTCTAAACTTTCGTGAATCTGCAGTTTTCGATGCTCAGGAACCAATAAATCGTTAATTTCCTCGTTGTAGATTTCCATGTAGGACATTCGCAGAAGAAACTCCCTATCCGCATCCTTTGAACAAGAAGATTTCACTTAGACATATCTCATAGTTCAATAAATTAGATGAGCAGGAGTTGGGTCAAACTCAAGCTCGATGCTTCATTATATTGACCTTCATTGTTTTTCTTTCTCCCGGCTACAACAGTATACAATTTTAATTTTCGTTTTAACAGTCCAATTGTGGTAAACCATTTTCGTTTTTTTTTTCTTTTTCCATTTGAATATTAAACAAGCTCCACAAGTCAGTGTTTCCTAGTACATTTTTAAATGCAAGCACCAAAACAAAAGTAAGAACAGTAAGTGGAGGACGCTCTTCGTGTAGCCTGGCCATGGCCTACGATGACAATGACTAAATTGAAGAAATACCTGATGTATAACATCAAACAAATTATTCACAGCAAGTGGAATGATCCCAGGTTCAGTTGGTGAGCCTCGCATTGTATGAGTTTTACCACTATTAGTTTGTCCATAAGCAAAGACCGTCCCTGAATAATGCAAGAGAAGAAGGAAAATAAAAACAGAGACAACAACGCAAAGGAGTGATATTAGAGTAGTCAGCCAAATAGTACAAGCACATAAAACAAACCAAACCATCAACTATTTCCATAGAAGATACCATTGAACCCACGAACTGCGGAGGCAACAATTTCCTTAGTACGAGCTTGATAAACTTCGAAAGTGCTACAATCTTCGCCGAAAACTCGATCTGCAAAGTAGAAAGAAAGCAAAATCGACAGCCAAGGTAAGTAAACAAAAAAAAAAAAAAAAAAAAAAAAAAAAAAAAAAAAAAA